>NC_057849.1:108313966-108616591 GCF_015237465.2 Chelonia mydas | reverse complement strand
AATACACATAATCAGAACACTCAGCCCAAAGCTCATTGGTAGTTTTATTTGTGTAAAGAAAAACTGAAGCACAGTTAGCATGTCATCGCGCTGTTTCCCATGACAGCACTGATGATATCTTCAGAGTCTTCTCAACAGCCATCTTTCTGACCTCCCTCCTCTCTAGCTCTTGGAGTCACATGTCTTCATGGAGACTGATGAATGCATCAGGTTGGTAACAGGACAAGTAAGAATGTGATATGCATCATAGAAATGTAGGTATGTATAAACTTCACTGATTTAAAAAAAATACCTTTGAGTAGTTGATACTAGATTTTTTTCCTTTTATTCCTCACTACATGCACCTTGAAATAAAATCACCTCAACTACCCTAAATGCACATTGCTTTATGTAGCATACAATATTTATGGTTCAGGATACCAACATAATACCTTTTAACACCTACACATATATCTATTTTAGAAGCTGTGATAATGATGCAATATCTGAAGTATCTCATGCTCGAGATTCTTCAGATAGATGGCACAGAGAAGGAAATTTGAAAATGATGTGAAGGGGACCTGAGAGATGAACACAGACAACACACGAGGGAGCAGCTGCTGCTTACTCAGACAGAGACAGCATACAGCTCAGGAGCAGATGAGCTGAGCTGAATTTTCTTATTCAAATGTAGTGACTGTAGACTTCCAGCATGCTGCACCAGAGGCTGCTAGTTGGTTGCATGAGGGCAGGGCAGGCATGCAAAGATTACATGAGCTACAATTTCTTTCCACTTCATTCCATTTCCAAGATTTATGAAAAATGTGCTATTTTATACTAAGATATAATTGTGTTGCAATTGATAAATATGACTTCTGCCTTATTAAACCAAGACACAGAAGTGGCATGCATATTTTCCATATACTAGTATTTGTAATAGAGATTAGGTGTTACTTAAGTAAACTTCAGACATACTGTAAGTCATTTATTTCAGATACTAACTTTAACATAGAGCTTTAAAACAAAACAAAAACACCACCAACCAACCAAAATAAGTTTGGCTTTTACACCAAGAGAAATAAAGACTGTTTATATTATAAATTCTGCAAAGTAGAGACTTCTAAGTAAGTGTTTTATCTAGTACAATGAAGTCCCAATCTCAGTTAGGCTTCTACATACTACTGTAACAAAATATTATGATTATTAATAATATTCTGTCAAATCCATAGTATTATGTATATTCACTACTCAGTTATTCATCTAGGTTTTCATAAGATCGCCCCTCACCGTGGTATCTGAGCTACTATCAGAAATTATAGTTATGGTACAATAAATCTTGAAATAATGTACTTTAATAGACTGAACAACACGTACTATGATAAAATATCCCAGGTTTTCTATTTTGTTTAAGAGAGATTTTGGTGTGTCTTTTAAATTGATTTCCTGTGAAGGAAACCACCAGTTTGGAATCTGGGCTGCTTCTCGCTACATTGGTTTGTTTGTTTGTAGCTCTTCTCCCTACTTGGTTGCTAGGCTTTTGGTGCCCAGCAAAGTCCTCTCTACCAGCAACATGCCCCCCACCAGTCTCTGTTATCTTTACTTCACAAGGAGATAAGAACTATTGCAGTAGTACTCCCACAGCTATACTGATGACAGTAGGACTGAAACTGTGCATGGAGTGTTGCAGTGACTGGAACAGGCCTGACCAGCCCCTTATACCTCATTGAATCTTCACCCTAAACCAAATGGGAAGAGACTCCACAAGATTTTGGACAACTTCCTGAGAAGATATCAGGCAGGCAACCTGTTCCACAGGAGAGGCACCAGAGCAGAGACTAGAAGGAGCACACAGTCAGATAGAAAGGGTCTTTCCTCCCAGCTATACTTTGATCTGGTGGACCTCCTCAACTACATGTTGAGGAGAAAGGTGTGGAGTTGCTCAGGCCTTGACGTTCACCACATTTACTCCAGACTAGTAGGCTCTCTGCAGAAATAATTATTAGTGTTGATGAAAAGTGTAAATTACTATCCTTAGAGATTTATGTCCCATAACCATTAGAGCACATGAAGCTGTGAAGGCTCACTCAATTTGATTTAGTTCTGATTTGAAGGGTTGATAACACATGGCATCACCTCCAGGGATGATAACTTCCCTTTTTCACATGGTGATCCTTTGTATCTCCACTGAACCTTCCAGCAATGGTGCCTCACTGCCAGCTGTGCTAGTAGTTTCTTTGATGTGGACACCTCTCCACGAGAAAGTAGACAGACACCATCCACTCATTTTACATAGACCAGTACTCAAACTTCATCATACCCATATCAAATTCTGAATCTCAGTTAGAAAGGATACCTTCAACCATATATTATCCCACAGTGTTGACTTCTCATTTATCTTAAGTTAATTCCAATGAAACTAAGATCACTGCCGCTGTATTTTTAACTTCTTGATATTTTTACATTCAATACAACATTTCAGCAGTTCATCCAAATTTATCTGTATGCATGGTGTTTAAGACAAAGAAACATTAAAGCAACGAATGACTGAAATATTAAAGTGATTGTCTGTTCCTCCATAATCAGGACTTTCACATCCATCTAATTTCTTTATTTAAGCCTGTGTGGCACCTTTCATTCACTAGTCAGACCTTCTGCATTTAATCCTCTTACCTGTACAACCTGAAGGATTTTGATTTACTGAGGTTTCATTTTGGTAATCAACTTGATTTTGACATGGCCATGCTCATGGCTGTACTATTGTGTGCGCCACTTCTGAAAAATTCAGTTCACTTCTTGATTAGAGAGGCTAGGCTGGGCTCTTTAACCCTTTAGTTAGTTGACTTGTTCAGGACTTGGGGTCATGCCAACATATGCTGACTTTCTTCCAGCGAATAGATATTCAAGTAATTAGATGCTGGTCTAGGCACCTCTCTGACAGAATAAGAACTTGAAGATCTGGTACCAGTTTGAGTGTTTTTATGTATAGTGCTGAGCAGACTTTGTGGGATGGCAAGTCCAGATTCCCAGTAAAAGAAGGTGTATCAAACCCAAATGGTGAACATTTTACTTGAAATTCTGGGTATTGTATTCTGTTTGCTGGTTTGCCATGATATGCTCCTACTCCCTTTGTCCTCACTTTCATTCTGCTTCTGACCTCATTGTCCCTGTCCTCCATGTTCCTCTCCAACTTTCAATCCTACTTCTCCCATCTCTTCTTCTCCTTCAGTGTCCCTATTCCCTTCTTTTGTCTTTCCCACACCTTTGCTCCTATTAACCCATCATCCCTCCTGCCCTTTTCCCACTTTTCCGACCCCAATAATATAATTTTAAAAATCCTACCACAAAACACCAAATCAAGCGCACACAAAACACACTGTATAAGTTATATGACATTTACCACCTGCAATCACTCTGCTTCTATGTTGCATTCCTTTCTTTACTCTTTGCCTTCTCTGTTTAGATTGCAAGCTCTTTGGGGAACATCTCTTACTATGTGTTAGCACAGAGCCTAACACAATGGGGTCCACAATTCAGTTGGGGTATCTAGGCATTGCTGTAGTAAATTGACTACTATTATTATTGACAGATCTTGGACACCTGAATTTTGCTTGTCAGCCAATTGCTCTGGGCCAGCCATTTTGCAGTCAGCTGGCCAAGAGAAATGAAAGACGATGGGTAATAAAGGACACCCAAAATTCTAACAGTATATCACTTTAGAGATTGTAGTGGACCTTCAATAAGATTTCTAAATAAAGTTAGATGCTTTAGGTTTGTGATTTATTTTTAAGCTGAATGTCATGCCATTATCTGGCCTGTCACATTGGAGTTTTTCACCACAGTAAAGGACATTAACTTGCCTCACATTTTTACTAGCCTTGGCGGAAGTGGAGATTTGGGGTGCAAAGCTGAAAAAAAATACCCTCTTGATGCAATAACCTAGAAGTTGTCCATTTTAACAACTTGGAACCTAAGGTGGATCATCTAGTGTAGCTTCATGAGACTGTCACACTTGTCTCTCCTCTCCCCCTTCACTTGTTTTTGACTGACTTGCTGTGAGATACTGAATTGATATTGTAAGCCACTCAAAGCTTGATTTTGTGAGGCACTTAGCACATATTGGACACTCAATCATTGTTTAGAGTTGAGGTTGATGTCCACATTTCAGTTGATAACTTATCCCTGGCAGCCAACATTTTCAGGCACCCAAAATCCATGCTTAACACTGAAATAAAAGGTCAGAGTTCCAAAAGGTGCTGAATTTCCCCTTAAATTCTGACTTCAAATGGAACTCAGGATACTCAATACCTCTGTCATTAGGCTACTTATTTTAGGTACCTAAACATTAATGTGGGTACCTAACCTTAAGCACCCAACTTTCAACATTTTGGGATGAGGCTTTAATGTGATTTGGGAACATGGTTAAAAACAAGCTGGCTCTATCTACACAACAAGACTGAACTAAAAGATTAAAGATGGACTCTGAATCAATACATCTGGCAACAACGAGAGGCTATGTGACTCCCACAGGTCTGAAAAAGACAATTTTATGTGTACCAAAAATTGAAACTATATAGAGTTTTCAACATCAGATTGAAAACATAAGTACAGGATAAACAGAACTACTGTAGCACACTGCACTGCCCAATGGTAATTTTTTCAATGTACAGGCAAACTTAAAAAGAAAATTCCTGTCTTTTCTCACATAGTGGTTTAGTTTATTACATTCAATGATGTCACAATATCCATTCTACTCGAATATTACTTCTCTAGTAAATGTAGAATTACAAGTGACATTTGTGGACAGATCTGTTTCACTTAAATTTGGGTAAAAAAATTACACTGTTGTATTCTCACTGTCATTCAATGAATCTTTTCTAAAGTTTTGGAAATGTCAGATATTATAAATCGACTAGAGTACAGATTTTCAATAAGACAAAAAAGCTGAGTGGGAAGCACTGATGAAAACACAACATAACGCAAAGGAAAGCAGAAAATGAATATTGTCAAAAAATTATAGTCTTTCTAATACAACTCCCTGGCCGTAACAATTTTTAAAGAAATGAAAAAGGCAGCAACTGCTAATATTTCTATAAAGGACAGAAGTCATGAAAATATTTGTAGGAAATATTTTAACTGTTCTTTAGTTCAAGAATCGGGAAAGAGGAAATGCACATCATGACAAAACCACAGTAGTCTTACCATATGAGTGTTGGTTGTCATTAGCTGAGGTTAGGAAGAGAAGCAAGTAGCAAAAAAGAAAAAAAAGCAAGACACAAATAAAATAGACCAAAAAATGTTAATGTATAAATAACTAAAATGCAAAAGGTCCTTAAGAATTTATATTCATGTCACTGTACAGTAAGAAGAAATAGAATATCTTAAATGACACGTAAAATGTATAAATGTTAAACATGTAATTCTAGTCTTTTATATTTAGGCTCTTGCGTGGTACCCATCACAAGGATATTCAGGTGTCTATCACAAATTAATTAAATGAGTCCAATTATCAAGATACTGATGAAGTAGGTGTTAATTATGAAATAGCAAAGTTATAATGTAAATTCTTACAGGATATTTCAAGTTCAGGTTATAAACTCCCCCATACCCCCACAAAGTAGCATGCAGCCACATGCTGATTACTGATCCACGGTATTTTAGCTATATAATTCTGTTTCTGTTAAACACAGTGTTACAGATCACTCCTATCTCACTGCCACCCATAAAAGTTGTTATCTCTACAGGAAGCCTTTATGACAATAGTTCGTTATTTTTAATGAATTACGCCTATGTAAATCATAATTGAACATTTGGGATTTTAAAAGTTACAATTTCTTCATTTCCCAAGTCTACTTTGATCAAACTAAATACTAACCTGTCCATTGCTGGTCACAGTTGTGTTGTCAAACAAGAAATAGGCACCAAAAAAAAATACCACAGCATCAAACAGTCCCAAGAACGTCCAATAAATAAATACACGCCAGCGCAGAAGAGCATTCTTGGCGATATCCCTGAACAAAACAAGACATATGCACTCAGACTGGCATGCTAAAAAGATCCAAGAAATATGAAGTCAACAAATTATTCTGTGAGAAGAAATATTTAAAATATTTTATTTGGAACAGCTAAACGCTTCCCATGCGACAAGCGTCTACCAGACCCACATTCACCTCTCTCCGTAAGATCTACGACTTTTTTCTAGCCTTCTCCACTACTCATTGACTATAATTCTACCAGTTCTCACTCTGATGGTAAATTCTGTATTTGTACTGTACCAGTGCAAGTTAGATTTCAATCTCTTCAGGGAAGGGACATGTTTAAAGTACAAGTTTTATAAAGTGCTGTACACACTGATGACCTAAAAAGATATGTAATAAATTGAAACACTAGAGGTCTCTGGAGACTTTGTTTTCTTTTCCAGGTGATGCTCTTTGTAAACAAAAAGAGCACAGGACAAACTTATTACTACGATATGGAATGTTAACAACATAGGTGGAGTCACGCTTACCAGAATCAAAGAGTATATTAACATAAAGAGTATTACTAGAATGCTTTCCTTTAGAAAATGTGATTGATTGATTGTTGGACAAAAGTATTTGGCTATAGTAAATTTTCCACAGTACATATGAATTTGAATGGTACTTGTTTAATTCTCATACACAGAAAATTGGGACATGGCCTATCATAAAATATCATAAAATGGGTCAGAGCAAAACTGAAATGAAAAATGTGAATTATAAAGATATAAACAGTAGCTGGAAACAAAAGCACTTATACGCTCTCTCCCTTTCCATCAGTGATCATATCAATCAATATTTTCATCCAAATAGCTTTTAAAAAAAACTGGGCTCAGGACGATCTTAAATTATTTTTCATTGTGAGTAAATTACCCCATTCATTTAACAGGAATTTTTTCAAAAGAATACATCACTATAAATGGCTAAAAGAGCATCATGTGTCTCATGTGGCCTGCAATAATTTTGTACTATTGACTGACAAAATAAGTTCAGAAGATCAGTGGGCATTAAATATGCTATGCTCTCAAAAGCCAAACAAAAATGTCACTCTCCAAAACAAGCATTTTTTTAAATTGTAAGGTGTAATAAAAATGAGTTTTCAATAGCAGTATGTCATATTGCCCTTAGGATCTAAGAGTTCACCCAATTGTGAAATAAATACCTGGAGCCATATTACACTTTTCAAGTTTATGCTTTGGGCATCCACAATTACTCTCAAAATAAGGCACGGGTTTTGCAGCTTCAGCAATCCAAACCAGACACTCATCCTAATGTGGACTGCCAAATGCAGTTTATTGGCAGAAATAGTCATCCAACTGGCAGAGAAGAGTAATCTAAAATAGTTTTAGCATTACTGTCCTGAAAGCTAGTGAAGATTTTGCCATTGACTATTTTAGTCTCCTTGCCAAAAGGATCTTGGGACATGTAAAACTGATGGATGTTTCAAGGAAACACTATGGCATACTAGAAGCAGGCTTGAGGTATTTCAACAAGCAGCAACAATATGTTTATGGGGCTTCAAAAAAACTTGTTCACATGGTGTCTATTGTGAAAAACATGTTGCTGCATAAAAGATATCTTTGACTATACCCGCACCACTCACCTCTGCAAGAAACAAGGAACTCGCTGATGGAATTAGATCCAGCAAAGAGAATATTTAAGGAAAAAGGAGCGAGAAACTGCAGCTTTCAGTCTCTCTTTCCCCTCAAAAGAAAAGTTTATAAATAGATATATAGTGTGTTTTGTTTCTAGGAATCTGCTGTCCTCCACAGATGGAGGTATTAAACAATACTAAACGAATACGTTTTTTTCCACTCTGTAGGGCAATAATTTTCTACTATAATTCTGAACTTCTGTCCAAGATTGTACATGATCTACAGAGTTTATCCAGCTATTGAAATATATATATTAGGGCTGCGAAGCAATTACAAAAATTAATCGCGATTAATCGCACTGTTAATAATAGAACACCATTTATTTAAATATTTTTGGATGTTTTCTACCTTTTCAAATATATTGATTTCATTTATAACAGAGTACAAAGTGTACACTTCTCACTTTATATTTATTTTTATTACAAATACTTGCACTGCAAAAAACAAAATAAACAGTATTTTTCAATTCACCTAATACAAGTACTGTAGTGCAATCTCTTTATCATGAAAGTTGAACTTACAAATGTAGAATTATGTACAAAAAATAACTGCATTCAAAGATAAAACAATGTAAAACTTTAGAGCCTACAAGTCCACTCAGTCCTACTTCTTGTTCAGCCAGTCGCTCAGACAAACAAGGTTTTTTACATTTGCAGGAGATAATGCTGCCCACTTCTTGTTCACAATGTCACCTGAAAGTGAGAACAGGTGTTCACATCGCACTGCTGTAGCTAGCATTGCAAGATATTTACATGTCAAACGTGCTAAAGATTCATATGTCCCTTCATGCTTCAACCACCATTCCAGAGGACATACGTCCATGCTGATGACGGGGTTCTGCTCAATAACCATTCAAAGCAGTGAAGACCGATGCATGTTCATTTTTACCATCTGAATCAAATGCCACCAGGAGAAGGCTGATTTTCTTTTTTGGTGGTTTGGGTTCTGTAGTTTCCGCATGGGAGCGCTGCTCTTTTAAGATCTCTGAAAGCATGCTCCACACCTCGGCCCTCTCAGATTTTGAAAGGCACTTCAGTTTCTGAAACCTTGGTTTGAGTGCTGTAGCCAGCTTTAGAAATCTCACATTGGTACCTTCTTTGCGTTTTGTCACATCTGCAGTGAAAGTGTTCTTAAAATGAACATGTGCTGAGTCACCATCCAAGACTACTATAACATGAAATATATGGCACAATGCGCATAAAATAGAGCCAGAGACATACAATTCTCCCCCAAGGAGTTCAGTCACAAATTTAATTAACGCATTATTTTTTTAACGAGCATCAGCAGCATGGAAGCATGTCCTCTGGAATGGTGGCCGAAGCATGAAGAGGCATCCGAATGCTTAGCATATCTGGCACACAGGTACCTTGCAATGCCGGCTACAAAAGTGCCATGTGAACGCCTGTTCTCACTTTCTGTTGACATTATAAATAAGAAGTGGACAGCATTATCTCCCATAAATGTAAAGAAACTTGTTTGTCAGGGCGATTGGCTGAACGAGAAGTAGGACTGAGTGGACTTGTAGGATCTAAAGGTTTACATTGTTTTGTTTTTGAGTGCAGTTACATAACAAAAAAAAAATCTACATTTGTAAGTTGCATTTGCACGATAAAGAGATTGCATTATGGTATTGTATGAGGTGAACTGAAAAATACTGTTTCTTTTGTTTATCATTTTTACAGTGCAAATATTTGTAATAAAAAATAATATAAAGTGAGCAGTGTATACTTTGTACTCTGTGTTGTAATTGAAATCAATATATTTGACAAGGTAGAAAAACAGCCAAAATATTTAATAAATTTCAATTGGTATTCTATTGTTTACCAGTGCAATTAAAACTGCGATTAATCGCGATTAATTTTTAAAATCGTGATTAATTTTTTTTTAGTTAATAGTGTGAGTTAACTGCGATTAATCAACAGCCCTAAACATATATATGCTGTATAGTATGCTATATACATCCGGTCATTTCCAAAATATTTACAGAACTACCATCTCAGGTGCAGCGCATTTAATTGTTAGAGGATGTTGAATTTCTTATATTGTGCACAATGGAAGTACTGAATCGCTAAAGGTATTTTAGAGACACATTCCAAAAAAGACGGTCTACAAATGAATAGCCAAACATTTTGGGCTAAATGATTACCTTTACCTGTACAGTGAAGGTTCTCTCTTGAGCATGTCTGTACTGACATGTTGTTCCATTAGACTGTACAAGAGGATAGGAAGAGATGTGAAGCTGATATTGTATAGTGTTAGATACGCAGTATCATATAAAGGCTGCAGATGGAAAAAAGAGTTATATTAACCAGTTACATTTTCAAACACAATACACCATATTATGCTTGATTTAACAGGAGAACGTTGTCTTGTTTAGAGCCATAAAAGCACATTCCTTAAAACAAAGACAAATTCCACATAACATCCTTGCATGACAGCTTTTGAGATAGGATAAAAGTCAGTTTTCACCCAGGTTCCTCTGGGCAAACAAGTCTATCAAAATTTGACCTGACAATAGTCAGTGGCCGCCTCACAATGTTTCAGCTGTGCAAAGGAGCTGTAAAGCTGCCCTAGCTGGACAACTGATTCCTCTGGTGGAGGAAATCTCTGTCAGGCATAGCCAGCTCCACTCCACCCCCTTTTCACCCACCCAATGTAGGGCAGAGTTCAGGTGTAATGGCTGGAGTGTTGTTACATTCCAGTAATCCTCAGATGACATAATGGTCACTTGTGGGGCTGTAGCTAGCAAGTTTAAGCTAAAGCGGCTCTAGAGAACAGCTTGAATAGGGGGGATCAAATCAGCTCCTTGACAGCATAAGGGAATGGGTATGAACCAAACTTTTTCTCCCCTTCTCCCTGTTCTGGGCCTTATTCTAGGTACATAACGTTTATCATCAACAACAAACCTATTCCTTACCCCTATAAAGTGGGGTTTTTTTCCAGACCCTGCCTCATGATCAACCTATGCCCTGAAACATGTGCACTGAAAATCCTTACTACAAAGGCTTCTCTTAAAAAAAAAAAATAGTAGTGTTATTTTTCATGAAAAAGAATGGCAAATTTTGCAGTCAAAGTTCATGAACACATGCTTTAACATCTAGTATTAGCCAGAGAGTGCTTTGCAAAATGCTAGATAGGTTTCAGCGCATCCCTAAAATTAACTCAAACTCCATTTTGTTAAGCTCATTAGAGCTTTACCGGGAAAATCTTTGACAAAGGTCCGGTCTCCTTTTCTTCCAAGTTCCTGAATTTGTTTTCATCTCCCTTACTTCATGGGAGGAGTGACAAGGAGCCTTCCATACAACTTAGATAGCTGAGAACAGCCGAGGAGGAGCAAAGAAACAAGAATTTAGAAGAAAGAGGACCTTGCCATCCCGCAAGAATGCCTTTTTTTTTTTCTTTTGGAGAATTAGGTCCCTTTTCCCTAAACTGGTGTGTTTATTTTCCCTTCTCCCACCATGGATTTCCACGGTATGGGCATCTGCATGCTCAGCCTGAGAGCCCCGCCCCCCCCAGATCAAGCCAGCAGCCTTCTGCACTTTCACCCCTGCCTCAAAAGACAAACTGCTTGTTCACACCCACACCTTTTAGATTTTCCTCTATCCATGCTCTTGTGAGCAAAAAAAAATCGATGAAAAGATTGAACTGCATGTTTTCCATGGAGATTTTGCTTTCCACAGCTAACTCTCAGTTTTGCTTTTTCCATTAAGTCTTTGACTCAGAAAATAATGTGGGTTTTCTGATAATTCATCAAATTCATTTCAGTAACAGTCACGAGAGCTCTTGAAAGCCACACTAACCAAAGGTAATGGCCTTCTTTAGTGACAGTTGTAAGCTAAACTAACAGCTTTCCCAGCCTACTTGGTCCAGTAAGAATATACAACAGCCTAACGCTTTTAGTTAAAAAAGGCCAAAGAGAAGGTTTTACACAAAGCAGAAAAATTAAAATGCCTGACTAACCTGTTGTGAAAACCCACAGAAGAACTGGTATAAAAACTGAGGAAAAATGAAGCAGACATTCTGGAAAACAAAGTGAGAGTTATCAAGTGATGCATCAACAACATATATCATGCATTATTACAACCATGTATATTATAATATTGTATAATACTAATTGTACTGTACACAGAATACAGAAAATACCGTGACAGATTTATAGAAATAGGGCATTCACATTCTCCTTTTACATTAGCACAGACAAACACAATTTTGAAAGAAAAACTATAAATACTCTATCAAGTTGGAGGGAAATGAGATGCTACCCGGGGGTGGGTGGGCACAGAAAACAGAAAGAGGAAATTAAGGTCATATCAACAATGGGATTCAGGTAAACTAGTTTCTGATATACGGTGGCCAGTCAGTGTGGACACAAACAGTAAAATGGGTTTCTCCATCCACACTGGTCAACTGAACTTAGAAACTGATTTAAGTTAGAATTATGTTAACTTTTAAAACACTGTTCCTCACACTTGATTTAAAAGGCCACTGCATATGGAGCTTAGAAGATGGGTGAGGTGGAGGGTAGAGGAGGAGGAGGGAGTTGCTGGAATACATAAGGGAATAAAGATTAAAGAAAAAATGAAAATTTTATTTGTGACCGTATTAAAGATCACACAGTGCATATAAATAAAAGCTGTTCTACCTCAGAGTTTGGTGACAGTGACACTCCCGAGATCATTCTGCACCAAAAAAATTAGAATTCTATATACAATATTCTAAAATTCTGCAAAATTTTGCAAATTTTATTTGACAATGAAGGGTTAAAATCCATTGCTGATGTAATAACCTGGTATATGGATTTGTGTACAGGCCCAAAGTCCTGAGTTTGGTCAAAAGGTCAAAGGCCTAGCAATAGCTAAGAGAAAGCAGAATAACCAAAAGATAACTTTGCTTTTGCTAAGATATGCCTGGTCAGCAAAATGCCAGATGTTGGGGGCAATAATTGTGTCTTATTCAAAGTTACAAATAGAACAAAGAAGTCCTGTTTCTGTTGTTTTAGTTTCTTCTGTAGGTAGATGTTCTTCCCACACATCCAACCTTGAGTTTATAAAAGGTTCAAGCATGTCTGTTTAAGATATGGCCTCCTCCCACCTCCCTTTCCCAGGGACCAATGCCTGCCTTAAAACACAAATGAACAACTTGAAAGACAATCTTTATTGCCATATACTTTCACTGTTTCTTTCCTTTTACCCCTAGATATCTATCTGTTGGACAATCAAAGGAGTTACTTCATTCCTATAAACCCCAAATAAAAATTCAACATATATATTTTATACAAATACATTTATTAAAGTACTAATTAAATGTTAAATGTTAATTTGTGAACTTGAGACCATGGGCAGAGACATTATGTAACCTTTAACCATTGGCTACTGTGCTATCATGTCTTACTGCTAAACCTATCCGGGAAAGTGGGACTGCCTACCCTGTCACTTTCCCCGCCCATGGAAAATCCATATATTCCATTGTAATCAATTGATTGACAGTGTCTCTAAGCCTAAAAAGCGAGGTGACACTCCGTCAGCACTGTACGTAATAAACTCCTGTGCTTGACCACTACACAGTGTGAATTTATGTCCTTCCATTTGGGGGATCGTCCTGGATTCAGGCTTGTGAGCTAATTGAGGATCTGAGACTGAAATCCAAGGAGGTGAGTATGTTTACTTTACCACCTCATTAGGCCAGGGATAGAAGTCTCTCATCCCCTTTCAAACACATCTTGTTTCCGCTTTTTAAATTTAAGTGTGAAGGAACTTAGGCACGTGTAGTCCAAGCAGAGGGGTTAAATAAGGGTACCAAATGGGAGGGAAGACAAGTGCAAAAGTGTCATGTACTGTTTAAACTAAGGGGTATGTTACGGGGAACTTGAATAAACCACCAGCAAGCAATTGGCCTTGAGTTAAGCCCAAGACTGGCTGGGTACGCAAGCGGTAGGCAGTGCAAACTGGTGGTCCCATTTCCTCATTGCACGTAACACTGCAAGTCCTAGGGGAGTGCCCCCCCGCAGGCATGTAACGTACATGCTTTCGAATAGCACAAAGTCTCCAACCAATAAGGCCGGCAGCTGTGTGTAACTTAAAACCACGCAGTATTTAAAAAAGGGGGGGGAGAGGGCCTCATAAAAGGCTGTGGAGATTGAGACCATAGCATAAAAAGGGGAAAAGGTAAATCCCGATCAAGGCTGACAGGCTGTAAAGATTGAAACTACGGCATTTAGAGGGGAAAATGTAAGTTCCCAAAAACAAGGTCAGCAGCCGGGTGAGTAAAAGCCCATGGCATCAAAGGGAGAGGCGATAATCAGCCCTCGAGAGTATTTGAAATATAAACATGTCAAAACTCAGCAAACAGCAGCTAAAAAAACAAACTACTCTGCAGCCGGACCAGAGGCGGATCTGGTTACTTGGTGGAATAATCAGAAAAGTGACAAAACAGACAAGGCAGTAATAGTGTTATTGAATATACTCAACATAAAAGAAAAGAAAATGCAATTTTTAAATCTAAAAACCAAGCTCTAAAAAATAAGAATTTGTGCTTTAAAATGTGTAATTGTCCGGAGATTGGAAAAGATCCCAGAGCAAACGAATTACATTCACCATGCCTAAAACATGCTTCCAGATTGGGAGGGGGGAGAGCCCACTCCCAGCATTTGTTAGCCAACTGCACCACCAATTAACTATCTGTGAAAAAACTCAGCAGCACAAAGCAAAGGGGAGGAATCCAACCCCCCCCCATACATTTCTTCGTGTGAAAGGCCAAATTTAAGCACCCACAAAGATAATAAAAGAGCGTCACAAGGATTAATTGCCCAAGGGGAGCAAGTACAGCATATGGCTTCAATCAAAACACAGTTAAGGAGGTTCAGAAATGTTAATGCGGAGGGTGAACCAATAAGGGGACTCAGAACAGAAACAACTAAAATCTACCATCCCTTCACCCCCCAGGAAAAACAGGCATTACTATCTGATTTACCCAAACTCAAACATGATAACAAAAATACTGAGTTTTGGGACAAGCTAAATGGCCTGGCTAAAATACACAGCCTCCACAGGAAGGATGTTCACATCCTGGCCAAGTGTAAATGCCCCAGGAATGTGTGGGACAACTTAAAAGATAAATGGAAGATGGGGCACTGGGCTAAAAATCATAACCCCAACCCTGCGGGAGGGGATCAGGCCGGAGAACCAGCAGGAATTCCAAACCCAGATGTAGGCAATGTAACAGAATCCAGAAATGCACTATCTGCTGTTCTAGGAGCACAGACCACTAACTGGGGGGCTCTGCAATCAGTGGTTCAGCAGAAGGGGGAGTCTGCCATGTCTTATGCTGAAAAGAAATGGAATGCATTTCGAGCTTATTCAGGTCTGGAGAATATAACATCCCAAAACCATGATGTATTCCTCCAAATCCTAAAGGAAGGGGCAGTCTGCAAACCACCAAGCGGTCCTGGCATTAGGCACCTCAGTGGGAGAAACACACTCAGCAGTAAAGAAAAGGGACACAGAAGTAGAAAACAGAAAAAAGAGGAAGGTAGCAGCAACCATCCCCTCTGAGGAAATTACAGCAGTTCATGCAATCAGAACCACTACCTGCTTCACGTGCAATAAGCCTGGACATCTGGCACGTAACTGTAAAAATAAAATCAAAACATGCAGCAATTGTAAAAGGAGCGGCCACATAAAGGAAGACTGCTTCCACCCCAGGGGGGAGAGGGGGCGTAAGAAGGGCCAGTGCCAAACAAGCAAAATAAAACTGATACAACTAGTACCCAAAAACAAAAAAACAAATCCAGCAGTTGCTCAAACTACTGGCTAGCAAATAGGTATCTGCGGCCTCTGTGGCTGGAACCGAAAGTGACCCCAGGATGTTTCTTAACGCACGAGTGGGGGGCCAACCGTGCAACAATTTTAATAAACATAGGAGCCTCGGTATCGATAACCAGCCAAAATCTCCCCCTCACCCGTCGAACCATATAAATTAAAGGAGTGGCAGAGGGAAGATTAAAAGGAACCGTAAGCCAGCCAGTAGAAATAAAATTTAAAAATATGGTCACAGTCAGTCAAATCTGGGTTTGCCCCAAGCAGGAAGACACAATTTGCAGCACAGATCTCCTTAAGGAGCTCGGGGGAGCAATCAACCCCAGAGCCAGCTGCACTGAATGGGCCGGAGGGTCCAAACAGGAGAGATTATCTCAAAATATAGCCATAATTGCCAGGAGTAAGACAATAATACAAGAGTGGGGGGAAGTCCAGTAAAAACACTGTGTTTTCCTTCACCCTGAAGTGTGGGCAACAGATAAACAAGATTGTGGGCTAGTAAACATAAAGCCTATATCTGTAGAAAGACCAACACATAAAGCCCACAGGCAGTACCCAATGAAACCAAAAGCCTTAAAGGCAGTTAAAATTATAGTCACTAATTTAAAAGCTAAACAGGTGATTAGAAAAACCACCTCCACAACTAACTCCCCAATTTGGCCCGTCCGAAAGCCAGATGGGACCTGGTAGTTAACTATAGACTACACCCACCTTAACCAGGTGAATCCAAAGGCACACCCTATTGTGGCAAGTCCTGCCACTATTCTTAATTTGCTAAAACCAGAACACTCAGTATTCTCAGTCCTGAATATAGCTATTGAATTTTGGAGTATTCCCCTTGCAAAAGAGAGTCAGGAAAAATTTGCATTTACAGTGGAAGACCAGTACTATACTTGAACCCGAGTACCCCAGAGGTTCCATTCTATCTTCCACAGGGTGACGGCAGAAGTAATAACACAAGTCCCTTTGGAAGTGGATAGTGTAATATTGCAATATGTAAATAACTTGCTAATTGCCAGTTCAAATAAAAAGGACCATTTAAAAACCCTAAACAAACTGTTTATATATCTTCGCGAGGCAGAATTTAAATTAAGCGCAAAAAAAAGCTCAATGGCAACAGCATATCACAGGGAGAAAAAGCACTCACTGTAGACAAAAAAACAGGCAATTCGAGAGTTAAAAAACCATGGACAGTTAAGGAAGTCCGAACGGTGCTGGGACTCTGCAATTTCTGCAAAACATATATTTCAGAGTACTCAGAGACAGTAGAACCAATTCAAAGCCTCACTAGAGGAGGAAAGCCTGCAAATGAGTTAGTAATATGGGGCACAGAACAAGAGAAGGCATTTAAAAAAATAAAACAGGCTTTAGCCTCTACCCCCAGCCTGGGCTTACCCAATGTGAAAAAGCCATTCCACCTTTACTGCAGCCATCGTGAAACTCAATACTCAGCTGTATTAACACAACTTCAGGAAGATAAACAGGGTCGGTAGCATACCTATCTACCTTAAGACCCCCTGTATCCCAGGGACTACCAGAGTGCAGAGTGCATAGCAGCTCTAGATTGCGCTACATGGGCGGTAAAAGCTTGTAAATCATACACTCTCATGGAAAAATTAGTGCTACATACACCCCATACACTTATTAATCTCCTTAATACCAGGTGGCTAAGATCTGTAACAGATGCCCGCAGGCGGCAGTGGGAATCAACATTGTGCTTGCAAAACCCCAACTTCTCTATCGTAAGAAACAAAAAAATAAATGTAGCTGAATGTCTAAACACAGAGGGAGAAGTACACAAATGTCTTATAAATAGGAAAGAGGAAGTGTTGGGGAGAGTTAAAGAAGAGCCATTAGAGAATTCAAATATAATTCTGTATGTAAATAAATCAAGAAAGTATAAAAATGGAGTGCCACACACCGGATGGCCAGTGGTACTCAGTAATGGGACAGTAATAGCGTCAGGTCAGATGGAAGGATCAAAGTCAGCACAAGAAGCGGAGCTAACAGCCCTCATTAAATGTTTGAGAGTGGGAGAAGGCAAGAAGCTCACTGTATACACAGACAGCAGATATGCATTCGGAGTAGTGCATAACTACATGAATGTGTGGTCACGCAGAGGGTTTATAACAACAACTGGCAAGCCAATTAATAATATGGAGGCAGTTCAAAAACTGACAAAAGCTGCCAAACTACCATCAGAACTGGCAGTAGTAAAGATAAAAGCACATAATAAAATCTCAAGCAAGGAACAAAAGGAAAATTCCTGGGCAGATAAACGGGCCAAAAAAATTGCACAAGCAAGTCCTATTAAGGTTTGTGCAGCTGTAGTGTCAAAAAAGGAAGTGAATTTAAAAAAGCTATATGCAACCATAAGCCCAGAAAAAAAAAATGGAAAGAGCAAGGCTGTGTGTACAATAATCACCTCTGGTATGGGCCGGGGGTGGGGGAGAGGAGCTGGTAGCCCGGGAGTGCATACGGGCTCTGCTGCTCCAAGCCATCCACTCTCCAGCTCATCTGGGGTGGAGACAAATAAGAGCTACCCTAAAACACTGGTGGTCACCCTCTATGAAAAAAAAAAGCTTTATTATTTCTCAATCCATGTGTAACGTGCGCACAAGTGAATCTGGGTAGAAGAAAAAAGGTGCCTCTAAACCACCAACCACGGCCAAAGGGACAGTGGTAAAATCTGCAAATTAATTTTACTAAACCCTTTGCCACGAAGCAGGGGATACACTTACATTTTGGTAATTATTAACACTTTTACCCGATGGATAGAGGCATTCCCGACCAAGAACTGCACTGCCCCAACAGTAGCTCGAATCCTAGCAAAAAAAATAATACCCAGATGGGGTCTGCCCCTGTCAATAAACTCTGACCTCACTTTACAGCTCACTTTACAGGGCGAGTGATGAAAAAGGCATGTAAGACACTAGAAATAAAGCAAAGATTCCATATACCATGCCACCCTGAAAGTTCAGAAATGGTGAAAAAAATAAATAAAACAATAAAAGCAGCCTTAACAAAAGCAGTACTGAATACAGGAGAAGGATGGGCTCGTATGCTCCCTGATGTATTGTATCGAATCAGAGGCAGCCCAAACAGGCTGACCCAGCTAACGCCCTTTGAGCTAATAACAGAAAGAGCAATAAGAATGCCTAGCACTGTAATCCTCCTGGTGGGGGGGTGGGGTCTGGACTTTTTGCAGACAGGCTGCAAAACTACATCAAGGCATTGGACAGAGAGTTAAAGGATTTGTACAACCAAGTAAAAAAAAAAATCAAACCCAACTGAATAATAACAGCACTTTAAAGAAACTGGCATTTAAATTTGGAAATTTGGTAATGTGTCACATTTACCCAGAAGTTAAAAAATTTTCAAGCCAAAATGTCAAGGCCCAATAAGGGTCCTTCTAACTACTAATACATGTGCAAAGATTGAGGGAAAATTGGGAACATTTTGAAGGCACCAAAATCAGTTAAAATTGTTTAAATCAGCATCTGTCAATACTAACAATGTTTCCACAAGTGTCTCGACAGGTAAACAAAAGGAAGTAAAGGACAAAGAACTAAAGGGTAACCAAAACAACCAGAGTGACCAGGGGAAGGCTCCTGCTGTGGCTCCTGCAGTCCCTGTGGTGCATTAAAAAAAAAAAAAAAAAAAAGCAAGTAGTGTGCCATGTGAAAAGAAGGAATGAAAATGGGTCACCAACCCCCCTCCTTCAGGTTTGCTTCGCTTTAATTGCCACACTAAAAAAACACTTAGCTTTTGCAAAACACATGCAGTGGCCAATAAACAAGTCTGGCCAGAGATAAAGATGGCACTACAGTTAGGACATGAGCACACAATAAAACGTAAAAAGGTCCAAATAAAATCATACACTGATGCTCATAATAACAGGGAGACTAGTAACATCACAATTTTAATAACAGCTAACTGCCCTGATATTCGCTGGTGTCAGGTGCCAGAGATTATGGAGTTTAATGAAGGCATTTGAAAAAAATCATGACAGTGCATAAGCTACCCCTTCAAGCAGGGTAACACCCTTAAACAATGCTGTGGCCCTCTTAGAGGGACAGTGCCTATACTTAATGCAACTAGTGTTCAAATTACCTTTAAAGGGGGCCAGCTGCGACCCACTAGTGAAGGGGACTACAAGGTCCTGGGTTATCCCTCATTTAAACACAGTTACATGGCATATTGCCATAATGGCTTGGAAGGAAACACACAAACCTCAATACTGGAATTTGTGTGGAATTTTGTGAAAAAAAAACCCCAAACACTCGTACAAAATCATGTGCCAATTATACTGACATGGTACCAAAATAAAGGCCCTGGAGGAGAGCTGTTGAAGAGCAAAACAAACTTTGGCCGCTCCACACAGGGAATTGTAACCGATTTCCTTAATGGCCGGGTCCACCCAGCCCTTATAAAAGTGGTGGAACCCTATCTCCCCAGTACCCCTCCGTGGCCATGGGGAAACAAAAAAATCAATAAAAGTCCAAAACCAGTTTGAACAGGTCACAGTATACTCTTCAACCTTTTGGCACCTCTGGCCATCCCTCATTTACAGCAAGCCAGGATGGTGACCTCCCTGCCAGTATGGAGGAGGGGTCATGTTATTAAAATAGAAGGCGTCGCACACTCCGAGGTCGCTGGAAAGCATTGTATCCTAGTGAATGTTGCACCCACTCTAATAAGAAAATTCTGTGTACATGCCCATATAATATTCTAACGACTCTGTCTAGGTTCAAAGTGGCCATCACTAAAAAACTGGCGCACATGGAGCTGGTCCAAATAAACGGTACCTACTGGTGTGTAACTGCCCCAAACCACTCCATCAAGCTAAATAAAAAGCCCTGCCCCTCAAGGCACCCATCCGTGTGCATGACAGTTCCCCAAAGGGCAACCCTGACTGTTAACAGGACGCAGCTCCACCATACTCTGCCAATAATGGGTAACCTAACTTAAAATCTGGAATGGCACTATGGCAGTAAGTATCTAAAGGAGGGTCTACAGGCCCTGCAGGCAAAAATCGAGGAGTTGGCGGCCAAGGCCCAGAGGGTCTAAGGTACACCCTAATAGGAAAAACCGTGGACCAGGCCAATGTAAAGTACTTGAAGGAGCGGAACCAGGCAGTGGAGGTTAGAGAAAGCAGAATAACTGAAAGACAACTTTGCTTTTGCTAATATATGCCTGGTCAGCAAAACGCCAGATGTTGGGGGCAATAATTGTGTCTTATTCAAAGTTGCAAATAAAACAAAGAAGACCTGTTTCTCTTGTGTTAGTTTCTTCTGTAGGAAGATATTCTTCCCACACATCCAACCTTGAGTTTATAAAAGGTTCAAGCATGTCAGTATATGATATAGCCTCCTCCCACCTCCCTTTCCCAGGGACCAATGCCTGCCTTAAAACACAAATGAACAACTTGAAAGACAATCTTTATTGCCATATACTTTCACTGTTCCTTTGCTTTTACCCCTAGATATGTATCTGTTGGACAATCAAAGGAGCTACTTCATTCCTATAAACCCCAAATAAAAATTCAACATATATATTTTATACAAATACATTTATTAACGTACTAATTAAATGTTAAATGTTAATTTGTGAACTTGAGACCATGGGCAGAGACATTATGTAACCTTTAACCATTGGCTACTGTGCTATCATGTCTTGCTGCTAAACCTATCCGGGAAAGTGGGACTGCCTACCCCGTCACTTTCCCCGCCCATGGAAAATCCATATGTTCCATTGTAATCCATTGATTAACAGTGTCTCTAAGCCTTATAAGTGAGGTGACACTCCATAAGCGCTGTACGTAATAAACTCCTGTGCTTGACCTCTACACAGTGTGAATTTATGTTCTTCAGACAAATAAATGTGGAGGCTCCAGCATGGCACTGGGGACACAGACCACTGGCTGCACAGAGATGGGAGATCACTCTGGAGCCTCCCCTGCCTGGGACACAGACTCATCTGGTTGGGGTTCGGTGTGGTGAGGATCCAGGCGGCTTGTTGGGGTGGTCCAGGTGTAGGGGGAGTGGGGCTCATTGAGGGCTTCTGAGTGTGGGGAGGTGAGGCTCAGTGGGAGGGTCTGGGTACGAGGGGTCTGGATGCACGGAGTTTGGGTGGACGGGGGAGCAGCTCCCTGTACAGAGATCCCTCCCCTTGTGGCTGAGGAGTGATGGGTGCAGGCAGCAGGGGAAAGGGAGGAGTTTGCAATGCTTCCTGCAGCCAGGGGAGAAATCTGGGAATAGGTCTGACCCGGCCCCAGATGCTGTACAGGGGAAGAAGAAATCCTGTTCTGCCCAGCCCAGATGGGACTAGCACCTGAGTCCGGTGCAGGGTAGGAGCCACCCGTTGGGTCTTCCCCAGTCCCGCCTCCTGTCCCACAGTGATTTACTTCTCTGTTGGCTGCCCTGGGCAGCCGAAACATACTGCTGGGGAGGGTTGCATGACTGCTCTTGTGGCTTCCCTTTGCTTCCCCATCAGAAAGTCATTTTTCTTTGGGGAAACAAAGAAGTATGTTGGGGGACATAAATTCTGTGCATGCGCAGTGGCACAGAATCCCGCCCCAGAGTACAATGAGCAAACGACCTGGGGATTTGTATCTAGGAGTCAATAGACTTTCTGTGGAATTACAGCATTTTCTACAGTTGAGGGTACCTATTACGTATAGTTAGTTAATACCATATGCATATTCGTGGATTACATGAGGTCACCCTACCTTATAAAAGAAGTATTGCACAAGCTCGGATATCCTAACATAATAAAAATGCCCATGAACAAGTAACATTTTTTTCAAATGTTTAAATTTAGGTATTGCATAGTCACTATTTCTTGCAGCTTGGCGGCCTTCTTTCCCCGTGATTCCTGGAAGAAAGAGTCATTAGAAGCTGTTCAGAAAGGTAACAAATTATTTAAAGCATACAAACAAATACTGACAAAGTTGCAGGGCATGCGGTGATGTTAATTTAATATTATTAGATTTCACTATGCCTTATAATTAGCTGGAGTGTATAAAATATAAAAGGTATCTAAGAAAATGGGGAATTAATTCTTTGAAGCAACCTCTTATTACTTTTTAAATTATATTTATTTCTTTGTAAATTAAAATTTAGACTGCACACTTACCTATACCAACATGTGCTTCTAGAATCATACTGACATCATTTGCTCCATCACCAATTGCTAATGTGATAGGGTGTTCCTTTGATAATTTAATCAATTTCACGATCTGAAAAAGAACTAGCATTAAAAATCTCTTTCCTGACATGTTTACAGTTTGGTTACTGTGCTGTGAGATGGCACGTGGTGTACAGTTAATTAAATGTAAGCAACATGCTTACCAAGGAAATTCTGTGAAAGTGAAGAAAACCACTTTTGTCCAATTCAATCATTATACATTAAACCCAATAGATTTTCTTTGGCTAGAAAAACCTTGGGTATGAATAGTCCTCTGGTTTTATAAGTATTATTAGTGCATTTTAAAAGGGGTAGGGGAGAGAGACTGTTGCGGAGACTAATGTAGAAATTATTCAGAAGTTTTGCTTATGCACAGTCATCTATAGGCTGTGAAAGCTTTAATTAAAATAATTCCCAAGATATGGACTGTACATTTTCAGTAAAATCCTTTTTAAAAAAAGGTTTTTACCTTCTCAAATGCTTCCAAAGCCAGTAAAGTTGCTTTTCTTTTCTTATTGAATAGTTTTCTTGAATATTAATCTCATGATTATTCCATGACTGGCAAAATGAATATCAAACTTGACAATGAACAAAGATAATAGGGTCCGGTATGTCTTTCTGGATATAGAAGACCAAATATGGGAGCACAGATCTATCCATTTTAACTAGCAAGCATTATGATTTTAATAAACTGGTCTATTCAAACTAAATACTTATACAGACTTCCCCAGGATGAAAAGAAGAGTGACTAAATACATTGATTAGACTAAACGAATGTGCATGTGTACTGTATATGAGTACTAAAACAAAGATATGGGGATTCAAGATATTAATGTTCCCATGTTTTGTGTCTTAAATATCAACATGCTTTAACGTTTCCTCCCCTGGAGTTATTAATATTGTTTACAAATTGAACTCCAGGTAAAACAGAGTTTTTAATCTGGGAATATCTACAGAAATGTATATGTTTATGTTAACATCAATGAGCAAACAGGAGTCAGACAGTATTTCAAATAGTTTACACCATCTACCTATTCCATCTGGATTTTACTTCTATTTGTGTTTAAAAAACAAGAACTAACACTCCACAATAATAGGTAACTCATTCTTCCAATAGTATCATGTAGTATGAACAGAAGATGAAGCAATTAGTTCATTAAATATGTTTCATTTACCAGTATGTATCAACCATAAAAGTTGATCATATACATAAATTAAAATCAGGTGCACAGCAGGCTTCTCTTTTAATGTGCCATTACCTAATTGCTTTCTAGCAAAAATTCTCCTCTCATTCTTTTTCTGATTTTTTTATTCCATTTTATAGGATAGAAAAGTAAAAGATAACATTTTAAATTACCATAATATGTCACAAACAGTAATGACTTTCAATATTTACATAGATGCATAGTTAACAAGTAATTGATCATGAAACACAAACCTGTGCTTTCTGCAAAGGTGCCATTCGACAGCATAACACTGCACTGCAGTTCCTGCAAATTTCAAGAAAGAGCTCTCTATAGTTACCAGAGCTCCCATCTTCTCTAGGTTTCATTATTAATGATAATGCTGCTCCATCAATAATTAAACCATAATCTTGCATATCAGTTGAAAGTCTGTTGAGGAAGAAAATGCAAGTGAAGAGCTACTGTACAAATATACATATTTTGAGTCCTGATTTGGAAAGAGAAGGTGACAAATTTATTTACCAAAAAGCAATATTAAAAGGGACACTACCAAGGTAAATATACTTAAAGTGAAAATCCTTCTATGCTGTTCCTAGCAAAATATTTTTAAATTTTAGTTTACTTTTGACTCATTCTGCTTATTTACTTTTGCATTTCACCACCTAGCTTGGACAATGAAACTAGATTGATTCCGTTTAATTTATGCTTTGACTTCCATGCACTGTATAATGCTACTGTCTTTGGGTTTCCAACACTGCAAGGGAATGTTTACAACAAAAATGGGGGAAAAAAAAGTGGTTTTCAAAAGTCTGTAAACATTTACAATAGTTATTTTCCCCAAAACCTCCCTCTGTCTCCACTGCCAATACACAACCTTTTGTTTATCTTTGACAAAAATAAACTGCCTAAGCTACCCATTATAATGATAAATTATTGACATATTAAAAATTTCCCTCACACCTTGAAAACAACAGAAGCCTTAAAGTAGCACACTACTGAGTCAGAATTAACTAGAAAATGAGGTATTTATTAAGAGCTGACAATGAGCTTGAATGCTTGACAGGACAATGAAATATTTTCATTCTAGCCTTACACACACAGAATCCCTACAACTAAAATAAAAATAAATAAATAATGTATTTGATTCACACATATATGAATCAAATGGTACAGAGAAAACCAATGTACAAAGACCTTTGCAACACAAGGTTAAAATAATATACATAACTGAACACACCCAAACCCTTGACAAGACAGACAGAGAGAATTAATATCTAGGAAGTAAGAGCCAAGGAAAACCAGTAACCATCAACTCCAAGCAACAAGACCGACATTTGTGCAATACTCTGCCAAAACATAACAATGCCTGCTAACTGATGCTGTCCCTTTATTTTACAAACTTATCACTAGGGTGAAATTGCTATTTGTTTTCAAATTAACAAAGAGAACAAAGCAAACATACATGCTGTATTACTAGGTCCAGAAAACCCAGAAACTGATTTCCCCCCAAATTTTCAGACAAAAAAACACTTTTAGAGTTTTAACCTTTTGAAGTTTTATTCAGACATTTACACCCATTTTCTGATTCCAAATCCCATTTTTCTGACTTTCTAACCATCCTCTCCCTTCATGCCACATTCTAAACTGATGAAATCAACCACTCTTCCCCAGATCATGGGCAGCTGCCACTTAGCCACTCAACAAACATAATTCAATATTCTCTGGTTCCTCTACCTTCATATTTAAGTCACTAATGTTTCAAGGTTCACATGTGGTCCAAGAGATCCTGCAGTGCGCTTGCTGTGTCCCAGATGCACGTAGGTGTACTCTAAGGCTTCCTTAATTATAGTACACAAAACCTCCTGGCACATGGGCTTACCAGGGAAGTCCCAGAGCACACAAAATATGAATTCAGGAACATACTGTTCATAGTATCTTTTAAAAATAAAAACAATATATTTTTCATAACCATGATTTTTGTCCACGATCTATTTTTAGCAGTGGAATGGTTAAAATAATGTAAGTCACATAACAAGCCCGAGGATGAAGAGTGGAAAGATTTTTGGCACGTAACAAGCCTACACTAGGTATTAGTTGCTACACAGTAATTCACATTCTGGCAACATAAATTGAGCTACAGTATATTGCTGCCATTGCTGTTCTAACAACCATTTAATTACAGTAATTATGAAATGCCCAACAATTCTTTTCTCAGCCTGAAAGCTGAACTTTCTACATACCCTGAGAAGTTGTCCCTGGTTAAGCTGCCACTGTGCTTTAGGACAGTTTTGCTTAGGTCAAACAATACATCATGTAAACTCTGTTCCTCAATTTTCTTTGTGGTTAGCTCAAGTAGCTGTGTGTTTCTTCTGAAGAGTTTGCAGGCATAGCATGTGGCAGCAGCAGTCTCCATTTTGTCTCCGGTCAGAACCCAAACTTTAATGCCAGCTTTCTGGAGTGCTTCAATAGTGTCAGCAGCTTTTTCTTGCAGCCTGTGGATATTAATTGACAATAAATATTGATAGACTGACTGGAAATGAGAAATTCAGGGTCCTTACTAAAAGGTTTCCATGACACTAACAGTATTTCAGTAAAAGGTTTTAGACACAAGAAGTTTCTAATATGAGGAAAATCATAGCTGGGAATGTGAAAATGCTTAAAGACAAAGATCAGCATGTTACTGTATAAGTAATGTGTCTTGCCATTTTCAAGCTACTCAAAGGTTTCTGCTTTCATCTTTATTACTTAAAGAATAGGATGTTTCATCTCACCAGCTCCAGTCCAAGTACAAACACACAACATATCCAGTATCTTCAATTAGTTGTGTTAAAAAAATGAAACATCTAAGTTGCTGGGTGATAAAAGTCAGACACACACATCCCCCTCACAGCACCCAATAAGCATATCTTTTGCTCTCCTCACAAACCCCTAAAGATTCTGCCTTCATTTCCTCAGACTGCCCATCTCAGAGACTTGCTTCTCCATGATCTTCCCTCCAGCAGATGAAGGGTACACAGGAATACCACCCAGCCCTGTCACACATCAGTGCTGTTCTCAAAAGTGTGAGATTCCCTTTTTTGTTCCTCTGAGGCTCCACAGCCTTCATAGCCAGAACTAGTGACAAATGAAGAATTCCAAGCAATGTCTTCTGAGCAGACCTAACCTTGCTGAGTTTTGTATCCGCTTTTCCACATGGGTGACAGATTTTATATAAACTCCATAAAAAACAAACTAAAAGAAAATTATTATTGCAAAGCTAAGCACTCAAAACTCAGGAAATGCCAGAATTAAGGTAGCTCATGCAACCTTAATCATGGTCTGTGTATGAATATACAGTATAGTCTGATTAAACAATTCTAGGAATATGCTGACTTTGATATAAACCAAAATGTTCATTACCATTTGTGACTCAAATCAAATGAGTATAGAAATACTTGGGTAATATTCACGACATGTTATTCTTCAAAGTTTTATTTTAGTATGGTATCTATGACTGAAAGAAATAAGCCATATTTAACATTTTTATTTGTAGTAGGTCTTAGTTAGAAACATAATAGTAAAAGTAATAATTTGCAACACTGATTATCTGAAAATACTGATTTCTGTGTATTTATTATGCATAACTGAGAATGTAGGTAGCTAATTTATAGGAGATGGATACAAATAAAGAGATCTGTGCCTCATACAAAAAAAGAGGTATAATTATTGCTCCTCTGGTAATAGGCGCATCTTCCCATTTATCACATTTGCTAGTATACATCATTCAACATATCCAAAGCAATATACTTACTGGTCCTCAACAGCTGTAGCACCAAGCAAAATAAGATCTTTCTCTATCTGCTCATATGCCTCTGCCAGTTTCTTTTCCCGATCATGAAGGGCTATTTTTGCATTCTGAAGCAGCCTGCAGACACTATCATACTCTTTGCGTGTGAACTTTTTATATGCAACACACAATGTTCGCAGTCCCTCCTAAAGAATATGATAAAAACAAAGAACAATGTTTATACTGTGAAAGTCTTAAACACCATTAAGAAAATTTCTGAAAATAGAAGAAATTAATATTATCTAATATTTATGATTAATATGAAGAGTCCCTCTTTGGTTCCTCTATATCAGTTTAGGGCTCGATGATGACTATATGATCTGCCAGAACAAGAGGCATCAGGATGTTATGCTGCTCTGAGAGCAGCCTGGGAGAGACATTGTGACCCTCCATGTAGGGAGTAAATTGTACTGGGTCTATACCCACTGCAGCACACGCTGCCTGACATGCCAAGGCAACTATCCTGCTGAGTGCGTAGGATAGGTAGGTGGAAAAGCATGGGAAACCAAGGCTATATGTTCCCCTTTCTGACCTCTCCTACCTACCTGCACAGAGGGGGAAATGTACTCGCTTTGTGGAGCCTGCTGCCCCTCCTCAGCTGCTACCTGCAACCTGGTCCAAAGGGGTGCTTCTCACTCTTAATCCCTTGTGCTGCTGCACAAGCAGGGATAGAATTTGGCTCTTGGCTGGTCTTTACATTATATGCACAAAGATTTAATTTGTAGGCAAGCATTTTTATGTCTATTTAAAAGGGATTCAAGTTTATAATTTTTTCAGCTGATTTTACTGATATATTTTCCATGTTAAAAAGATCAGCTTTAAAATTCTGATTCATTTGGCGAGATTATTTTTAAATAGGTACAAATGAAAAAAATACTAAAACTGTACAAATAGACCTCACTTTTGAGAGCTATAAACAATTGTCTAATCTAAAACAATGCATGTTTCTCAGTAACTCCTTATACACTGAAAGGGCAGGCATCATCCAATTTTGAGATAACTAAATATTATAGTTATATTATTCTGTGAAGGTAAGCACAAAATACCTGAACGTCACGATAATCTCAATCCTACATTTACTGCACATATCGTTTCTTAATTTACAATAGTTTAATTCTAACAGAAGAAGAGAAAGCAAGCACATACAAAACAAAGCAGGATGTCAAGTATCTCATTAACAAAAGGAAATCAAATAAGAAGCTACTTTCTGGTATGTACTGGTCTGGTGAATGATCTAGTGAACGATCAGTACCTTTTTCACCATAACGTTACACTTCAGCAAATGCACCACAGTAATTGGACTGAAAGTCAGGTGGAATGTCAAGTGTTCAGAAAGCAATACAACAAAAACATTTCCCTTTGACCATTTTCGATGTGAGTATGATCAATTATTTTCTTGTTGGTGTCAGATATTGTTAAATATTTATGTAGTGTCAAAACTTTAAATGGTACTTTACTGAGAATTATAAATGGAAGAGTCCTCAAGGAGTTTGCATACCTATTTAGAGAAACAAAGGAAATGAAGATAAAGGAAGAAGCAGTGAAAGGAGGGTCAAGGATTAAGGCCAAATGATAACATGAGTCATGTTATATTGTGGTTGAATTATATAACCTGTGATTTTTTAAATGAGGCTGAAGTAGTGCAGGAAGGATCGAGTGGATAGCACAGGAGTGGAAGTGAGTGACAGAAATCAGGGTGAAAGAAATGGGTTTTGCGGAGGCATTTGAAGATGACTGAAGGTGCTTGACACATTACAGAGGGAGGTCATTCCAGTTTGAGGAATGACTGCGTGGGAACAATCAGTAGTTAAGAGTAGGCAGATTGCACAGTACGAGATGGAGAGGTCAAGAGGATAAGTAACATGTGTAGGCAGGAGTTCTCTCAAGCTTTCAGTGACAAAAGTTTTTAATTTTACACAGAAAGAGACAAAGAACCAATTAAGGGACATGGTAAAAATAGCAGGAAAAGTTCATTACAGTTGCAGATTGCTGGACTGCCTGAGAGTTGAAGAGAGAAATAAGGAAGTGCCCAAAAAAAAACCCCTCCGACATTTCCAGTTAGAGAGATGGACAGGATAGTGGAGTTATCAATGGAAACAGAGAAAGGGAAGTGTTGAGGGAATGATGAAAAATTCAGTTTTTGCCATACTTAATTTAAAATAAGTACTACGACATTCAGGATGAGAGGAAAAATACATGAACTTAGACTAAGGGGTAAGGTCTGGAATAAACAGGTAGATCTGACAGTCATCAGCACAGTGGTGATAAGACATCATAGGAGTCAACGAGATCACCAAGAGAGTAAGGGTATAAGGAGAAAAGGAGGGAACCTATGGCAGATTCTGGTCAGCAATTATAGAAATGGAGAGGGAAGGGAAGATGATCCTCTGAAAAAAACATAAGTGAGGCAGGAGAGCCAAGAAAGGACAGAATAACAGAAGCCCACATTAGAGAGGGTGGTGATCACAGAGTGAAAAGGCAGGAGAGAGAGAGCATTCCATTTTTATTTCAGTTAAATTTTGGAACTTGAAAAGAGCCCTGCTGCAATGCAGCAGTTGAATTTGAGGACTAGCAGTAAAGCATTTCACTCTGTGTAAATGTCATGTGTTCACCTTCACACTGCACTACTGCAGGGATTGGGTATTACTATATTTTTGTACTGGCTCACAGTGGCTTCTATTGCTAATGTACTGTACCTTAAGCATCCCGATGACTGCCCAAAACACCTAGATCAATGGTTTTTAACTGCAGGTCTGAAGCCCCCTGGGGGACTGTGAGGCAGTTTCAGGGGATCCATGAAGCAGAGCCAGCATTAGACTGATCGGGACCTACGGTTGAAGCTTGGAGCCCTGAGTCCTGGCACCCACTGGGGTGGAAATTCTGAGCCCCCGGCTCAGCAGCTGAAGCCCAGAGCTCTGAAGTCCCCCTCCACCCCCAGTTGGGCCTTGGGGTTTTTATAGCATATTGGTGGGGGTCTCCGAAAGAAAAAGGTTGAGAACGTCTGACCTAGATCACATCCTCTCACTTCCTATTTGTCCCTGAAATAGCAGAGCACAGTGCCAAGGATAAAAACAAGTAACAATCACCAAAAATGAGTTAGAAATTTTATGGCAACGGCATTTCACTTGATCAACACCACTTCCAGCCTTGAGATATGGATATTGCTCTCCACAGAACAGCACTGCAAGATTAGTAATTATCATACTCCTAGTAATTTGATGTTTCCACTTTCTACCTTGATCATGACCAGGAAGCACAGATTTGAGTATATTATTTTGGGCTGGATTACTTCTGATTTGATCTGAACTGGTTTACACATCCTTAGAAAGAATAGTACTAATAGTATCATTGCAAGTTCCCTTTATACTGTTAATTAGTACCTTTAATGTAACCTGAAAAGTTAAAGGAATTTCCCAAGAATCTAACCGACAAATAAATACAAACAAGTCTCTTACACTTTGATGGGCACTACCGAACGATTCTCCTCTATAACATAACCTATCACTGTTACCATTCTGGCTTTATATATTTTGATCCATGAGTAGAATTTACTAAACAGAAGGTAGGTAACCCATGTACCCTTCTCCAAAGAAAAAAAGTCACGCTATCAAAAATATGATGGGAAAATGCACAAATCAGAAGTGCAAGATGCTCTTTTTGAATTATGTCCGTAAGGAGCCATGAGGAAAGAAACAGCTGAGGGCAACAAAGCCAAGAATGTTTATTAATAAAGTGATTAACTCATCTGAGCCAGTGCCCAGAACCCAGTTGCCAAAGATGACTGAATTCAATTTTTGAAGAGGAAACAACATTATTTCATTTTTGGAAGGGAACATATACATAAGAAGATGAAATTCATCCCTATGAAGATGATCAGCACAAGGCCAATGCATTAAATGCCACATAACCCATGTACAGATCTTGATGCTGGCTCTCTGCACAAAGGTGAATTTTACTTAAAAATGAACATAAAGCATAGACAGAAGAAAATGAATGTTATTTTTTTGGTTTGTTAGATCAACAGGACTGTCTTACTTGGACAGAAGAGCAAGTCAGTTAATTGAAAATGGAAGGACAGCAAGGTCTTGCCCTTGGTGTTACCGTACTTTGCTTTAGTAAATAAAATCCTAGCTCCTAATCTGAATGTTTTAGGCTAATCTTCCCCTGGTTAAAGCCTGGGCAGTTTGTGGCTTTGCCCATCACCTTAGATTATTAATTTGTATTGATTATAGAATCCTCTGTATTTTTTGTACTTTGGTATTTAGCAATTAACAACTACAACCACCTCTCAATTTAGTTTTCCACTTTGAGACAGAATGCATTAATAGCCACTTTTTGAAGAAGTTAGCTTGAGATGAGGCTCTAGTAATTTTACTCCTTCCAGTCACAACAATTTGGGCAACTTACTTCGTGATTTTATTGATAAATTGATGTTGCTTCTTGTAAAAAAGCAGTATATTGTCCTGGACACAGAATCTGAAGTGTTATTTTAACGTTAGTCAGTAAAGTCTACATGACAAAATGAATAATAAAGTCTTAGTAATCTTTCAAAAGAGAGGGAAAGGACCAGATCAATATTGAAAGCATGACTCAATCTAACTGTTCCAGTTTAGTTGACTGCTAAGACTAGATTCCAGCAACGACCTTTCAAGTTGGTTCAAACTTTTGAACTATGGACTATATTAGAATAAGGAAGTATTTTATTTCCCAGTTAAATGACGTAGTCAGAAGAAATATATTTTAAGTGGCATTTAATGTTAGTATGGAAGATTAATCAAGCAAAATAAAGATAGACCAGCTCTCTACAAAGTTACTTACATGCAATCCAAAAAGGACAATCATCAGGACATCTATGAGATACCTGTCATTTATCATAGCATGTGAGCCAATTTGCTGCCTGTATGCTCTTGAAGAAGCAGCTATATTTAAGAATTTGGCCTAAATGCAATTATCCAGGATGAAGAAATATTGAGGCTGAGGGTCTTGATTCACTCTCAGACTCTGCTAGAATTTGGATGGATATAGTAATATTAAATTGCTCTTTCAGTTTTATTAGCTTCTTCCACCTCTAAACAACCACTCTCTCAGGGGAGAAAGCTATTTTATATAGTAAAAGCTTAGTAATGTGCTCTGGGAAAGAGTTTTAAAGAGGAAATCCAGTTTTCCTCTAAAACAGCAGATAATATTGATGGACATTTCTTCACTTTCTGTAGTAATACCTGTTTTCAGTCTGAGTATTTGATGCCAGTCAATGCTATCTTATTTTAAAAGAGATGATAATATTTCATTGAAACGGCCTTTGTTGTTTTTTAATGGCATGTGAGACAAGTATTTATAACCCCTAATCCTATCTTTCAAGTAACCAAGTTAGATATTTTTTCCCAAAGGAATCGAGCAAGCTCATACTTCCTTTTTAGCGAGCAAAAATATACGTACAGGCATTATTGTTGTATTGCTTCTTCATAACAAGAACATTTACAGCAAAATTATGTTCTAATGGTTTCTCTCTCAGGAGATCTTGTGAAGTATTCTAAAGTCAATAAAAATATCAGGTGCCAAGCTGGAGACTGAAAGTGGGGGTGGGCTTTTCAATAGGAGTTTTACCACTGACGTCAATGGGGAAAAGTTAGGCCAAAGCTGAGCACTTTTTAAAAACCTCACCTTTGACTGCTAATTAACTAGTTCTGGGTAATAATAGATAACTACTAGTTAGATGATCCTAACCACAAAATTAACATGTAAATATCCTTCAAAATGTGAGTTCTTGGTGTTTATTAAGCATTGGGGCAAAAATCACACCTCAGAGGAAAGATCTCCAGGGGGCAGAGGAGAGAGGGGGCTCACTTTTGTCGGCAGCTACTACTACAGGGGCTATGATGAAGAGTAATCCTTGCACTCAGGAGGGCAGAAGGACTGTAGCTGTGTCCAGGTCTCGCACAATGGTGGAGGCTCCCTGAACCCTCCTCCCCATCTTGGTACACAATGCAGGGTCAGGAAATGCCATTTAATATTTAATCTTACCACTGCGTTGCGCTCAACTCTGGATCGTATTTGGTCTATTTTGCCTTCTGTAACTCTAGGAAATATAGATGAATCTGCTCCCTTACAAAACAGAAAAATGTCGCCTAAAAGAGACAAAATACGAAGTTTAAAATGGTTAAAATTTATTTTCCTCAAAAAAAAAAGTTTTTAAACAGGTTAAATATCTTTAAAGACAGTTTCTTCAGACATACATTGTTCTGAGAGAGCTAATTACCATCTTAAAATTCCGAAGTATCACTGGAAGAACAGAAAAGAGCAAAGCATGAAGAAACGAACACTCTGGTGAGACCCAGTTGAATTCAAAATCAAGACAAAGTTCACAAACCACTAACCCCCTCCCTCCAAAGCAAACCAAATCCAGGATATGACATCTCTACCTGCCACTGATCGGACAATCACACTCATTCGCCTCCTTACAGAATCAAAACTCAAAATCTCTAACAATTCAAACCTGAAAGAGAAAAAAAAAAATTTTTGAAATTAGCCTGTTTTTTCACACAGCTAAGCTTGTTACTTATCCTAGATAATAATTTATAAGTTCTGTCACGTGGAACAAAGTAAGATGCAGTCAGTTAAGGAAAAATGGGTGAGTCCCCTGGCAACTAGACCAGGAGTTTTGGCTGGGTAATGACTGCATGATGGAGTCCAGTATCCAGTCACTGACAGCAGCCAGTACTAGAAGAAGATGCAAGAAACCCTATAACACAGGGATATGGAACATATTACTCACAGGGAAAGTTTCCTTCTAGTCCCTAATAGCTAGAGGTTGTCCTATGCCTTGAAGTATGAGGGTTTCTATCCCTCAGATGTTTTAGGATTTTTAAGATTTATTATAACTCTGAATATTCTTGTTTTCCTCAAAGGGAAATGACACTCCTACCCCCAATAAATCTCCATCCAACACCAATATTCCCCTCGACCCAATGATTCCCCTCTACCTTCTCCATACTATTCATTTAATGTATTTTATCAGGTCTCTTACTAATTTTTTATAAAGTAAAGAGTCCCAATTTTTTTTTCAATATAAACATATCTTTAACCCAAGTTCTGACCTCTGAAAGGCCCTTCTCCGTAAATATTTTACTCATGAAAAATGCTATAATCATTAGACAGACCATATCATATTGTTTTCACTTGTTTAATCAGAGAATTTACTCAGTTCTATGTTTTTACAGTCTGGAATTAAAAAAAAAAAAAACCAAAAAACTACGTAAGGCCATAATACTACTTTTGTTGAAGTCAATGGTACAAATCTAGCAGGAAGCTGGATCAGGCTTATGATTGCAAAATGCAATGAAAATTGGAGTAAGTTCCAAGTATTTTTTAGTACTTCCATACTTCATACTTTGCCTGCCAAATTATTACTGTGCCTCCATTTGCTTATGAATTTAGCTATAAATATCAGAGTCCTATGTTACTTAACAGGAATGAAACCAATGGGGTTCTACAGAAATATAGATTAACATTTTCAAAAGCACATAAATCCTATTAACTTTCTGTGGGATTTAAGTGGTTTTGAAAATTTTACTCATAAAAATGTTCTACAGAAGTTACTCTATAGTCCCAGACTATTTAACAAAGTAGAGTACCTTTTCTGTAAATTACTTGAACTACCTAAACGATTTTCCAACAGGGATATAATTCTCCATTAAAACTAAATAGGATTGTTTAAAAAAAATATATGGAAACAGATGAAGCCATATTAATTTTATATACCAGAGAAACACCATTTTGCCTTGGACTACCTTGTTATACCTTTGCTGTTTTCCCATTTTTCCAACTACATAGTTTCTCAAACTGTCAGAGTAAGTGAAAACAGAAAATGAGAAGTCCTGCAAATCATAACTATCAGTAAAGCATTAGCCTTCTTCAAATAAGTGGTTTATTATTTCTCAAAATTTTTGGTTTACAAATGAATATACTTAGCGAAAGAAAAAATTGCTGTATACACCATTGATAAAATCCATTTCCTCAGTCCCAACCAGTTCACATTTCCACAACCACTCACCTCTCAATATCATTTTTTGGATTTAAAATTTCCATAAAGTTGTCCTTCAGCCTTAAATATGTGTAACCAAGCCTGCAAATTTAAATGCAAATTCAGACAAGAAGCGATTACAAGTAATACATTTATAATTACACAGCTTAACATATTGTAAGTACCTAAGAATCAACTTTATCTTCTGAAATAGAAATATTCTGTTTTGATTTCATTCATAGCTAAGAAAAAGAATCACTAAGGTATGCTAAGAAGATAGTAAACATCACATGTTGATATGATTCTGTTAAGTTGCCTATTAATAATATTTTGCTGCTGAAATATATTTTCAGCTTCAGTGAATTGAATATCCATATTCAAAATTATTTTGGAGACCTAAAAACGATCAAATTATACACGTACCTCTGTATTCCTTCAACTAAAGCAACTTCATCAGGTGATGATGATATATATACACAAGATCTTCCGGACACCTGGGCTTTCTTTAATCCATCTACACTGTCATCCTCTTTCACTTGAACAGTGTGACAAAGACAAAGAGCCCGAAAAAATAGCTCCTCTCTCTCCTAATAAATAAAAAGGAAAGTATTGTCATTATATAGTATTACCTTGAAAAGGGATACGAAAAATGAAAACAAATAAAACCCAATCTTCCTTCTAAATTATTCTGTTTTGTAGGAGATTGGAACCACTTATTTGATTTGGGCTTGTACCTACAACCAATTATGAATATTTTTGATACGTAATACAGTCTCACATGGTGGCTAATCCTTTACGAGGGAATTGGATGCTAGCCCTACCCATGACTAATCAAGCTTCCTCCTAGATGATGTCAAAGCCAGGATCAGGTGATGGCTTGAAGATTACCTGGTCCTCATAAAAGCCACCAAGCAGCTCAGGAGAGCAGCAGGAAGTAAGACGACTCCTGTAAGAATCCCTGGATCAAGGGAAATGGCCTATTTCATATGCAACTCTCTGAAAGAAGTATAATCTTAAAAGGAGCAGAATGGAGAGGTGCAGGTTGTAGGAAGGTTCCTGCGGGAGTCCCTGGGACAGGGGAAGGAACACAGATTACATATGATTCTGCAGGCAGCAGGCTAAAGGTAAGGGGAGTAGAGACAGGCTCGCCCTGACTCTCAGGCAGATGCCCTGTGGAATATAATCATGTAGGGAGTAGAAAGGCTCTTGCAGAAGGCTGTGGGTCACAGAGAAAGGACAAGAGTGATATGATAAATTTTCTCTCAGCACCCAGGTCTTACTGTGGGGTGAGTTTCTGATTGTTCTGTTGCAACTCTGACAAGTGTTTACTGCACAATAACAGAGCATGTTTTTAGGGGCCTTAAATCCAAGCTGAGAGCCAGAAAAGCATTGGGTCTGGACCTTTGATGTTGTCAGCTGAGTGTGTGGACTTCCTGTCTTGCATAGCTTGAAACAGCCCCTTTCTGGTTGCTCATATAAGGTATGCTTTGGTAGGCGATTTTGGGAGCTGGGGTGAAACCTTTACAGTCAGTTGCAGGGACTGACTAAGGACAGCCTCTCTTTATGTATCTCAGGCCTCTGAGTGCAGGCTGGGAACCATATCAAAGAGGTACTGCTAGTTCCTGGGCTGTTGTTTGGGGTTCTGTTTTATCCCAATGAAGGTTGCTTAGTTAAGCCAAAGAAGAATTGCAGCCCGTGCTCTAATCACACTTCGGTGTCTGTCTCTCTTTCCTGCACAGCAAAAACTGCAACTGTGTAGAGAATAGAGTCACCCAGAAGAAAACTTTTGCACTAGTTTAAATTTATGAAGACTATACAATATGCTTTTAGCACTCATTTTTACCCATTTTATCATAGTTTTTGTCTTATATTATCACTTTAATCAGTCAACTAACTATTATTATAGATGTTTAGCTATTAACTTGGTAAACTTTCATATTTTAGTTTTCAACTAACGATATTTTACAATTCTATTAAGTGGATTCTCTTGGACATTTCTTGTTAACCAAATAAATCCCTTAGACTAAACTACAAGAGGAAAATATTTATGCTGTGATACAATTCCACCAGAAACCCACTTAGTTTACTAAAATCTCTGGGACATTTATAATTTTCTTTTCCACATAAAGATCAGTCCATTTTCATATTTTTTTTTAAAGGGGCATCGTACTTTCCCGCTTCCTCCTGGAGAAGAGTCGATCATATCAATGCCTGTACAATCATGGAGGATTTGCCCATTACAGATGACATGAGGTATATAAACATGCCCTTCAATGCAGCATTCTATGAATTCCATATTGTTCTCAGTTAATGTTCCCGTTTTATCTGTGAAGACATACTCAACCTGCAAAGAAATACATTAATTAAAGAGAACTGGATTTATTATCAGACACTGAGAAAGTCTCTGTTCATAACTCAAGTTGTATAATTTTCAAGCCCTTAGCTACTGGTCCTCACTAAAGAAGAACACAGTAGCTTTCCTTTGGGGTGTCAACTTTTGTCAAAATACAGGCAGCACCTGAAAGGTTCTACAGTACACGGGATAGCTGCAGAACTATGTTTCACCTGACAAAGAAAGTATGTAAGACGGTAGTGAAGCACTTAATCCATTTTTCTCACTTCCATCCTCCTCCTTTCCCAGGTTAAATCCCTTATCTGCAAGAGCTATTTCTGGAAACACATTGCACATGGCTTACACTTGTCAATGACTTTTGATATCTGATGCATAAGCCCAGATTTCGATTATAGTTATACAATGTAAATCCCGAGTGTCTACAACGTCTACAACAATGTCAACAGAATTACTCAAGCATTACATACTAATGTGCATGTAAGTGAGATACTAGTGAGATCAGAATAGGACCACAGCAATTGTGGAAAAACAAACAAAATGTAGTTATAGAGTTACAGTGTAGGCCTAGCAACTGCACTCTTCACCTGAACATCAGTTTTTATTTCACCTTCCACAGCGCTTCATGGAATTCAAAACCCACAGCAGTAAAAAGAAAATGAAAAGTGACCGGTAGCAGGGACAACTGATACGTCAGACTACTATAACAACTCAAAGGTGGGGTGTGGTGTTTTGTTTTATTTTTTTTTGAGTAACTGACAGCAAGCAGTTCCAAATACATCATTTAAGCTAATGGTGCTTATAATGGGTTAAGCAATACTTCTCTCAATTACTATTGATCATATTGTTTAAAAACCTTAGAAATTATCACACGTTAAAAGAAATAAGTTGGTCCAATAAAATGTATTACCTCACCCACCTTGTCTCTCTAATACCCTGGGACCAACATGGCTACAACAACACTGCATCAACAATGAATGTGTCCACTAAGTTTGGTTGCACAACTTGACAAACCTCAGGCCTGTTCTTCAGAGGCTCTGAGCACCTACAATTCTCACCAACTTCCCACTGACGTGGGTGGTCAATATCTCTGAAAATTGAGCCTCATGGGTATCAAGTTGGACATCTAAAACTGAAGAACACTTTTAAACTCCAGATTAAATCTTGAACAGCACATTTTGAAATGACAAAAATTAATTAAGCCAAAAATGACCACAATTGGGTTATTTTTCTTTCAGTGTTAGAAACGATTGATAAATTTTTATAATCAATTTACCTGTCCTAATTCCTCATTGAGGTCAGATGTATTCACCAGAGGTCCTTCACCTGTGTCCTCATCAAACATTTCTTCGTCCCAAGTGAGGAAATAAGAACCAAGAAACTTCTGCATTTCCACTGTGACATACATAGATACAGGAATAATGTAGTTGAAAAGAACCATGAATGCAAGGAAGTCTGTAAATGCTCGAAGTATCTGCCAAAGAAACAAAACCAAAACATTGATTTTTCATTAATCAGTGGAAATTAAAAGATTCAAATGGTTATTTATGAGTTTATCTTTCAAATGTCTTTCAAACATTAAGTGGAACCATTTAAAAGAAAAATCTTCTCAGTTACTCTCAACCCTAAGCTTGCATTTCTGCATTTCTCCATCACTGTCATTTTCTCTCCATGCTTCACGATACAGTGAAGTCAGAATCTGGCACATTTTTATACATCTGTTATGATTCCAACTTCACTACTAATCAAGCATGAGGAAGAAAGAGCTTTGAAGGAGAAACCAACTTTGTAATTCTCGTGAGTCCAGGTTTAGAGTACCTATTTTCAGTTACATATTAATGTATTACAAAGTTCTAGAGTGTCGAATGAATGACTACCTATGAATGATGAAAAATTAATATTCACAGAATATCATAAAAGAGAAAAACCAAACAGCAAGAAAAGGAGGCAAGGTTTGCCGATTTGTACAGATTACAGGCACTTCCCATATTTCAAATAAAGGGCTTCCCGTCTCAATGAAATAGCAAGGTATTCATGTGTATATATTAATACTTTGATGTTTTCTCCATAGATAATAAATGACAGATTTTAAGCAATTTAGAAATAAAGGACTGAATTGTGCAACCTTTACTCCCATTCGTAAACCTAGCAATCACAGTCACTAAGATCACACAAGTAAGTATTACTTGTGGGAGTAAAGATTGCAAAATCCAATCTTATTTGTAAGAAAATTTATTTATGTGAAGAAAGGCTGCAAAGTGAGGCCCAAAGTTAAGAGCTCAGAGTTTAATACCGATTTCTCAGTAACTAATACCAGCAACAAGAAAACACACACTTTCAATTTAGGTGGATTTTTGATACTGTACAGACTGAACACTAAACACTATTACTATACAGTCTCTTTAAAATTACATTTGAACAAACGTCCAGCTTAAAGTGCAGAAAGCCAAAATACAAGCTTTTCCAAACTGCACTGCCAGTAGTCTCAGCAAGGACCAGGAGAAATAATTCATGACTGATAGTCACTCTTCACTAGGATCACTGGAAACACATGTGAATTTAGGGTATTCTGAAACTATTTTGGTATTTCAAGTGTTTTCTTCACAAGATAAATTTTCATTAAAAATATTCTGCGAATTATGGTTGCACAGATCTACTTCTGAAAGAACAATGACAGTTTTGTATTTATCGATCTATAGGAACAGACAAGACAGCCAGTATCCATTTATATAGGACATGGTGGAGCATGATGTAACAGTCCCACCAATAGTGCATTTTTGTAGCACGAGGGGCTAACAGGTGTATATTGCCTCATTCACCTTGGGGTCATTAGCTTTGTATATGACCACACCAATTTAAAATGTCAATACTGTTTACTATTTTACTGCTGTTCATTTTAGTATAAAAACCTAGCTAATGTGCTTTATGCAGTATAGTTGGATTAATTCAAAAGGACATGCTCCACGAATCAGGTTGCATTGGAATATGGTATCAAATATTTGAATTTTGTTTTGGTCCTTATAGGGGAATAGAAGGGAGAAGAGAGAGACAGGTGATGATATGGGAAGACGTCTGGGAAGAGATCGGGGTGGGAAGTCATAAAGAAAGGACTCCAGGTTAAGGGTGGGGGCAGAAGAGGGCAGAATACATTTTATTTTAAAATGATCCAGAAAAGATACAGATAACTTACTACAATCACTAGCATTCTCACTTTTATTTTGATTTGCTTTACAAAAATATCCAACAAGTTCACTCAATTTGTTTTAAATTCCATTGAATTTTATAAATTTTCCTGTAGATACCCAGTGGCTCTAGTAATCCCCTAACTGATTCTCAAAAGTCCTGAAATGGCTTCCCCTCAGACAGTCAAAATTACTTCTAATCAATAGGAGCTCATCCCCAACTTCAGAGATCTATTCATAAGCTACCGTATAAAAATATATCATATCCCACACGTTGCCATCTAATTTTTAATGTTTACTTTAGACAAACATCTACTATTTATTCAATATTTATTTTTTAAAGTAATTAGCTACTATGCCTAGGGGATTTGCTTCCCTTTAACTGATACAGAAATTTTAGCCTCTTTAAACTTTTCTGTTTTACTATTATCTATATACTATTTAACAATCACTACTTAAAAGGTATTCATCAAACAAGTGTTAACGAAACAGAAAATGTATAAAAACAAAGATTGCTGGGTACCTCCATCTGAACTTAGGATAGTAGGAAGTATGTTATCCAAAGACTTAGAATTAAAAAACAAACAGAACGAAAACAACAGATCAGCATAATATGGTCAAGTGTTGTATCTGCACTTAACGCTCAGCATTTTAAAAGTGACCTCCAAAACATTCAGAAATATATTTTATCTAGTGTGTGCTAAATGCACAAAGAACAAGAGGGCAAAGAGTCATTCAAAAAATAACAGATATGAAAAACTAGTTTTTCCAATCTTCTTAAAGTTATGCTAGCCAATTTGACTCCATTGTGATGTCACACATACCATGAAGCATCATTAACTAATAGAGCCAGTCAATATGGGTCTGGTAAGTGACACTTTTTTGGTAATATGGTGCTCTTTTGAAAAAATATTTCATATACTTTTTAAAAAAATAGCTTTTTAGATTTTCTATAGAATAGCTTTTTAAAAATATTTTAAAAATAAAACATGTCTCTAACTCTACATCAATCCATCATACACTTCAACAGCAGGGCTTCCTGTTATCAGTAACGTCATACAATCACGTACTCTGGGATTACGGTGAAATGGAACTGTAAATCTCAGAGAGACTAGAATAAAAATGGCAAGTTTACACTTTCCTAGTTGCTATATGATCCTCCATGCTCTTCTGTTTAGAACACTATAATTTTTATATGTGTCACTCGTGAACACCTTGAGAGAAAATTATGTTACACAAACACACAGTAATTTTCCGTACCAGGTTTCTTTTCCTTTCTGACTCTGTTTTCTGATTATACCATGGTTCATCACGCAATGGATCACTCTGCCAGACATACTTCAGGGTAGTATTTATTAGTGCTTTACTGATTAGAATACAGAGGTATACAATAAGGAATACATTCATTGATCTAAAACAAACAAAAGAAAACAACTCTTCCATTAGTATATAAAAATGTACAGAGTTTATGAAAACTTTATACTGAAGCTCCTTAAGTCTAATTAATATTCATTAACAAATCTAATAATGTTATGATGTTAAATAAGTTCTGTACAGTATTTCTCCAGTGGAGAATAATATTACTAAGACCTGGTCTAAACTTAAAAGTTTACCAACATAACTTGATCACAAATTTTATACACGTTTTACCATCACCACTATGCTGGTAAACCCACTATGTAGATGCAATTACATTGGCATAACTATCCTTATACCAGGACAGCTTAAGCCAGTTCCCTGCACCAGCACAAACTATACTGGTATAAACACTTTTATACAGATATAATTGCATCCACACTCAAGATTTTGCTGGTATAACTATACCAATATAATGGCAAAAACGTCCTAGTGCAGATAAGGCCTAACTTTCTTCTCAAAGCATAAGAAAACAAAAATGTTGTTATTAACATCAGTGATGGGCATGAACTGAACGTTCTGACCTGTACACCTTTAACAACAAGAAGAGCTCCTTCACCACTTCCCAGCAGTTGTGAAAGGAAAAAGGAGGTACACAGGCTGATTACCGTAGCTTGCCTTAAGCAATGGCATCCTATCTGCCACTCAGACACCAGGGTAAGCTATGAGACTATATAAGAATCCCTGATATCTGTGGTAACAGACAACCAATATCAGCCCAAGTAGCTGCTACTCCCCTTACAAATGACAGTGTGTTCAGAAAACAACAGGCTTCCTTTTCAATAGCATTCATTTTGCTTGTGTAGACCACCATTCATTTTAGTTAAAACACAGAAACCCTGCCAGAAACAGCCTGGTAGTACACAGTGTTTCTGCAGTTTGGTTCCATTTTATTGTATTTTAGTATGCTGTTCCAGACTGATGTGCCTCAAAGGAGTTTTGTCTATTGAACTCAACATGTAATTGCTAAAAATTGGGAATTGTAAGGGTACTGGAACATGGCACAATCTGCTGATTCTGTCAGTGGATCTACTCTAAGCAGGAAGAGTTACTATACTCTGGAATGGTAAAGAACAGCTGATTTTGAAAAGGTAACTAGAATTAATAAGTGTTTGTTGTTGTTTTTAAAATATAGTCATCTGTTCAATAAGAGGAACAAAAATCTAAAGGGCACCCACGGTGACACACAGAAAGATGCAATTTTTACTAAGTCTCTTTCTTCCACTTATATTCTAGTCAATGTAACGTACAGTTTTAGCGTAAACAAAAATGTGTCTGAATATTATTTTTTTAAATCCAAACATACTCTTTTCACCCCAAAATAAGCACTTAAAAAGGATAATAAAAGCTTTACTTTTCAACAGCAGATCGTTTCTGTGATTTTGACTGGTAATTTAATGCCATCTTCGTTTCCATGCCAGTGTATATAGCAACACCTGAAACAAGAAAAACTATTTTAGTAAAGATTGCGTAAAGATTTAGTAAAGATTTTAATAAAGATTATTATAGTAAAGATTGAAGATTGTGAATGCAAGTGTTAATGAACAGCACAAGATCAAGGAGGATATATGATCCTGACAGCAACAAAAACAAATAAATAAAAATCTCTGATTGCCCTGGTATTTACATACCCTACCATTACATCCTGCCTTGGCCATATGAAGAAAAAAAATACTGGTTCAGATGATATTCAGAAATTAAAAACAATTGTAACATCATGGTTAGTCCAGGCAAATTTTAAGAAACAGAGGTTGTTTACTTTGTATAGTAACTGGAGCATCTTTGAGATGTGTGGCCCTATCTGTATGCCACTGTGGGGACGCATGCACTTCACGCCCCTGAGACAGAATTTCATTTTTTTGCCAGTAGTCTCCATTGGTCCCCACCTGTGGTCCAGATCAAGAGCATAAGGGGCAGTTCAGACTGACTACCTCTCCTGTTCCTTCTCTACCATGAATCATGTGAGAATCCAAGTAGAGGGCAAGATGAACAGATAGGGGAATACAGCTAGAGACCACACATCTCAAAGAACTCCAGTTACTATACAAGATAAGCAGCCCCTCTTTCTTCAAGTAATGGTCCTTATGTGTATTCCACTGCACACTGCTGAGGAAGGAGGCGGATGTGAGGACCTACGCAGTATAAATAACTGAAGGATTGCAGATCCAAATGAAACATTGGCTGCAGAGGCTTGGATTAAAGCATAATGTCCTGTGAAGGTATGTATAGAACTCCATCTTGTGCTTTGTAGATGTCAGTCAGTGGCAGATGAAGCGATGCTTGATGGGACCTCACATTTTGCAGGGGAGGGTAACAACTAATTGATAACAGAGCAGGATACAGCCTGAAATCCACTCGGAAAGCCTCCAAGAAGATATCAGTTGTCCCTTCATCCATTCTCCCAGTGAAACAAACAAACAACGTAGGTGATTGCCTAAAAGACTGTTCTTTGTTGGTGGAGTGCCAGTGCCTGGCATATATCCAGAGAATAAAGTCTTCTCTCCTCATTAGCAGCATGTAGCTTCAGAAAAAACAAACAAAGAGGTAGATGTATAGTCTGTTTTAGGCAAAAGCCCAAGAGGACTTTGGGGGTGAATTTTGGGTGTAGCCTCAGTGTAACTATTGCTATGGAAAATTGCATAAGGTGGATAAGCCATAATGTCACCTAGTTCACCAACCCTTCTTGCTGATGGGATAGCCACTAACATGGTGACCTTCACAAAGAGATGGGAGAAGCATGTCATGAAAACAATCATCAAAACGCTCATCAAAACGGTGACTCAGTTAATGCTAAGAGGACCAAATTAAGGTCCTATGCTGGAGTGGGTTTAGTTACTGGAGGAAAGGCTTTAACTAGACCAGAGGTCAGCAACCTTTGGCACACGGCCCATCAGGCTAATCTGATGTTGGGCTGCGAGACATTTTGTTTACGTTGACCATCCACAAGCAAGGCCCCCCGCAGCTCTCAGTGGCTGCAGTTCACTGTTCCTGGCCAACGGGAGCTGCAAGAAGCGGTGGCCAGCACGTCCCTGCCACCCGCGCCACTTCCCGCAACTCCCACTGGCCGGGAATGGCAAACCACGGCCACTCGGAGCTGCGGGGAGCCGTGCCTGCAGACTATCAATGGAAACAAAATGTCTCGCAGTCCACCAGCGGATTACACGATGGGCTGTGTGCCGAAGGTTGCCGACCCCTGAACTAGACCTTTTAGAAAACGTAATTATTGGATGAGTGAAAATAGAGTGGTCGTTGTCTGGAGGGTGACAGGGACTAATTGCCACCACGTGCACTCATAGGGAGCTGAGGTCTTCAGGGTGAGCAGATAATATAAAATAGTGGGAATGTCCAGTCATTTGTGGCGATATGACAATGTCAGGCCCAAACAGAAAATCTCTTCCACTTAGCCACTTTCTGATGGATTCCTTCCTGCTATTGTTAAGGATGGCTTGAACTGCTAACAAACATGTCTGTTCTAGATTTGATGCCCATCCAAATACCAGGCTGTGAGGTGGAGTCACTCTGGATTGAGATGTCTGATTTTGCCATTGTCCTATGTCAGAAGGTCCAGAAAGATCAGAGGCTGATGGGGTTGAGCTGACAGCTGGAGAAGGTTGGGTATCCAAAACTGTCTGGACCATCTGGAAGCAATGAGGATGATCACCACTCCATCTTGCTGGATCTTCCTGAGGACTCGAGGTAAGAGAGTAATGAGGAGAAAGGGGTACACAAGGGATTAGGATGGTATCCCCTTTGGAGTCCTGACCTTTAACTCCTCTGGAGCAGTAGGTCTTGCATTTACTGTTTTCCTGTCCTACTAAAAGAGCCCAAGAAGGGAATCCCAATTGCTTGAATATGCTCTGCACCACAGGCTCATGTAGCTCTCATTTGTGGTTGATCGTGACATGTATGCTGAGCCACTACTGTTCCGTGTATCCTGGGAGATGTACTGATGACAGAGTGATTTTATGACTAATACACCAATTCCATGGGTTGACCATGTCTACGCACAGGTATTTGCACCTTGCTCCCCCTTCCCTGTTGATGTAGCGCACTTTTGTGATATTGTTTGATATCACCTGAATACATTGGGATTGTACAAGCAGTAAGAATTGCTTGCAGGCCTCTCAGACAGCTCTCTGTGCCAGCACATTTGTGTGTATCCTGGACTCTCGGGGAGTCCACATCCCTTGTGCTGTGTGTTTGTCCAGATGGGAGCCCCATCCTAGGAGGAAGGTGTCTAATAATCATCTTCTGGGGGTGGAACAAAGGAAACTCCTGTGCACATCTACTTGTTGCACTGCCATCGCCTGCTTGGCACAGATACCATCTGAAGCCAAGCTTATGGGCAGTGAAGCTGAAGTCTTGCAAATGGTGTCAAGTAGGTAGGATGCCATGTGACACAGGAAAATAAAACATGTACAAATCAATGACTGAGGGCTCTGGATTGACTGATTAAATTATTCAGTGACTGAAATCTGTCCAGAGGTGAACCGATAAATTCTGTGGTCTGCAATGGAACTAAAATGGACTCTTCTGTGTTCACAGAGATTTCCTGTGACACTAGAAAACTGAGGAGAGATGAGTTTGATGTCAGTGTCTCCTACTGATGAGATCTCCCTGTCAATAGCTAATTGTCCAGGTAAGGAAAGACTATTGAGCTGTGGTGTCAGACATGCTGCCACGACAGAAAGCAGCTTTGTAGATACTCTGGACACTGTTGCTAGTCCAAAAGGGAGCACCCTGCACCGATAATGATTAGGACCTATAGTGAATCTCAGCAATCTTCAGTTAGAGGGATGGATGTTGATATGAAAATAGATATCTTTCATGCCAAGACCTGTGATCAAATAATCTCTGTTTAGGGACATAATTATTGATGCCAGGATGACCATCCACAATTAGGGTTGCCAACCCTCCAGGATTGGCCTGGAGTCTCCCAGAATCAGCATTGATCTCACAGTGATTATTGAAAGCAATCCAGGAGATTTTAATAGGCTATTTTAAGAAAATGACATTACGTCATGCTGGGGAAAAAAAAATCTCCCAGAACAGCTTCAGTCAGACTTGGCAACCATATCCACAATCTCAATCTACAGATAGTTGCTGAAGGTCTAAAATGGATCTCCACCCTCCTTTTCTTGGATATGAGGAAATATTTGGATAAAATCCTCCCCCCCCTGCTCCCCAATATTGAGGTGGTACCAGCTCTACAGTTCCCTGCTGAAGTTGGAAGTCTACCTCCTGAATGAGTATCTTCTTATAAAAGTGGCCCCTAAAAAGGAATAGGGAAGAGGGTTTTCAAGGGGGAGGGTAGAGGAACTCTTTGTGCATCTGAACTTGACAATGTTAAGAACCCATTTGTCTGTTATCTACTAGGCATGGAAAAATTTCGCTATTCAGCCACCAAAACGGATTTCTGGGTCAGAAGGAAATGGCATCTCGGTTGGTTAGCAGCTCTTGAAGGTCTCATCAAAGTACCTCTTGACATGAAGTTGTCGCTGAAAGGAGGAGGAAGGAGCATGAGTGTTGTGTTTACTTTTCTGGATCCTCTATTCCTTATGTGGTGGTTTGTATCCCCTTTGGTGGTAGAAGGATTGTGATACTGGACTTGGTTCATAAGGCTGTCTATGACACTTCCTCTTCAGTGCTAGCGTATATAAAGTCAGGGAGCATACTGTTGCCCTGGAGTGCTCCAGTGAGTGTAAAACTCATCTGTCTTTTCACAAAATAAATTATTCCCATTGAATGGCAAATCCTCTACAGCTGATTGAACCTCCCTGAGAAATCTCAAGAAGTGCTGTAAGGATTTCCAACACAACAGCAGGTGCTATTAACCTTGAGGCCATGTCAGCTGTATCAACTGCAGCCTGTAGAGATGTTCTAGCCACCAATCTACCCTCCTCAATAAGGACCTCAAATTATGCCCTATTTTCTGGAAGGAACTCATCTCTGAATTCAGAAATTTTTGAATAGTTGACAAATTGTATTTCGATAGCAAGGTCTGGTAGTTGGCTATTCGGAATCACGTGCTGGTGGACGTAAATATTTCTTCCAAAGAGGTCTAAACTTTTGGTTTCTTTACCTTGGAGGGGGGGACAGACCTTGGGTGCTGTTACCGACTTGTTCAGTGGCTGCCTGAACCACCAAAGGATTCCGGGCAGGATGAATAAATAAAAACGCTGTTACCCTGTCTGGGACAAAGTATCTCTTTTCTCCCCTCTGAGGAGTAAGGTGCACTTGTTGCTGGAGCATGCCACACAAGCTTGTCAAGCTTAGGGATGGCACTGTTAATGGCGAATGCCATTCTGCTAGGTCCTGCAGTCTGTAAACTATCCAGGAGTCTGTAAGGTATCCCATGAATTTGCTCCATAAGAATCTGGAGCTCATCCACAACTCCAACAGATCTTGAAACCGTTTTTGGTCATCTGGTGCAGACCAATGGACACTACTAGCAAAAATCTTCCAGACTCAGGCACATTGAGCGTATATGTATCGACAGCGAAACGCACACAGGGACCAGCACTAGAAACAGCAACATTCACATTCCATTTCTAATTCACATTTTTTCATCTTGAATCTACACAATGTTCCTCACAATTCTTGCACTGGAGTGCTTTTTGACATGTTACCCAATGCAACTGTACAAAGTATTTTTGAATAGTCCATATTGTAATTCTAGATTTGTCCAGCTTCAATTTTAGAAACTAAATGATAGGTTATAAGAAGTAATCAAAACAAGCCTAAACTACATGATGTATCCAAGAATAAAAGAAATCCACATATTTTGCTCTCTTCAGCAGAACCTACTCATTCATTTAAAAAATATTATAGTTTTGCACAGCCCCATTAATAACAGCTTCAGAGACTAAAAAAAAAAGATTAAATACAGCAATTATAATCAGCTATAAACAAAAAATATATTCAAGGTACACATTAAATCAGATCTAATGTATCCTGGGTCATAACTCACTACTAAAAATAAGACACTCTGGCATGCGTACTGTTCTGGGATAATTCCATATGTTGGGTGTGTTATTAACAAGGTCAACAGCAACTGCTCAAGGAGTGGCAATATCTCAGCTTGATACACATCTTCACTGAGTTTATAAAATAGCCCTATGAAATTGAAAATAATAATAAAAAGACATTAATTATACCTATTACATTGTTCTTTATTCCAAGTAAATAAGGGAAATTTGACAACATCTCTCCTCTAATCATTTCCTGCTGGTTTTTTCTGGAGAGAGAAAGTTGCAAAATTTGAATTTTCTAGATTCCTTGCCATTCACAGTCTTCCCTCTTGGAAAGGTGGTGCATCATGGGAGATGTGGTCTGGCCAAGACGCCCAACCCATAGAGGAGAATGGGGACATGAAGCAACTGAACTACAACTTCCATGATTCATCGAGGCATTTCCAAATAAAAATATTTCAGTTTTTCGGTGATTGGTTTGTAAACATAAAACTGAAATTTTCTGCAGAAAGCAGACACTTTATGGAGGGGAAAAAAAGTTGAGATGAAAATCCAACTCTGTTGAAGAACACTTTTAAGAGAACATGTTGGACAGCCCTTCGTATATTAGGTTGGGGTAACAATTCATCTGCCCTAATGATTCAGCAACAGAGACTCAACGTTTTCCAGTGGCTCATTAACTTCTAACACAATTGGGCTTTTGAGCACACACTGCTAGCCTATCACATCCACATCGCATCAACAATTTTGTGGATTAAAGCCACATATTTACGTGCAGAATTTAGGAAACATTTCCTTCCAAGGTCTCTTGCCGATAGCTAGTATTAGAGATTACTACATACTAAATCAATTGCTATTTCAAGAAAAAAAGGGTGTCATTGCTATTGTATGTCAGTTGTGATTATCTCAGTTCTCTTAATAATGACAAAAGTGCACTCCGTGGTGCAGATGTAGTTCAGGCAATGCAAGGGACGATTTATGCTCGGGTGATTGCAATTATGGATTTTTAACTTGATTTAAAGTTTACATTTTAATTGAGAATGCATTTTCATCATTTGTTAATTCAAATATTTACCAAAGATTCTCTCTGTGTTCTTTAAAGTAGCTCCTCTAAGAAGCAGATTTTCAGATCCTAATGGCCTACAAAAGATAAAGGATTATCAAAAATATACTAAGTGTTCAGAAATAGAAAACAGATTGTTATGAAAGCCACATGAAACATAACAGACAGTATTAGCTACAGAAAATAAAATATTGATCATTTTGTTTAGTGAAAGTCCACAATTAACAAGCAACCAACATTTGCAGTTTGCATTTGGGATTTTTTATTAAAGTATTATGGTCAAGATTTTTAGATATATGAATACCTAAAGTTAAGCTCTTAAATTCATACTTAGACACCTGTAACCTGATTTACAGAAGCATTGAGAATCCGGCAGCTACCACTGACTTCAGATTGAATTTGGACCATAAACCTCAATATACAAAGATAACTGAAAAATGCAGTATGGAGTTTGTTCCAACAGCACTGTTCAAGATATACATGGCATATCGTAACCAACTTATCTTGCTTTACTTCTCACCCCTGAAAATTGTACAGTCTATTTTTGTTTACTGATTAGGATGGGAAACTCATTAGAATGGGAAAGACTGCTGCTTTCAAGCTCTCTTTCTCCCTCCCATTTCAAATTAGCTGCAAAGAAATTTGATGGAGCAAAAGTTTTAGACTCAGATTGCTATAAACTAATGTTTAAGTCATCCAAACGTTTGAGAATTTATACAGTACTTCAAATATATCTTGTGAAAAGCAAGTTATTGTATATGGCATGCTGGAAATGTGTGTGCTAAATATAAGCAAGGAATTGAAAACTATATTGTAATCTTGTTGAATTTAAAGATTTATTTTGCTTGGTCCTTCACGGAAAGGAAGTTTGGATATCCAAAAAGTGGTGTTTTTAATTTGAGTCAGCACTGAACTAGAAGAGTGCTCTAGCACTGTGCTAAAAGGTGCTGGGTTTTAGAAAAGATGTAAAGCCTGGACCTGACCACTTGTAGACATTTCATGACATTGTTTGTAAGGTATCGGCTGTTAATGCTGGTGTCTGGACCAAATGCCAATTTGTATAAGGGAAGGTTATTCCCAGTAATCTTGTTTATCATCTCTTTCTTTTCTCCTATCCTTCCTAGCAAAAAGTCTTATGGACAGCATTCAGACTCTACCAAATCAGGAAGCAGGAGGAAAATATCTGTCAATCATAGTCAGTACATAAGGCCAAATCCATCCCTAAATAGCTGAGGGGAGGTGGGAGGAATGTAGAATGGGAGAAGACTATAACAAATAGGATTACTAATGTCATATGTCCCTCTTCTCCCATTCCAATAGGCAAGTGCCCTTAGAGATAGTGGATATAGTTTATGGTGTCATCCCAAAGGAGGGTTTACATGTAGTGAAGCTTGGAAAACCAACTAGCCAAACTAAGTGTCCGTGGCAAAAGACAACCAGCTGGTAGTGACAGTTGAAAGTATACAGCTATGAACAGATGGTCTCCTTGCAAATAGAAGAGGCAGATATCTCAACTCTCCATGCACCAGATTTTGCCATACCATGCGACACTTATGATGTAAGGACAAGCTTTTCATAGTTTGGCTACAGTATTTTTACTGGTGGCCTTGCTTTTATTGCAACTCTCAAAGCAAAGAGAATAGTTGCTTAGAGTTTGAGTTTTAGCTATGAACTCTATTGAAGAGAGAAATATTACTGAATCAGGACCTTCTTGAAGCCTGCTGGTAAAATGCTGGGGACACACTGAAAGAAGCATCATTATACATCCTCCCCTTTCTCCAACATCCAGTGAATGAACATGCACTAACCTAAGAGAACATTGTCAAGGCTGATTATTTTCAACATCAGCTCACAAAGGCCACTCAGCAATTTCCTCCGAGAAATCTACAATTAAATAGCTCTGCTCAATCTCCAGGCCATCCCTCAAGGCTAGGTGTTCTGAGTTGGGGAAGCTGGCTGATCTCAGATAGCAGTTCTGGCCTATTAAGTAGCAGCTATGTAGAAGTATACGGTGATGCTCCGGAGTCAGAAAACCAAAGATGATGGGGCCACCAAGAAGCCAGCAGGATCATTTATATCTAGCCTAATTTCTCTTGCAGCTTTACAGAACACTATTAGGCCAGGGAAACAATATCCCAGTTCCTTATTTCAATCTCAGGCCAATGTATCTTCCCCATCGTTTGGGGACAGAAGTATTTTCCAAAATGCGGTTAGTGTGGCTGTCTTGCTGGAGTCAAGCCAATTGACTGTTCTGGACTCAGCTACTGGCACACCTCCTGGAAGACTTGAGGTGCAAGCTCCACTTTCCCAATGTCTTGGACAGGAGCTCCCCTGGCCTAAGAGAGAGACTGTTCTGAGGGAGGTAGGGAAAGGCTATGTCCAAACACAGATGGGACAAGCAGGGAAGGAAAGGAACATGGAGCTATGTGTTCCTATTTACTGTAGTTTGGTTGTTATTTGCATTATGTAGTCCCTAGGGCCCCACTGTGCTAAGCACTGTATACAGAGAGCAAGAGGCAGTCCTTGCCCCAAAGGATTTTATAATCTAAAAAGACAAAAAAGGATAGGGGAATAGCAATAACATGCAAGCAGAGTGAACTGACTTTTCATTTGCAAACATCAAGCTAGTTCCATGATTTGGCTTTATTGTGGTGGGGAGGGGGCAGGTGAGGTGTCCTGGTGGGAAAGGATTAGCTAAATGTAAAGGACAGGGGATATCAAGGAAGGAACAGAGACAAGAAAAAAATGGAAGGCAGGTAGAGTTAAACTGAGGTGAAGAGATTATGCGTAAAGGGATTGAAGCAAATAACCAGTCAGCTCAGGGGAGAGAATGACCCACCTAAGAACTGTAGAAAGTAGCCAACAGTGCCTTCAGGAGCTACCTGAGTTTGCTCGAGGGTGACTGGTTGGTTGGCTCCACCCAGGAGTTTTTCCTCTTCCTCAACCCCACGTGGTTCAGGAGAGGTGTGGAGGCAGGGTGTGCTCCAGGTCACAAATGATAACCCAAAGCTCCAGCATGTTGGTATTGAGACTACAGGGAAAGAATCATTTCCTAGACTCAAAAGAAGTCTGAGTTCAAGAGGCAAGTATCATGGCAAGAATGGGGGTGGTGCAGTAATACCTCAGACCCATTGTATGCAGAGAGGAGGAAGTACCACATAGGACAGATTCCTTGACAGACAGAATGAGGGGGAAAAGGCCAATGCCACTAAAGGGGTGGGAACCTCTGAAGATGGAAATGAGCCCAGAGTGGTGGGGAAGGCCAGGGTCTGCCTTGGAATTCATGCTATGTTTGAAGGGATTATCCTCCAAAGCAACCAGAAGGTAAAATGGGGTCATAAGTGAAGGACAGGCCCTGGTCTTACAGCACTGTATGTACTGAAACACCTTTGTAAAAATGGCATTGTAGGGTTCTATAATTCACTGTCTCACTGATTTGCATTTCAAATCTGCTCAAGTTGCAATGGTTTGCTCTGCTGCCTGAATTAGGCTTCTCAGATATACCTGTGCAATCCTGTTTTCAGATTTTATCAGTTAAACCTGTGGAAGCACTTACAGCTAATGAGGTACACAGGTATCCTGAGGGAGCCAGAATACCTTGACAAACTAAGCAAGGAGGGCCAGGAAGATCTGGTATAGCAGAAATTCCCCATATCCACTGGGCTCACTGATGCAGAGAACTGACAACCTGCAGTCACTTACAGAGGTTAAGCAAAAGGCTTAACAGGAGCCACTCTGAGAAAGAGCTCTGGCTGGCTCCTTGGTTGCTGGGCTTCTGCAAGTAGCCACAAAAGGAAAAGCTTTTGTTCTCTTTGGGTTGAGATCTGGACAGAAGCACATACAGGAGGGGGAATCTTCTTTCCCTCTGTAGATGAGGTCCTTGACAGTGCACACAGGAGGAATGGTGCCTCCTTGTGCTGCTTTGTTCATCTTTGCTTCTCTATAGCTTTGATTCTGTGGTTCTTCATTCTCTTTTCTTGAACAAGAATTATAACAAATAAGAAAGCATACAGAAAAAGAGACAATTGCTCTTCCATGCTTCCAACATGCAGGAGACAACAAATTGAGAGGAAGTGGGCAAATTGGAGCTTATACTCCACCGATAAATTGATCGGTGGAAAATGAATGCTGTGTATATGGGCTCTTGCCAGACAGAACAGGAGAAGATGTACTGCCAATATGTTTTGTTTCTCCAAGTTTCTCCCATAGTTTCAACTGAAAATTTCTTCACTTCCTGTTCCAAAGTGTTGAGTGGTATTGCTGTGCACAATTATATGATGCCACGTTTCACACCAGTGGCGAGTTAAGTCTCTCTCTCTCTTTGAAATTTTTCATTCTATATTTTACAAAGTCTTGTAATTTTAAGAAACACTAGATTTGTGACTGCTCAGTGTTGTCTGCAATGTTAGACCCCTATCCTGAAAAGCAATCTGTCTGCCTATGTGGAGTCTTGTGGACTCTGACAGCACTCTGTCTATGAGGCAGGATCACAGCCCTCAGTTGTGCACCCTGCATATTGTTTGCAATGTACTGAAATATGAAGGATAAGAGCATATGACTCCTGTTCTCCCTGGTTCCTCAGAATACTGAGTCATATTCAAGGTTTAGGTCCTGATCTTCAAGGTGCTCAATGGCCTAGGCCCAGTATATCTAAAACCTCCTTAGATTAGGACCATGGTTGACAACTCCATTCCTCAGGCAGAATGGAACTTTCTACCGTATGGGTGAAGCTTGTCTGTGCAGGAGACGGACTGAGGAATTAACTCAGTACCATCACCTTCTATTCCATGAGCAAGCTGCACTTCTTTGACTTGCTTTCTCTAACAAATAAAGCAATACGTATATTTAAAACAAACAACACCCCACCCCCCCTGCAAACCCCTATCAAAACAAAAAACACTACGCTGCACGCACAATTCTTCCCCTGCAGAGAAGACGAGAAAGAATGAACTACATATGACAGACGTTACTGGAAAGTGCTGAAATCCTACAGTGAGAAGGGCAGTGTAAGAACCTATGTAGAACAATACAAGTAGAACAGAATGAAGCTATTTGAGTAAGCAATACCTGAAATATCTATATTCTGTGTATGCAAAGCAATTTGGGATTGTAAACAACACTATATAAATGCACTAAATCAATTATTAACCTTACATTCAGACATCTATGATACAGACAACCACAAAGTACCATCAAAACAGATCACAAACCTAATATTAAAAAACAAAATGTAATATAAAAAAGATGACTGAATACATGAAGCATAAAATATTCGCTATACACAAAACTGAATTTTGTAAACTTTTAAAATAAAAATTTCTACTGTAAAACCAAGACAACATACTTCTCCCTCAGGATCACTACATATTCAGGGACAAAAGAAACCTATGTATTGTATGTTAAAAACCCTCTCTCTGATTTACCTTGCAATAGGTTCATTCCTATCCTGGTAAACATTTATTCGACCAACAAATCTGTAAGAGGAAAAGTACTTTAGTATCAATCCCAGATATTAAGTTATTTTATATAGAACATACGCAAACACAACTTGAGAAATATTTATAAAACATTTTAAAAATCTGTATTATGATGATATGAAATTTTATATAGAGAGACAGCATCTCACTTGTAAAAAAACTTGCAAAAATACATTAAGAGGAAGATTATTTTTAAAATTCTCTATGAAGGCTCTATATGCTATAAAAGTTCATTAAATGTTATATGGACAACATATAATAAAAATAATAGAGAAGGAAGCCTGAAAATTTGGATTATTTGAAACATATTAAACTTTTTATAAACTTCAGTTTTATAAGCCAGCATTTGAAGACATCAGTTATAACAGTGAGTCAATACAAATTTTGTGTATAACAAAGGCAAATGTGGTTCTAAGGTTACTTGCAGACCTTCTAATTAGAGCACATTTATTCATTCATTTTCAATTCCTGAAAGATACGGTTACCTACCAAAACTATAGTTCTTCAAGAAGTGATGCAGCTGTGTATTTCATTTAGATGTGTGCATGCCCAGCACACCAGAGCTGAACAATTTTGCCTAGCAGTACCTGTAGCAATCGGCGCTTGTGCCTCATGGCCATAGCCCCTTCCCCGGCTATAATGAGGTGGCACTGCCTCTGCCCCTGCTCAGTTCCTTCTTACTAACCGTGGCCAGAGTCAGATCTGTGTGTAGTTCTTAACCTCACAATTCCTTGGTTTTTGACTTAATTGTTCTAGCTGCATATAGTTAGTTAGTACCCTTAATATTAATGTTAGTTAGCTTAGACACCTTTTCCTAAAGCAGCATCTTCTCAAGCAGGCCAGGAAGTCTGTCTCAGCACCAAGACCTATAGAGGATTGGAAGTCGCCCTCAACCTCGGTGAGTGGTACTGACTTACACTCTGGAACTGGCCCCTCTCCAAAGAGGTGAAGAAAACACTCCGCATTGAGTGTGCCAAAGAAAAGGTGTCAAGACCAATCAAGATCGCTCCAGACCTTGTGGAGACACTTCTTCCTCTTCCAGGAAGAGTATGGCTATTGCCACCCCAGCACGCAGGAAGAAGCAGGTCCTTCCAACTGCTCCCCAGTCCTGTGCAGGGGTGTGGGAGACCCCATACCACTGACTGCTGTTCCAGTTCTGGGGCACCTGTTGAGTCTGGTATTGACGGCGATGCCGGCACTGGTTGTTTCCACGCTAGCGGCATATCAGAAGGTGGCAGACCTCCTTTGCCTTTCCATCCCAAGCTCACCATTGGTCCAGGACTTCACCAGGGTTATGGCATCCTCAGCCTCACTGCCTGGATGGGCAGCTGAACCTTCAGGTGTACGGGCACCGCAGACTGTGGAAGTGAGGCCATTGCTGGGCTCAGCACAATGGATCTCCTTGACACTGGGAAACTCCTTTGTGGTGCCAATGTTACTGTGGCAGCATTCCCTGCCCTCCACCTCAGCACCATCAGCAGCATTGGTACCACCGCTGACTTCGTACTGACACCACTCCCAGCGCCAGAGACAACTAAGGCATACGCTGTGGTGGCTGTGCCGTTTCCACCATTGTACCAGTCCTTCCCTTGCTATGGGTGACAAACAAGTCAGGCTGGTTGCTTGTGCCTTCTGGGCTGGCTCCACCTTTATGCCCTGAAACCCAAGTTTCCTCAGCATCCAGGTCAGGATCCTCTTTCGCTCTCCATCGCCTGGCCCATATCCAGGACTGTTCACAGAGCAGCATTGGTACTGAGTTCAGCATTCTGGCCTGGTGCCGACTGGCCACCAATGCTTTATCCTTACGCTCTGTAGCCCCCATAGAATCTGTGGGATGCTCCTCAATCGTGGAGGCTGCCCTTCTCAATCCACTCCAAGGCAACATCAATGGGCACTCCAGTGGCTGGGGTTGTCCTTCCCCATATGAAGCCTCCAGAGTTGTCCCATCCAGGTCCATGACCCATCACTGGCACAGTTAACTGTCTCTTCATTGTCCCTGGACAAATTCAGTGATGCCCAGCTCTCCTTTAATGCCTGAGGATTTCAAGGCCTTCAAGGACCCCCTGTGGTGTGTGGCTGCTTCCTTGAGCATCCAGATGGAGTTCTTGCAGGAGAACATCTGTAATTTGCTAGACCCCATGGAGAGTGACTCTCCCCATTAATGATGCGCACCTGGAACCTGGAAAGGTTCTTTGGAGCACGCCAGCTTTGGTGCCACCGAGGGGAATGCTACTTTGTCCCAACGCTGGGATTTGAGGGGTTTTACTTCCACTTTACCCCTTGTCAAGGTTCCTCCCCCACTCTGAACGCTAGGGTACAGATGTGGGGACCTGCATGAAAACCTCCTAAGCTTATCTTTACCAGCTTAGGTCAAAACTTCCCCAAGGTACAAAATATTCTACCCTTTGTCCTTGGATTGGCCGCTACCACCACCAAACTAATACTGGTTACTGGGGAAGAGCTGTTTGGAAACGTCTTTCCCCCCAAATACTTCCCAAAACCTTGCACCCCACTTCCTGGACAAGGTTTGGTAAAACGCCTCACCAATTTGCCTAGGTGACTACAGACCCAGACCCTTGGATCTTAAGAACAATGAACAATCCTCCCAACACTTGCACCCCCCTTTCCTGGGAAATGTTGGATAAAAAGCCTCACCAATTTGCATAGGTGACCACAGGCCCAAACCCTTGGATCTGAGAACAATGAAAAAGCATTCAGTTTTCTTACAAGAAGACTTTTAATAGAAATAGGAGTAAATAGAAGTAAAGAAATCCCCTCTGTAAAATCAGGATGGTAGATACCTTACAGGGTAATTAGATTCAAAACATAGAGAATCCCTCTAGGCAAAACCTTAAGTTACAAAAAGATACACAGACAGAAATAGTTATTCTATTCAGCACAATTCTTTTCTCAGCCATTTAAAGAAATCATAATCTAACACATACCTAGCTAGATTACTTACTAAAAGTTCTAAGACTCCATTCCTGGTCTATCCCCGACAAAAGCAGCATATAGACAGACACACAGACCCTTTGTTTCTCTCCCTCCTCCCAGCTTTTGAAAGTATCTTGTCTCCTCATTGGTCATTTTGGTCAGGTGCCAGCGAGGTTACCTTTAGCTTCTTAACCCTTTACAGGTGAGAGGAGTTTTCCTCTGGCCAGGAGGGATTTTAAAGGGGTTTACCCTTCCCTTTATATTTATGACACCCCTATATCCCTGGTCATAACCGCTGGGAACAACACAGCCCAGCAGGGCAAATTTAAGTCCACTCCTCAGGACAAGAACTCTAAATGACTGGACTAAATGGTAAAAAGATCTATACCTCCTCTTCCCTGCCAATGTTGTTTGATAACCAGCAGGAATTGTCGTCCAAGTACAACTTTGTAAATTGGACAGCTATGTCTAAGTTTACAAACCACCTGCCTGAAGCCTCCAAGGAGAAATTTCGGGTGATTATTGCCAAAGGCTGCTTGGTAGCAAAGATGTCACTGCAGTGTGTGCTTGACGTGGCCGACACTTTGGCCAGAGTGATGACCTCAGCCGTGACCATGAGAAGGGCATCCTGGCTGCACAGTTTGGGTATTTCTCCTGCGGTGCAGCAGGCAATAGAAGATTTGCCCTTCAACAGTCGGGTGCTTTTTCAGACAAAACCAATGAAACTTTGCACTCCTTCGAGGATTCTAGGGCTACTCTATGTTCCTTGGGGGTCTATACGCTGGTGGCCAAGATGTGCCATTACAGCACCCAGCAACAGTGCCAGCAGCAGTACTGCCCTCAACACCCCTTTGGGCAACTTTTCTCTCCCCTGAGACAGCAGTGCTACCTAGAAAAGGACATATGTCCCAAATGGGGGCATTCGGGCTCTGGGTTCTGCCAGTCAACATGACCTACGCCAGCACCCCCAACCATCAAGTTTGACTCCTTTGTCCAGTTGGGACTTCAATTATCTCATTTCCCTGTTTTTCTCTCCCCCCCTCCCCACCATTTGGGGACAGGCTAGCCTGCTTTCTCAATGTTTGGGGCCTGATTACCACCCACAGCTAGTTCCTAAGAATTGTCAGATCAGGCTACGCTATCCAGTTCCTCTTCACTCCTCCTCCCCACACTCCCTCCCAGTCTCTCTTCAGGGATTCCTCTCACGGGATACTGCTCCTTGAGCAGGTCCAATCTCTACTGGTTCTGGGAGCAGTGGAAAAAATTCCTCTGGTGCACCAGCGTCAAGGTTTTTATTTCTGGTACTTTCTGGTTCCCAAATCCAAAAGGAGGGGCAGATCTACTTTTGACCTATGCAGCTTTATCAAATATATAGGATACATGAAGCTCTGAATGGTAACCCTGTCAACTATCCTCCTGGGTTGACTCAATGACTGGTTTGCTGCTCTGGACCTTCAGGATGCTTATTTTCATGTGGTGATCCTCCCAAGCCACAGAAGACTCCTCTAGTTCATTGTGGCAAACCATCATTTTCAATACATAGTCCTCCCCTCAGTCTGTCTTCTGTCCCTGGGTTTTTAACCAAATGTATGATCATGCTGATGGCAGACCTCAGGAACAAGGGAACCCATGTCTTCCTGTATCTTGACAACTGGTTACTAAGGGACAGGTCCAGAGAAAATATTCTCATGTACCCATTACGCTGTGCTTGCTTAACCATCTGGGTCTCATCCTAAACAGTGGGAAGTCAACATTTGTCACCATTCAGAAAATTGAGTTCACTAGGGCCCTAATAGACTCTACACATTTGAGAGGTTTTTTTTGACAACTGACGATTCTCAGACCACTTGTCACTTTTGTTTTGGGGTCTACAGTTTCAACCTTCCAAGACAGTTTGCACGTGTCTGAGGCTCTTGTATCACACGTCTGCATTCACTCAGGTGGTTCAATTTGCCTTCTTCCTCTTCAAATGTGGCTCAGGACAGTTTACTGTCCAACCCGTCACCCCTTAGTCCGCCTCCCTTTGTTGATCCTGGGCTCCTTCCAGTGATGGATGGTTCAAAGGAATGTATGTCAGGGCATTCCCTTTGTCTGGCTCTTAACAACCAGGACTGTGGTCACCAACACCTCTCTGATAGGTTGGGGAACACATCTGGTTCCACTGAATGTTCAGCATCTGTGATCGGAGCAGGATGCTCCACGGCATATCAACATCATAATGCATGTCACAGTTTTCTAGACCACATCAGAGGCTCAGTGGTTCACATACTTAGCGACATTACCATTGCTGTGTATTATTTGAACAGGTGACAGGGAACATACTCCAGAGCGTTCTGGGAAGAGGCAACCAGGCTGTGGCAGTTCTACATCAAGTAGAGTATCACTCTGGTAGCTGATAACTTGCCCGGAGCCCAGAACCACCTCATGGACCATCTCAGCAGGAATTTTAACCTGAGTCACAAGTGGTCTATGAAGCCCAGTATTCTGCAAATCAACTTCACAGCTTGGGGGCAGCCTCACAATCGACGTATTCATTACAAGAGAAAACAGGAAATGCTGTCTCTTCTACTCTCGAGGTGATACAAAGGATTTTCCAGCTTCTCTGTGTGTTGCAAACATTGATCAGCACTGAGGCACTGTCCAGCATCAATAGTACTGATATGTCACCATTAGCTGAAGGAGAGAAAGATTGAATTTGGGGTTTATGTAAATTAGTGAAATTGGACTGGTGACACTGAAACATAATGTTAAGGTGCATATAAGTGTGTGTGTGTGTGTATATATATATATTTGGTAATTATAAGGATTTAGATCGTTAATCAAGAAAGTTTTAAGCAGTTACAGCTAGAGAAAGCAAGATGGTGGTCGCAAGAAAGCAAAGCTGTGAAAACCAAAATGGAGGCCTTAGAACGATTCAGCCAATAGCAGCAAGAAGGCTGGTTGGGGTGAAATAAAGGTCACTCCAGAAACCTGAAGGGTGGAGTCAGTTAGGCAGAACACAGGTCTTCAAACAGGTCCATCTTTAAAGCGCAGGTTTTCAATCAGGTCCAACTTTGATTGACAGAGAGGGGGCTCAAAGCTGATTGGCTGATAATGATAGGGATTGAAGAAACAACCAATCAGAACAGATCAAAATCTGTATATAAGGCAAGGAGCTGACAGGCTTTAGTTAGTTTGTCTGTGAAAGTGGAAAGGTACCTGTGTGTGTGTGGGAAAAAAGTATCATAGCGGATAGAAACCAGAGAGAAGGAAGTCCACTAAAAAAGCTAAATCATTAAGTATCAGCAAGCAGTGAAAAAACAGCAGCAATAACAATGCCATTTTGACAGAACAGAAGGAACAGTCAGAGGGAAGGGGGAAGATATCAAAGTAGAAAGCATAATGACTCCAATATACATATAAGGTAATATGTAAATGTGTATGTATGGGATGTTAAAGCTGGATGATTATGTATGTATACTTTGTTGTTATATGTATAATTTTAATGTTTAAGAACTTGCTGTCAGCTTCCTGTGTGTGACTGGCCATCACATATAGAATGCAATCACTTAAAGCTGTTTTCCAATTGTAGGACATTGCAATTTTGCATACTTTAATGTGCATCTGTGCTAACAGGATTTTATACCTTTGTTAAGAAAACATGTGGTTTATTTCTTTAGTATATGTTTTAGATCTGCTATGTTTTCCTAATATTATTATGTGTTTTAGAGTTATTGTATTAGGAAATATTGCATTAAATAAAGGTTACTCTTGTTTTTGAAGGATTACTACCTGAGTGTAAATCCTTTCAGCGGAAGGCTGTATCCGGGTCCTCCCAGGGGTTAACAGAACTAGTCTGTTTTGGGGAGTCCTCCAAAGGTCAGAGAGAAACCCTCTGGTAAAACCCTGGCAATTCTCTCAGGCAGGCCACCCCCTTTCACCTACCAAAACCAGACAAATTGAGGACTAAGTTACAAATGTAGGCAGGCCATTATAGGGGAGCTTGGAGTCTGATCTTGGGGGTTACAGAGGGGGCCCTCAGTCCGGCCTCTCTGATCAACACCTTCCAAATCAGGTGGCAATCAACACTCCTCTATGCTTTACCTCTGATCCCTATCATTCCACAAGTCATCCTCAAGCCGAAAGTGGATTGGGTCAAGCTCATCCTCATTGCCCTGGCATGACCAAGGAGGCAGTGTTGGTTTTCTGACCTTCTCATGTTGTCATTCAGCCTCCAATATCTTTTTCTCTCCATCCTGACCCACTCACAGAGAATCACAGTTGCAATTTGTATCCTGCGCTCAGCTCCCTGCATCTCACTGCATGGCTGCTCAGTAATTGAATGAAGAGGAAGAGCAATGTTTGCCGGCTGCTTGACAGGTCCTACTCAATACCAGAATGGCCTATTAGGCAAAATGGAAGTGGTTTTCAATGCGACCTTGGCCCATGGAATTCAGCTGATGCTGGCTTGCATCCAGGACATCTTGGAGAACTTGCTGCATCCTCTGTCATGGGGCCTTATGCTTAGCTCATGGAAGGTGCATCTGGAAATGATCTCAAGGTTTCATCTACCTATTCACGGGAGAGCAGTATTTTCCAGTGGTAACAAGATTCTTAAAAGGAATTTTTCATCTCCATCTGCCAGGGCGAGAACCAGTTCCTTTTTGGGATCTTAATACAGTCTCAGCAGCTCTGATGGGACCTCTGGTCGAGCCTGTCAGTCATTTTGTCACTTTCCTTTCCTTGTGTCAAAAGAACTGCATTCCTGGTGGTGATAACATCTGCAAGGAGAGTCTGAGAATTACAGGCTTTGATGGCAGAGCCTCCTTATACGCAGTTGTCCAAACACTAAGCGACATTGCGGCTGTAATCAACATTTATGTCTAGAGAAGTCTCTCAGTTTCATTTGAACCAGGTGGTATATTTACCTGTTTTATTTCCTAAGCCACATTCATCCCTGGAAGAGCAGCACCTTCACAGGTTAGACATCAGATGACATCTATCCTTCTAGACTAAACCCTGTCATGCTTTGCCTCATCTACTTGTGTTGTACGTGGACTGTGTGAAGGGCTAGGCAGCCTTTCTACAAGAGCACAAGCTACGTCAATGGCGTTCTTAAGTGACATCTCAATATTGGACATTTGCAGGGCTGCCAAATGATCGTACATACATACAATTACAAACCATTTAGGAATCACCCCTCCGCACGATGGACAACGTTTGAACCTTGGTGAGGGCATCACCAGGGAAAACACTTAGTATTAGTTAGCTTAGTTAAGAGTACTAACTATACACAACTAGAACAACTAAGTAAAAAATTGAGGGATTGTGAGGTTGCAAACACACATTTCTTAGCCTATGTTTTGAACATCTAAAAATATAGAAGAAAGATTTTTTAAAAATCCAATTTACATGTCACTATTTATGCTCCTTACTTGCCTTTGAATTGCCTGTCTGCTTGGATAGGACAATGAAAATCAGTTTCACTTTGATCTTCTTAGATTGCAATGCTTAGGTTTCAAATACTGTAGGAGACCATTTGTTTAAAAAAAATCAGCCATTTCACTGGATTTTTATTTAATTGTCTTAAATTTAAATTTTGGGCTAAGTTTGAATTGATAGCATCCCTTTAATAATTACATTATTTTATAGTTTGTTTACAGGATTCCTTGGTAGCATATACTAAAGCTATAAAAATACAAATCATTTTCTTACTTATAAAGGTCAGGCTGAGGTTGTTCACATTCAATGGTAGCATGCAGTGCATCGATATCTTGTTCATTATGAAATGCCTTTGTATCTTGAACAGCACGGTAAGTCTAGAATGAATGAAAAAGGTGTAACAAAAATAATAAGCCAAAACACATGCGGTGACCAAGTTATGTACGTAATTAAAAGAAGGGCCATGAAGTAGGTAAATTTTTCATATTTTGTGCTAGACTGTCAAGAGCCATGTAATAATGATTCTCGTTAAAAAATATTCACTTCCAAATATAGATCTGGAATTTTCCTCTGCCTGTCATAACTCACAGATTGATTCAGTTTTCTTTGCAGTATGAACTCTCTTTTCCTCTAATCTAAGCAGCCTAAATTTTTAAGTGAAATATTTTTGCTTTCTCTTAACCTTTTACCTATTAACCTTTCACATAATAGGTGCATGCCTCAGTGCCCCCAATCCTGCACAAATCAGGATTGCACGTATGTATACACATGCACAACACTAGCTTGTGTTTCACCTCTGAGTGCCCATGTTGGGCGCATACAAAAGTGCAAGTACACATAAGCAAGCACCAGTTAGAAAATTCCTCACAAAATGACTCAATGGTATGGAAATAAGTTAATGACAGCTTAAATGAAAAAAAAAAAATCACACAAACCAATATCTTTGTTTACACTATTATATAGGATGTTACTGTGCATTGTATGCAAAAAAGTTTGTAATAGCATTTTTAAAATAAAAAAATATAGTATTTTATTACTTTATGACTAGATTCACCATCCAAACTAGCTGTTGTAACAAAACATGTTCCATCCCTTCTGCTGCTTGATAGAAATATTAAGTCACATGGGAATGTTTCATCTTCTTTTACCATCACAATGTCTCCAACCTAAAACAAAATAGAAAAGAAAACATGTTTATCATTCGTTAAATAGCCCAAAGATCAGATTCCAAGGATGAAATCCTTCTTCCATCGAAGTCTATGGAAAAATTTTCATTGACTTTAATAGGGCTGAGATTTCATCACAAGACTAAGGAACTGCAGATACAATTCTCAAAAGGAGTACTACATCCTGTAAGACAATAAATAATACTTAGCACTGGGATAGTATCTATCCTCTGAGGATCTCAAAAGTACTTTGAGATCCTCAAAGGGCAGATTATTTTATTAAGCCTTACAACATCCCTTTTAGATATGCACATGTATGGTATTATCCCTGTTTTACAGATAAGAACACTGAGGCACAGATAGGTTACACCAGGGGTCGGCAACCTTCAGCACGTGATCCATCAGGGTAATCTGCTGGCGGGCCGCAAGACATTTAGTTTACATTGACTGTCTGCAAGCACAGCCACCCGCAGCACCCACTGGCTGGGAACGATGAACCACAGCCACTGGGAGCTGTTGGGGCCATGCCTGTGGATGGTCAACATAACCAAACGTCTCGTGGCCTGCCAGTGGATTACCCTGATGGGCCGCGTGACGAAGGTTGCCAACCCCTGGGTTACACAATGAGCCAAGTCAGAAGCGTGACTCTGGAGTCTGACTCTATGCCGAAACTGGGGATGACCCAGTATCACTGGCTGTTGATATTGAGCTGGTTGAAAAAATTTGAAGTTCGTTTTTTTTTAATTGAAAGAAATTTTTAGCAAAAGTTTTCATGAAAAGTTCATCTCATCTCCCATCCATATTGGTGGCCAGTAAATTAATTCAGATTTCTGTAACCATAACTGATACTTTCATAGACCTTGTCAACAAGACTATAGGCTTCTTATAGAGTGCTATCGTTCAACAAACCAGCTCCCACAGTCAAAGATTATTTTAAAGATTTTTTTCCCCCCATAGAGGTAGCTTCTGATATATAATTTTAAACTCAAATTTAAGTACAGTAGATCAAAGAAGGTCAAAAAATTGTAAGAATTTAGTCGGGGGGCTGTAAAAATATCAAAGGTTCAATGAAAAATATCAAAAAAATAAATTTTGGAATTTTGACGAGCTGAACATTCGACTAGTGTGGATTTCTTGGGTTGCCTACTTTATCATGTTAAGATGTCTTTGTCTAAATAGTTTTCTAGTTAATCATTGTCCTCTTGCCAGAAGGATTTAGTGTGGTCACAATGAATTTCATAACAGAAAATTATGACATTAAAGACTGAATTTTGACATCACCAAAACAAACTTTTAGGAGGTGAGCAATTCTAATGATACACAAATATTTTGGTAATTGACAAGGACCAGGTAAGTATAAAAGTAAAAATCAAGACAGTTTAGGTAGTACTTGATAAAATGTATTTTTACATTTCCCAGATTATGGAAGGAATTTGAAATGAATTAGCTCAGCTGCCTACCCAACTTCTGTATCTGCCGAGCACTGAGGTGTATCACACTAGTTTATATGTTGGTGCCAAGGCGTAATAAATCTAGAATCCTTGTATCCTCCATTTTGTTTGTGTGTGTGTCTGGCCATATGGCTATGGTCTCTGTTGCTCCTCATTTCTTTGTCTGCACTGCATCCAAAGGGTCTCTAAAATAGATTTCTTAGACTTTTTTGTCAGTAGTTTTTGGACCCAATCTGCTGCTTCAAAACCATGAACCCTTTTGAGTAGTCGCTGACAAGCTTGCCTGCTGAGGATTCAAGCAGTAAAGCTCAGGAATGAATGAGCACAATCCACACCGACACTTTTTCTATAGGGTTCCAGCTTGCCACTGAAGGTATTTTAAAATCATAAAGAGAATGTATACAGGAAATTCATAAAGATTGGTTTCTTGAGTTCCAAGAGTCGCAGACTACAAATAAAATGTACTGATTCTAGTAAGGTTCACTCTGCAATCCATAGCATACAAAAACTTGAGTTGATCTAGGAAACTGAGCAACCTGTAATAAGAACCTGCCAAAATGTGAATGATTAATAATTAAACTTTATCCTAGTACTAATTCAAGAAGGGAAAACACAAGAGTTAGAAAAGTAGTAAAAATAAAGCTCAGCAACAGGAAGCCTGTTAACCAAAATTGTTAAGTGCACCTCTGATTTCATTTACCAGTGCACTGGCGAAAAGAGGACTTTCCCTTTTAGTAACTTTTTTCTTTTGTTTATACTTATGTTGAGCAAAATTTCAATTAGTGTACTACAAACTACTAATTTTTCTATTGTTCTTTTTGATTTGGGCTGAATCATTATTAAAGTGAATACAGTTAGTATTAAATATGTATGTCCTAGATTTATGATATAGTCATTAGGCTGCAAAATTAAGGAACTAGCCTAAACAAGCTCTTTGATAGAAACACACAGTCATATAAAGGCATGGAGTGAACTGTGAAAAGAAGGAATATTAAGAACATGTAAAGCACATTGGTCACAGACCTCTTATGACAAGAAAGTTGCAGAAGTCTACTACCTAGAAGACAAAGGAGTAATAACATCGATTTTCACCAAACAGTTAAGGAACAATAAAAATTAGGGCTGTCGATTAATCGCCGTTAACTTATGCGATTAACTCAAAAAAATTAATCGTGATTAATCTCAGTATTAATCGCACTCTTAAACAATAGAATATCCACTGAAATTTATTAAATATTTTTGGATTTTTTTTCTACATTTTCAAATGTATTTATTTCAATTACAACACGAATACAAAGTGTACAGTGCTCACTTTATATTGTTATTTTTTATTTTAAATATTTGCACTATAAAAATGATAATAGTATTTTTCAATTCACGTCATACAAGTACTGTAGTGCTATCTCTTTATCGTGAAAGTGCAATTTACAAATGTAGATTTTTTTTGTTACATAACTGCACTCAAAAATAAAACAATGTAAAACTTTAGAGCCTACAAGTCCACTCAGTCCTACTTCTTGTTCAGCCAATCGCTATGACGAACAAGTTTGTTCACATTTACAGGAGATAATGCTGCCAGCTTCTTATATACAATGTCACCTGAAAATGAGAACAGGCGTTCACATGGCACTTTTGTAGCCAGCATTGCAAGGTTTTTAAATGCCAGATATGCTAAACATCTGTATGCCCCTTCATGCTTCGACCACCATTCCAGAGGACATGCTTCCCTGCTGATATTGCTAGTTGAAAAAACAATGCGTTAATTAAATTTGTGACTCAACTCCTTAGGGGAGAATTGTACGTCTCCTGTTCTGTTTTACCAGCATTCTGCCACATAGTTCATGTTATAGCAGTCTCGGATGATGACCTAGCACATGCTGGTCATTTTAAGAACACTTTCATCGCAGATATGACAAAACGCAAAGAAGGTACCAATGTGAGATTTCTAAAGATAGCTATAGCACTCGTCCCAAGGTTTAAAAATCTGAAGTGCCTTCCAAAATCTGAGAGGGACAAGGTGTAGAGCATGTTTTCAGAAGTCTTAAAAAAAGCAACACTCCAATGCGGCAACTACAGAACCCGCACCACCAGAATTAAATGTGCTTATGTTTACAAGAAACAAACAGTGAATTATATTTATATTGAAAATGGTAGCAAGAGTAATTTTTTTTGACTGTGAGGATTTAAGAATACCTGACTGGCACTAGAGCTACAGCTGCTTGTTTGAAAAGGTAAAGATGAAGAGACCCAAACGAACTGTGTGATAAGGATAAATGGTCTTAAAAAAAAATACTAGGCTAGTGAAGAGATCAGAACACCAAATGGAAGGGTCACAAGGAATTTTGCCAAGAGCTCTGACAAGACAATTCTGGCAAAGTAGGAGGCACCAGGGAAAAAAACAACAACAGGTATTCCAAAGAGATGCCCATCAATTGTTTCAAACTGTTGACATTCTGAAAATTAAAACCAGGTAGGCAAGTTGCTTTGCTTATGAGAATTTACAGACATTAGTTTCTGAAAATAACCCCCAAAATATCAGGGGTGCAGGTACAAAGGTAGAAATCTAAAGGAGAGGCTTTATGATGCTGAAAAGGTACAAAGCAAGGATTGTATTCTGATTGGGCTGTGTCCTCTTTGGAAGGAGAGGAATTAGTCAATGAATTTTGCATCAAAACTGGGTTAAGAGAGATATCTTGCTAATCATTTTTACTTTCCTAGAGAGAGAGATGAAAACAGAAGAAAAACCACGAGTGAAGGGCTAGAAGTTAAGAAGGAGATAATGAAAGGACCAAGGAGGGTAGAGAGACAACCCAGCATAGGGAATGAATAGGGGAGAACCTAGCAAAGCAAGGATGAGGAAGGAAATGCTATAGCTTTTAACAATATTTTATTCAGATTTAATCATTTTAAAATATTTTTCTAAACTTTTATTTTCCATATTGATGTAGTGAATACTGTGATCTTGAGTGCACTACATTTTTGTCTAATTTGTTTTGCAAGTGGGGAAAGCGGGGAGAGATAAGCCTGATCCCTAAAAAAACACCCTGTGTTAGTTGTTACTTACTCTTAATTTTCGGCTTTGCTTTCTAACCAGTTTGCCATGCTGAATGAAATGAACAGGGCACTGGTTCATTGCATTGTCTGCTTTATGTCGAAGCCAATCTTCATAACCCTAGAAAAAAGTGAAGTGGAATGGAATAAAGTTAAGGAAATGCAGCTAGCCACACTTTACATTGCAGTTGTAGATCAAACCTTTCTTACAAAAATAGTTAAAGAATTTTCGATTACAAGATGATAATAAAAAGTAAAGCATATCACTAAAATCTTCAATAGTTTATTATTTAGCAAATCAGATGTGCTTAAATAACATAAGTGAAGATAATCTGATGGTGTGAGTAGGCTTTGTGAAAAAATGCAGAGCCACTTCTTGGTCTCTCGTGAATAATGGGTAAACTCTAGCTCAATTTCCACCACTCCTTGCCCAAGCGCTCTGAGGGGTTTCCTATAAGGGTGGCTGCTCAGGAGACAAAGTGTGCAGAATGCATTTGGTAAGGTTGGGCTCAACATTAAGCGATTACAGGGCTGGAATGAACTACAAACTGGGGAGTTTCCCTGTTTGTTTTCTGATTACACTGAACTATTATTTGGTGTACACAATATACCAATCCTCCAGAATAAGTTTTGAGAAAGTGACCTTGATGATGCTTATTTTGGTTGATGAATTATTTCACCAATTTATAAGGTTACATTAGAGAGGAACACATATAAATATGGTTGAGGATCTCAGCAATACAATGATAACTCTGCTTTCAAATCTGTATAGCCATATTATAAAATTTAAAAAATTAGTTTTTTTAAAAAAATGAATGGATCCTTTTTTGGGGAGGTCAAAGTTCCTCCTACTTCCCATCCTCCCAAAATCTCTCTTGCATTAATTCCACGGAAGCCCCTAATGCACACAAAAAGATCAGATGCTAGAACTGATATTTAAACAGAGAGCTGACCTAAGCAGCTCTTTTGCTTTAAATTCCCTGGAAATTCCTAGACACAAGGCAATAGATGCCATATATCCAGGGGCAGAATTCAGCATATTGCTTATGATTAATGACAACTGGAAGATGCAACAACAGCTGCTAACAATATCAAGTGACATTTCACCCCACAGATTTTCCATTCTTTTTATGAGAAAGGGTAACTTCAAGCTTATAAAGGATTTTCTGTGGCTGTATTTATTTTTTTTACTTTTAGAAATGCACCCATTACATGTGTGCAGGAGCATACACACAAATTAAAAAGCAATTTGACATGTCAACCAAATATGAAAAGATAACTCCAAAATCCAACTGAAGACACAAATATACCCCAGCAATGGGAGCAATCAAAATGCTGCTGTTTGTAATTTCTTTAATAACTACTGCATGAGAAAAGGCCAGATGACCTTTAGATCCACTGAAGGTCATACTCCTCAGGCTCTGTTAGACCAGCAGGAAAAGCAAATTCCAGAGTCTATGGCCATCAATTTAAAACATCCTACCCTAGTCGTCAGAAATTCCAATCAGCTAATCTCAATTGTTGTGTTAAAGAAATACAGTAGAACCTCAGAGTTATGAGGTTGACTGGTCAACCACACACCTCATTTGGAACCAGAAGTATGCAATCAGGTAGCAGCAGAGAGAGAGAGAGAGAGAGAAAAAGCAAATACAGTACAGTACTGTGTTAAATGTAAATTATTAAAAATCAAGTTTAAAAAAAAGATTTGACAAGATAAGGAAACGGTTTCTGTGCTTGTTTCATTTAAATTAAGATGGTGAAAAGCAGCATTTTTCTTCTATATAGTGTGATACAGCATGGCCAGAGGGCAGCAGGAGGGTGATAGAGGGGAGATATGTAAGCCCCAGGATGATGAGAGCCTTATTCCCTGTAGAGGGAAGAGAGGTTGCTATAGATTAATTAGCACACCTGAAGCCAATTAGATCACCTGAAGCCAGTCACCTGATAAAACCCCCCTGCTTCAATCAGACAGTTGGAGGACTTGAAGCAGAGTGGTTTGGTGTTGGAGCAGAGAGCAGTTTGAAGGGAAGCAGAGGAGAGTTTGGAGAAGTGCTGTGGTGGGCCAGAAGACCAAGACCCTAGGTAAAGGGAAACCTGGCTTGTGCAGAGCAGAGGGACTCCAGACACAAGGGGTTGGGAGAAACCTGGTCCAAGCAGAGAGAGGGCAGGAAGCCCCACAAGCTGAAGGGCCGGAGAGAGAAGTAGCCCAGGGGAAGGAATCACTAGTTCAAGTAGTTTGCCGCGATCCCTAGGGCCCCTGGGCTGGGACTCAGAGTAGAGGGTGGGCCTGGGTCCCTCCCTCTCCACTTCCCTTCTCTGGGATACTAGTGGGACAGTTAATACCCCAGATCTGGGGTGAGAAATGGAGCCCTGAACTCCCCCCACAAGAAGAGAAAGCGTGGGACCCATCATAGTAGTGCTGGTAATTTGCCACAACAGTAAAGTTTCAAAGCTGTATTAAGTGAATGTTCAGTTGTAAACTTTTGAAAGAACAACCATAATGTTCTGTTCGGAGTTATGAATGTTTCAGAGTTATGAACAACCTCCATTCCTGAGGTGTTAGTAACTCTGAGGTTCTACTGCAGGTGATTCCCCAGACACACAGAGCCTAAAAAACAGTGGGTTTAAAGGCTGGGATTTCAAATCTCATTGTAATTCAATGGGAGTTTTACTTTTAGTTTCCTTAGGCATGTTTGAAACTCCTTGCCTAAGAGAACAATATCACCACTTTGAATTGCACCCAGAAATGAATAGGGAACCAATGTAGCCTTTGGAGCTCTGTGTAACATGCTCCCAGCAGCTCACACGGGTATACAAGCAGCCCACAAAAGTCCACACCAGCTGTAGCTTCTGAGGGTAGTCACAAGGAGATACAAGTGTCGTGTTATGGGGAACGCTTTGTAATAATCCAGTCTCTGTTTGAGTGTGGTCAAACCACAACAGAGTGTTAAAAATAATCCCCCAAATCTTAGAGCGGAAAAGCCACCCGTAAGAAGCTAGCTGCTGTGCTCCCCACAACCACCTAGTGTCAGCAAATACTGACTGTGACTGCAAAGTACTGTCAGTCATGCAGTTTGAAGGACTGAAAACGCTGCTGTTTGTAATTTCTTTTACAACTAATGAATGAGAAATTTGTAGAATAAGTATTCTCTGCATTCATCACTGCCACATGACTTGAAACAACTACAGTGGTAGCCAGTTATCCCAGCACAACACAATTGAAGTTACTTTCTTTCTAGAGATCAGAATTGGGGCAAGCCCAAATGTTGGCATGGAATATTGGAATAGAGAGGCCCCACTGCAAGCCAAGAAGTTTTGAACTGAAGGCTGACATATGAATCTCTCGATGTCCTATAATCTCCTCAACTTCCTTCTCTGAGCACAGAATACTTGTGTTTGAAGAAGTTAAGAAAAATAACTGGCTCATTTCTGTACAAAGAGTGTTGACTCCTGGCACTTAGCATCACACAATTTTGAGCAGAAAGTGTTAATACAGAGTCTCAAACAATTGTACCCTCTGTTGTATCATGTTAGATGGAATATATTGGCCCAAAGAATTAAAGGTGTCAACATGGTCCTGTCACTGTTCAATATTAAACAGTGTTAAACAAGGTTAGGTGGACCGAGATCTTAGCCTGCTTAGTACCATGGCAAACACATTACCTTTTTTTTAACCTTCTAATAAAGATGCAGAAAAGAAGGAAACAGTTAAAGTTTTGAAATGTGAAGTATTAAGTAGGGCTTTCGTTTTAACAACATTTTTTGTTCTCTTTCCCTTTTGCTGGAGAAAGTTTTAAGAAAGACATCCCACCAAAACGCACCATCCCCATCTGACAGTGTCTTAGAGGTATTAAAGTGGTAATAACGGCCCTTTTGGGGAAAAGAGAAGAACTTAGTTGAGTTGGTGTGGAGGTGGTGGTGGTGGTTGTGGTGTTAAAGTCTGACTCTGTTTCTTAGAAGACAAAACAAACACACACTCAAAAGGGGAGAGAAAAAAAACTATAAAAAGACAGAAAATGCAGGCTTCTGTCTCATGTTGACTTTTACTTGCACCTCACCGCTGAAAAAACAAAAGCATGGCATATTGTCTTATTAGCTACTCCAAGCCTTGGCAAACTTGTACCAGGACTGTTTAGGGCATTGCTTTTAGCTGCCTCCTTCTGGTCACAGGGTTATAGCAGTGCCATAAAACACAGTTTTGGCCAGCTAACCCAGATTCTTATTAGATAGAAGAAAGAGGGAGGATAGGAAAGAGAAGAAATAAGGTAGGGAAGGAAAAAAACAACGTGCGGAGAGGCAGAAGGAAGTCTCACATCCCAGGTGATGGCTGGGATTTAGTCAGTCTCAATAGAGGGGGTGATGTCATTTTGGTCCCTCTCTCTGGCCTGACTTGGTCAGGACTTCTCTCAGGGTCAAGATGAAGGCCCAACTGTGTTACAGTAGATCCTGAGGTCTCAGGAAATGGAGTAGGTGACAGCTATGATGGTAAAGCTCACCCATTTCCTGATCTTCTGTCTCTTAGACAGCAGTTGTTGGCAGCCCACTACCGCTAATTCTCCTCCAAAGTCTTTCTGAGGACCCCAAAAGGTAGTAATTGATAAAATAGCTCTTCCCTTCACTATTTTATCCACCAATTAAGCCTAATTTCCTATATGCCAATTCTGGTTAAATTGATTTCTGGTCCAACATTTTTCTTGTTTACCAGACATGATTTTTAACTCAGTCCTTGAATTATGTCAGTAGGCCTTTTTGTTCGAACTAATTCAATTGATCTCTCTTTCGCACCTTTTCCCAGCAACATTTGTTGTTCTAGGTTATTGTAACATTTTGTGACCTTTTACTCACTTTTCACAATAGAGCTCACAATTAGGGTAAATTTGTAAGCCCAATTATCACAACACTTCTGTACTCTCTTCCCTCTCTATTGTGTGAATGAAACGGTTGGTGTCCTGATCAATGGCAGAATGCAGACTGGAGTCTGAATGGGAACAGGCTGAGCCAGTGTAATTGAAGATATGAAATTCTTACACAGATAAGTCATAGCATATATTCTGTGTAGGGTTCCCCACTGATTTTACTGGGATTCTACACAGGTATACCAATCCACTCTAGCAGATACCATTGCAGTACTGGGGTCACAGAGTGACAAACTGCTGTAATCCACTCTCTATGGCAATATTAATTTAAAATCTACAAAAAAAGAAAGGGGGAAGGCTGACACAGTTCCATACTATTATAGTAGTATTTTACTTAGATTAGGGGAACCTTTATTAGGATCTTCCAAGCTACATTGATATGGCAAGTATTGACTTACTTGAATTTTATTATTTTAATTTTTATAGATAATTTTTAAATATACTTGAAGCATTATTATATAGTATACTCAATAATTTATAAGATCCATTAAATCTCGTTATAAACTGTTAATAGTTTGAGTAAAAATTAATGTGATCCATTAAAAGTCCATCTTGTGGATGCTGTATAGAGGTTGTCTATACATATCACAACTGTATGTTGGAAATTTCCTTACCAATAAGAGAAACAATTTTATCCCATAACCTACTGCTGTAATTCTTCCTCCACATATTTTAATTTTTTTGAATAGGTAGGTGAATAAATATTTAGGAACTAAAAACAAACATCTGGCTACTTTTAATAGACACAACTGTATAAACTATTTTTCAGAACACAGTTACACGAAGTACAAACTAACATTACAAAATAATTTTGAAAGTTCTGTTGAATAAATGAAAGCCAGCATCGTTTAACAACCAATAAAATTCTACTTAAAACAGAGGCAAATAAAAAGTAAAGCCCTCAAAATAAACGCAAAGCCCTCAAAGAAAGGATAACCCTTCCCTTGAATCCCTAAGAACAAACAAAAGTAACATTAGCAGTTGTTTTGGAAAAAAAAAAAATTTACATTTTCATACAATCTTCAGTTTCACTCCCCCGCTTTCCCCCAAAGAAACTCTCACCTGTTTGATAGCTGTTACAGTGATGACAAAGAAAAGTGGAAGTCCACTTGTTACTGGACTGGTTGGTGTATCAATAATTAACTGCAACACAAAGAATAATCATACCATTTCCTGAATACTGTTCTGTGAATTTAATGCAATCATTTTCCAAGCATGAAATTTATTTTGGGTTTTTAAAAAAGCCCACAGTGCAACCATACACAAAGCAACTTATTATTAAAAAAGGTAAATGCTGGGGGGGCCGCACGGAGGTGGTGGACCACAGAAAATAACCCTGCGGGCCAAGTGTTTGAGACCCCTGTTCTAGATTAATAAAAAACAATAGTTCTGAATAAATATAGTGAAACCTGCACTAAGGACCATTTTCAAATTGCTTGTCCATTTAATAGTACCACAGGTGACTATTTTTTCTGATCTCTAATGTTCTTTTGAGGCAGGCAGGCACAAGAAAAAAAATCCTTAAGAACTCACTCACTCACTCTTTTTTTTATTTGTTTAATGTTAAGACGAATGAGTGTAGGGTTGGGAATGAGGAACTCCAAATTCTAATCAGAGTTCTGCCACTTGATTGCTGTGTGACTTTGACCAAGTCAATAAATATTTATTCTATATCCCCATCTCTAAAATGGGAGCAACATTTACATACCTACTTTATAGAGGTGCTGTGATGATTAGTTAATGATTGCCCAGTACTTTGAGCATATAAAGTATCCTCTAAGTTTTAGATATCAGTATCTGCTAAATACGTGGATGTTCTTTCAAATGGTACCCTTTAAAATACCATATAAAACCCATTTCAAAGATTAGTAGGAACCTAATGGAATGAATCCTTGTTTTAATTGGGTAAAAGTTAGCGTTCTATCTTTTGGAAATATCCAAGTCTGTCCCCATAGTGAAAGTAGTTAATTAGGGTAAATGCTTGCTATGATGAAGGTGGTCGGAAACTTTGGAGGAAGGGATCAAGAACTGATGGAATTCAAGATGCTAAGGAAAAGAAGACACAAGAACAGCAAAACAAGACACTGGACTTCAGAAAGGTGGATTTCAACCAACTCAGAAAACGAGTAGGCAAGGTCCCATGAAAAGACCAATTAGGAAGTACAGGAGTTGAAGGGGGCTAGCAGTTCCTAAAAGATGTAATACTAAAGCCTCAACGTCATGCTATTCCAATGCAGAGGAAAGATAAGAAGAGCTACAGGAGGCCAATGTGGCTGCACAAGAACCTTTTTAGCTATAAAAACCAAAATGGATACATACAGGGAATGGAAAGAGGGCCAAATCATCAAGGAAGTATACATAGGAACAGCGCAAGTGTGTTTGGATAAAATCAGGAAAGCTAAGACAAAGAATGAGTTATAGCTGGCGAGAAATGTTAAAGACAACAAGAAGGGGTTCTTCAAATAAGTCAGACAAAAAAGAAAGATCAGGGATGGTGTGGGTCCGCTGCTCAATGGAGAAGGTAATTTGGTAACCAAAGATGATAGGAAGTCAGAGCTGCTCAATGCCTACTTTGCTTCAGTCTTCTCACAAAAAACAAAACGTGACTGGACAACTAGTCAAATTACTACAGACAATAAAGGGGAAGGGATGCAGATAGGGATAAGTACAGAACATGTCAGATCTTCTAACCAATTTGAATGAATTCAAGTCAGCAGGGCCTGATGCTATTCTCCCCAGGGTACTCAAGGAACAAGCTGAGGAAATCTCGGAGCCACTAGCAATAATATTTGGAAACTCATGGATGACAGGACTGATCCTGGAAGACTGGAGAAGGGCTAACATAGCGTCCATCTTTAAAGAGGGGGAAAAGGAGGAGTCAAGCAACGATAGACCAGTCAAGCAACTATAGACCAGTCAGCCTGACCTCGATACCTGGGAATCTACTAGAGCAGTGTATAAAACATTCAATTTGTGAATACCTGGAGGATGAAGGGATAATCACTAGCAGCTAGCATGGATTTACTAAGAACAAATCATGCCAAACCAGCTTGATTTCCTTCTTTGACAAGATAACTGGTTTGGTGGGTAGGGGGAATGTGGTGGACATAATATACTTGGACTTCAGCAAAGCTTTTGAGACAGTCCCACATGACATTCTGATAAGCAAGCTAGAGAAATGCAGGCTCAGCGGAACTACCATTAAGTGGCTACATAACTGGTTAAACAACCGCAAACAAAGAGTAACTATTAATGGAATGATGTCAGATTGTACGGAGGTCTCAAGCGAGGTTCCACAGGGATCGGTTCTGGGTCCAGTGTTGTTTAACATCTTTATTAATGACCTGGATGTAGGAATACAGCATACTGATCAAGTCTGTAGATGACAAAGCTAGGAGGGCTTGCCAACACTTTGGAGGATACAGTTAAAATTCAAAGGGATCTTGATAAACTGGAGAACTGGGCTACAGACAACAAAATGAAATTCAGCATAGACCAATGTAAGGTGCTACATGTAGGGAAGGAAAACCAAATGCAGAATGGGGGATAACTGGCTTTGCAGCAGCACTGCTGTGAAGGATTTGGGAGTTGTGGTGGATCACAACCTCAACATGATTCAGCAATGTGACGCTATCGCAAAAAAAGCTAATGCATGTTTAGGTTGCATTAACAGAGGCATAACATGCAAGTCACGGGAGGTGATAGTACCACTCTACTCGGTGTTGGTTAGGTCGCCACTGGAGTCCTGTGTCCAATTTTGTTCATCCAAGTATAGAAAAGATGTTTATAGAGAAACTGGAAAGGATCCAGAGGCGAGCAACAAAGATGATTAAAGGGATGGAATACAAGCCATATGAGCAAAGGCTGAAGGAACTGGGTATGTTTAGTTTGGAAAAGAGGAGATTAAGGGAGACATGATAGCTGTCTTCAAATACTTGAAAGGCTTCCATAAAAAAGATGGAGAAAAGTTGTTCTCTCTTGCCACAGAGGGCAGGACAAGAGACAATGGGTTCAAACTTTAGCATAGAGGATTCGATTAAATCTCAGGAAAAACGGCAGGACAATAGAACAGACTGTTTAGGGAGGTAGTGGAAGCTCCTTCACTGGAGCTTTTAAAAAGGAGGCTAGACAGACATCTGTCTTGGATGCTTTAGACAACAAATCCTGCTTCTTGCCGAAGGGTTAAGACTAGATGACCCTTGCAGTCCCTTCTAACCCTATGATTCTATACATTTTCTTAAAACATAATACCTGTTTGTACTTTGGAAGAATTTTTAAGTGCAAAATAAACACATAATTAATCAAGTGTTAAAACATGTGGGTTGGAATGCTCACTCCTCCTTCTAGTCGTTAAGGAGTAAAGGCTACAGGAACTGGAAATAAGACTGTAGTAATTGTTAGCTGCGAAGTGGCAGCAAAAGGGCTTTCTTCATAGCCCTCATGACACTGCTATTCTTATCCTAAGAGAAAATGCAAAAATACCAAACTGTAACTACTGCATTTAGATGGTAAGGAGGCAGAACACAGACTGGGGTTCCAGTGCAATGAGAAAAATAAAAAATGTTCTAAGAACCTACAATAAATATTGCTTGCTCCTGTCTAGATCAGTGGTTTTCAAAAAAATTTTCTGGGGACCCAGTTGAAGAAAACTGTTGATGCCTGCGACCCAACGGAGCTGAGGATGAGGGGCTTGGGGGGTGAGAGGGGCTCAGGGCTGGTGCAGAGGGTTGGGGTGAGGGCTGTGGGGTGGGGCCGTGAATGAGGGGTTCAGCGTGTGGGAGGGGGATCTGGACTGGGGCAGGGGGTTAGGGTGCAGGAGGGGGTCAGGACTCTGGGCTGGGGGTGCATGCTCTGGGGTGGGACCAGGGATAAGGGGTTTGGGGTGCAGGAAGGGGTTCTGGGGGGCTCAGGGCTGGGGCAGGAGATTGGGGTGTGGGGTTGTGGTGCGAATTTACCTCTGGAGGCTCCCAGTCAGCAGCGCAGCCGGGGTGCAGAGTCAGGCTTCCCACTGGTCCTGGCACCACGGACCGCGCTGCCCCTGAAGCAGCCAGCAGCAGGTCCAGTTCGTAGGCAGAGGTGCGCAAGTGGCTCCGCGCAGCTGTCACCCGCAGGCATAACTCCCCCCGCACCAGCTCCCATTGGCCGGTTCCTGGCCAATGGGAGTGCGGAGCTGGTGCTTGGGCAGCATGCGGAGCCCTGTGCCCCCCTGCCTAGAAGCTGGACCCCCTGCTGGCCACTTCTGGGGTGCAGCACACTGTCAAAACAAGTAGGCACTAGCCTGCCTTAGCTGGGCAGGACTGCCAACAGGACTTTTAAGATCCTGGTCAGTGGTGCTGACCAGACCGACCCAGTGCCTTACTTGCCGCAACCCAGTACTGCGTCGCGACCCGAACTTTGAAAAACGCTGGTCTAGAGAAGTGAAGAAATAGAAAAGGTCTTTCATTCCGAACCAGTGAATTTCCATTACGTTTAGTGTATTTCAGTGCTCATTCAAGGTGCAAAATTAAGGGACTTAAAAAGTGACAACCTATAATTACTGAAACATGTCAACATGCACAGTGACAGTGAAAGCCTACCCACACTACCCTGTCAGTGTGCCTTGACCCTGGCCTGGAGGGACTACCTTTTGCTGATGGAGGATAATCCAGTTTCCATACCCATTTAGACTACCACTTATCCTGAGTATTACCAACATGGATGCCAATTAGTGCCAATTATGATGGTGGGTTTAGTGAGCTGAAAACCTGTTTATTACAACATAAAAACCACTCATTTTATACACACTAATCATCAGCTTTAAGTAAGTGCCATTTCCCACCATGATTGGATTCACACTAGAAACAGTTGAAAAAGTTCTTTAGCATATCACCACCCAATCTTTAAACCAACCAATCTCAACCATCCAATTTCTCCTGCTACCAAAATTGGTGGATTGGAGGATGCAGGTGGTTTGGTTTTGTTTTTTCTAAATCTCTTTCAAGCTTTAGCTGAATTTTACAAGTTCTGTTTTTTCAATGTTCATATGAATCTATTTAAGAAATGGGAACGGCTTACCTGAACAAGAAAAATGATGAGAAAATAAAAGTTAGCTATCCTTCTGAACTGCTCAAACAAGTTCTTCGGTACAAAGTTCCAAAATGTGTACTAAAAAAAAAAATGTAAAGAGTATTTAAGTATTTATGATGATAATGCTGTTTTCTCTAATACTGCGTGCCCTGCCACATCACTAACAGCAGCAAAATATATACAAGTACTTTAAGAATCAAACAAGCTTAAAATTCACAAATTAAGTTTAAATATTAAATGCAAATTAGAAGAAATTTTTGTTAATTTATTTAGGCAAATATACTTATGCAATTGGCATTCATGCATTCTTAGAATTTCAGTTATTAACTGAATGATTGAATCTAACATGGCTACCTGAAGCAGAAGTGTAGCACTCCACAGTTTCATTCAGAAATATTTGACATCTGGATATCTTGGTACTATGGACTGAAATAAGTTTTTATGGCAATGATACCCAGATATTTAGTTACGGTATATTTAGTTGAAAGCCACTGAAAAACATTTAAAATATTAAAACAATTGCTTTTAATGCTGTATTTAATTAATCTCCATTTTCTTTTTTCATTTATGCTAAACCTGCTTTGTCAGCAAGTCAGGGACAAAATCAAAAGTTATCAGCCCCCTTTATGTTCTTTGGTTTTGTTACACATGCATCCCTTAAAACAATCAAGAGCACTAACAGTTTATGGCTGTAAAACCTTTATTTAACGGTGTTATACATAGCAAAACTGTAATGAATATAATGTGACATACAAATTACAGAATATGAAAATACAAATAAAGACTATATAAAATTATAATTTTCTCTTGGAGATCCAGTGTGGAGAGAAGTGGAGGCAAAAGAGGGAAAGATTTGAGGAGGGAGTCAAAAGTGGTAAAAAATGGCTGTGACTGTACATGTGGGATTCAATTAAGTTGAAGAAGTAGAGCCGTTTATCTAAGAATATGGCAGAACTGAAGGAGAGAACTAATTTGTAATTAAGTCAGTCAGCCTGGTCATGGGATTTCTCTTCAGCACAAAAGCTGGCACATAGGAGCAGATGTCAGCAGACAAGACGACATCAACCCTGGTGAACTGAAAGTCACAAAAAGGGCAAGTGATAGGGCGTGAGGGGAGGGGGGAAGAGGTTGATGGGTGATGCTGAAAAAGAGACCAGCTGATAGCTGGGTTGGATAGAGGGAACTCAGCAACAGAAAGAGCAGTGCTTGGTGAAGATCAAGTCAAGTGAATGGCCATCTTGGGGAGCGGGAACGTGGAAACAGGACTGCAAGTCAGGTGAAGATATGAGGGGAAGGAAATGTTCAGGTAAGGGGTTGTACAGAGCAAAATCAAAAAGGGTGAGTGTGGGAGATTGTAAGGAAAGTGTGAGAGAGTGAGTCAGAAGTTGAAATCAGAGAGGCAGGGTGATGGGGAGGAGTTGGGTGAAGGAAGCAACATGGAGGGGAAGAAGAGAGTTGGATGCAGTACTGTTCAAAAGAGTATGTGTGGGAAGGGGGGAGAGAGAGGTTGGAAATGGCAGGAATGGGAGGAGAAAAGCCCAACACCCCCATTATTGTCTGATCCAGCAAGGAGAAGCCTTCATAAAAAGAGGACAGCTGCAGCGGCAATGTCAGATGAAGGGATCCAGGAGCTGGAGGGAGGGAGCTATGAGGAGGATGTGGACGGCTGAGATCTTTTTAGAAATCAAGTGGGGGTTCCAGAGACAGCAAGAGAAAAGGAAGGGGGAGATGGGTAGTAGGTGGATGGGCATGAGATTAGGAATGGTGGCACAAGAGGGGCAAAGGTGGTGGAGAGGGTTGGTGTGGAGGGAAGGCCAGGGTTGGGAAAATGTCACAAGAGGTGACGAGGCAAGGGAGAATGTGGATGTGGGATCTGACATCTGGATTTGTATTGGTGGGAGAATGGGGAAGATGGGGATGGAAAAGGGAAGAAGAGCAAGGAGAGCTGGTGGGAACTTTATAGGGGTGAGGTTAACATGTATGGGGAAATGGAGCCAATGGGGAAGTAAGGGGGAAGAGGATGGCAGATGCAATGATCCAGAAGAGGGGTGTGGCAAGAGCCATAGGTAATTGGAAGATGGACAAGATTACAAAAAGGTGTTGTTTTGTTTTGAAATTATCAGATGTAAAAGTACAATTACAAGGGTATTAGATTACCTGGGATTCTGATTTTCTGTTTAAAATTAAACAAATAATAGAAAAAAATGATTGAGAAATAAAACCAGAGAGTGACAAGTTTCCAACTACATTCAAGTCTCTCAGCAGCACACTTGGTTGCACATAGCAACACAATGGCCAGTGGTGGTTCTTTTATATGTGGTTACACTCAGAATGGGAATGCAGATTGCAAAAATAATTGAGACTTCAAAAAAGCTTGTTTTTATTTCATTGCTAACAAAACAGCAGATTTCTGATCAAAACTGTGAAATCACAATTCAAATAAACCTATAAAAAATTTCTAGTCTGTTACAAGACTTTAATGTAGCTATAAACACAGAAAATGAATAAAAATAAAAACTGAAAATCCAAGTATACTGCAACCAAGTGTAAGATGAAGTTAAAATTCCAGTTAAGGACAAAGACTAACTAACAAAAATAAAGGAGAAAGTCACTGCTTGAAAAGACTTGACTTTAGCAAAGCTTTTGATACGGTCTCCCACAGTAATCTTGCCAGCAAGTTAAAGTATGGATTGGATGAATGGACTATAAGGTGGATAGAAAGCTGGCTAGATTGTCGGGCTCAACGGGTAGTGATCAACAGCTCGAAGTCTAGTTGGCAGCCGGTATCATGCGGAGTGCCCCAGGTGTTGGTCCTGGGGACATTTTTGTTCAACATCTTTATTAATGATCTGGATGATGAGATTAATTGCACCCTCAGCAAATTCGCAGATGACACTAAGCTGGGGGGAGAAGTAGATATGCTGGAGGGTAGGGATAGGGTCCAGAGTGACCTAGACAAATTGGAGGATTGAGCCAGAAGACATGTGATGAGGTTCAACAAGGACAAGTGCAGAGTTCTGCACTTAGGAAGGAAGAATCCCATGCACTGCTATGGACTGGGGACCAACTGGCTAAACAGCAGTTCTGCAGAAAAGGACCTGGGGATTACAGTGGACGAGAAGCTGGATATGAGTCAGCAGTGTGCCCTTGTTGCCAAGAAGGCCAATGGCATATTGGGCTGTATTAGTAGGAGCATTACCAGCAGATCAAGGGAAGTGATTCTTCCCCTCTATTCGGCACTGGTGAGGCCACACCTGGAGTATTCAGTCCAGTTTTGGTCCCCACACTACAGAAGAGATGTGGACAAATTGGAGAGAGTCCAGCAGAGGGCAAGGAAAATTATTAGGGGGCTAGGGCACATGACTTACAAGGAGAGGCTGAGGGAACTGGGGTTATTTAGTCTGCAGAAGAGAAGAGCGAGGGGGGATTTGATAGCAGCCTTCAACTACTTGAAGTGGGATTCCAACGAGGATGGAGCTTGGCTGTTCCCAGTGGTGGCAGATGACAGAAGAGGCAGCAACGGTCTCAAGTTGCAGTGGGGGAGGTTTAGGTTGGATATTAGGAAACACTATTTCACTAGGAGGGTGGTGAAGCACTGGAATGGGTTACCTAGGAAGGTGATGGAATCTCCATCCTTAGAGGTTTTTAAGGCCCGGTATGACAAAGCCTTGGCTGGGATGATTTAGTTGGTGTTGGTCCTGATTTGAGCAGGGCATTGGACTAGATGACCTCCTGAGGTCTCTTCCAACCCTGATATTCTATGATTCTAAGAAGCTGCTGATGCCAGTTCTGGGGATAATAGTTATAACCTGCTGAGGATTGAAAGAGATGAGGAGGCAGCCATGGGGGCATTCAGTTAGATTAATAAAATGATGATATATCAGCGACTGTGGGGAGAATATAAATCTTTCTTTGCAGCTCCTATCTTTAGTCTTTTCATCTCCTAGGTGACATCTTTAAAGAGAGAAGAGCAAGAAGATGTATTACCAGCTCTTTAGCAACACTTAAAGAGAAGGGATTGCTAAAAAGAGGTTCTTTGGATTCCTGATCCCTATTGTTGTCATCTTTGGTCACTGTTGCTCTACAAGTGGCAAAATCTGCAGCTAAATCATATATTCCAAAATGTAGTCTCAGGTAGGCCACTTGAAGTTTTACTTGAAACTTTATTTTCTACTATTTAAACACTAAAACCTGAATGTGACCTTTCAGTTATATTAAATTTGGAGATGATGGTTTGTGGGAAGAGACTGATTTAAGTAATTCTACACTTTCATTGTTAAATTAGACTAACAGGAAAAAGTTATCCTTTTCAGATCTTGTAGTCATCACTTCCTAATAAATCACGGTCTCCGCAGATTTATACAATTCTTCTTCTCCAGTCCTTAGTTGGTATTGCATTTTCATAGGTAAGATAGCTACAGCTGATTGGGGAACATAATAGAAATACTCAGTTTCAATATAAGAGAACCAATTTACTTCCAAGTATTATCAAGGCAAATCAGTCAAGGAGGAGAAAAAATTACGTACACTACAAATTTAATGTGTCTGGAATAAACAGAGTTTTTTTCATTCCATCAACATTGAAAATTAATTATAGAAGGAAAACATACTTTTTTGATCACCATTTTAACATACAGGTTTTTTTGATAGCACTAAAACTCCCCAAAAGACTGTTTATCAAGTCAAAATTCAACAGCTTATAGAATGACTTTTCTTCTGTAAACAATTATGAGTAATAATGTAAGTTGGAAGCATATTACCTTCATCAGTCTAGACACTTCATATGTCAGAATGGGAAAGCCAATTCAAGTAGTTTAAATAAACAGACAAAAATATGAATTTTAGTCCTTTCCTCAAGGGTTTGAGATTGAGAGAAGTTCTGGATAAGAAGACACCTTCCACTTTACAACCTCAGCACATCATCTCTCCAATCCCATATAGGCCTCTCCCTACTTTTCTACAATTTAACAGGTCTCAGGTGCCTCAAATATTATATATGCTTTTGCTTGAGCCAGATTTATTTGTTATATTTTTAGAATAAAGGGGAACAGCATAATTGATCAGGAACCCTAGTAACTGAGGTAGCCCAGGTAATATGTAAATTAATCCTTAAAATCCTTCCAAATATATCTATCCTTGAACTATGCACAGACACATTCCATCTCAGGTGTAAATATATTGATGGTGGGATGGAAATTGTTGAAATCATGGTGGAATTCCTCAAGGGCTTCTTTTCCATGGGTCCAGATGATGAAGATGTCATCAGTGTAACGTAAGATGACTGTGATTTTGTCCTCACCCATAACTATTTCACATTTCGGGACAATGTATACCTTCAAGTCAGTGGCACTGCTATGGGTACCCGCATGGCCCCACAGTATGCCAACATTTTTATAGCTGACTTAGAACAACGCTTCCTCAGCTCTCGTCCCCTAACGCCCCTACTCTACTTGCCCAACATTGATGAAATCTTCATCATTTCCATCCCACCATCAACCTCAGCCTGGACCAGTCCACACAAGAGATCCACATCCTGGACACTACAGTACTAATAAGTGATGGTCACATAAACACCACCCTATACCGGAAACCTACTGACGGCTATACTTACCTACATGCCTCCAGCTTTCATCCAGACCACATCACACGATCCACTGTCTACAGCCAAGCTCTAAGATACAACCGCATTTGCTCCAATCACTCAGACAGAGACAAACACCTACAAGATCTCTATCAAACGTTCTTATAACTACAATACCCACCTGCTGATGGGAAGAAACAGATTGACAGAGCCAGAAGAGTACCCAGAAGTCACCTACTACAGGACAGGCCCAACAAAGAAAGTAACAGAACGCCACTAGCTATCACCTTAAGCCCCCAACTAAAACCTCTCCAGCGCATCATCAAGGATCTACAACCTATCCTGAAGGATGATCCCTCCCTCTTACAGATCTTGGGAGACAGGCCATTCCTTGCTTACAGACAGCCTCACCAACCTGAAGCAAATACTCACCAGCAACCACACAACAAAAACACTAACCCGTTGCCAACTCTGTCCACATATCTATTCAAGGGACACCATCATAGGATGTAATCACACTGTCAGAGGCTCGTTCACCTGCACATCTACCAATGTGATATATGCCATCACGTGCCAGCAATAGCCCTCTGCCATGTACATTTGCCAAACCGGAGAATCTCTACGCAAAAGAATAAATGGACACAAATCAGACGTCAAGAATTATAACGTTCAAAAACCAGTCGGAGAACATTTCAACCTCTCTGGTCACGGAATTTCAGACCCGAAGTCGCAATTCTCCAACAAAAAGAACTTCAAAAAACAGACTCCAACAAGAAACTGCAGAACTGGAATTAATCTGCAAACTGGACACCATTAAATTAGGCTTGAATAGAGACTGGGAGTGGATGGGTCATTACACAAAGTAAAAACTCTTTCCCCATGCTAAATTTTTTCCCTCCTGTTACTCATACCTTCTTGTCAACTGTTGGAAATGGGCCATCCTGATTATCATTCCAAAAGGTTGTTTTTCTCCTGCTGATAACAGCCCACCTTAATTGATTAGTCTCGTTACAGTGGGTACGGCAACACCCAATTTTTCGTGTTCTCTGTGTATATATATACTCCTACTGTATTGTCCACTGCATGCATCCGATGAAGTGGGTTTTAACCCACGAAAGCTTATACCCAAATAAATTTGTTAGTCTCTAAGGTGCCACAAGTACTCCTTTTTTTTTTTTTTTTTTTTTTGCTGATACAGACTAACATGGCTACCACTCTGAAACCGATCACAGAAGTGTTTCTCCAGGTTGTAGTAACAACCTTCCTCTGTAATTCTAGCACACTCCTACAGTGCTGTGCTGCTCTTGCATCCTGTAGCAGTGCTCCTGTATGCATAGAATTACTCCTGACAGAATTCTGCGCCGATGCAGGGACGCAGAATTCATATGGCCCACATATTTCTGTGCCCCCCGTGCAGAAAAACGCAAACTAAAACTGCGGGCGGGGGACGGGGGGGAGAGACACTCGTCTCTTCCCCGGCAGCCCAGGCAGCGCGTCTGTTCCAGTTTGCCTGGAGCAGCTTCAGAGACACAAATCACTGTGGGGGATGGGGGACTCAGCGTGCCTGCCTGCGGGGGAGACGTCGATCACTGTCAGGGGGCGGGGCTGGCCAACAAGTGAGAGAGACTCTGTCAGTCTCTCTTGATACTGCGGCTTGAGGGGCGTGGAGGAGGGTAGGTCTTTTTGTTATGCAGGAGGAAGGCTTTGTCCCTGAGGCAGAAGTGTAGCAGCCTGCCTGCCTAGTAAAATGTAACTTCTTGAGAACTGAAAAAACATGTAATTAAATATTAGCATCATGTTACGGAAAATTGTTTGTTTTTAAGTTAAAGAAAATAGCTTTTGTTAAAAAAAAAAAAAAAAAAAAAAGGTTAATTGATCTCATTCTCGGAGACAGAAATGTAGCAACCTGTATTTTCCACTGAATGCATCCGATAAAGTGAGCTGTAGCTCACGAAAGCTTATGCTCAAATAAATTTGTTAGTCTCTAAGGTGCCACAAGTCCTCCTTTTCTGCATAGTAACCTGTCTGCATAGTAACATTGTTAATTATTCTATTGTTAGTTAACTGTTCCCATTCTCAGTCAATTCCCCCAGGAGCAAAACCTGCACAATTTTTAAGGTCCCTACATTGCCAAAGTGATGTAAAACCTTATAAATGGCAATAAGGGAATCAGCTAGAAAGATCTATTCACTTTTTCACTTTTTTCCTGTGCCAAAGTGGCACAATGAGTTAGATTTTTACTTACCCATTTAAAAAAAAAAAAAAAAAAAGACTTTTGAGGGCAAATAAAAAATTTACCAAGCAGTCAATAAAATGTCAGGATGATCAGAACCAAGCACTTTCCAAAGTACCCAGCTAGGTCCAGGACAATGATTAGCAAAACTGTACGACTTTCATGTGTGAAAGTCGGAGCAATTTAAAATGACATTTTAATGTTTTTGTTCCCTGTTTGGTGTTCTGTAATGTAATTTGAATGAAAATCCAGGATTATAACTGGAATGCAGGGTATTAGTTACCAAATATTTGTAACTTAACTTTCATGTGTTAAGGAAATCCTGAATAGTTATTGTGACTTTTTTCTGTACTGTAGTTTAAATAACTTATCAAAATAATTGAAACTGGTGTGATTATTTTGACAAATAAAATTTTCAGAATTTTGCAGAATTTTTAATTTTTTGGTGCATGATTTTTAATTTTTTGTCACATAATCCCCCCAAGAGTAACAGAATCCTTTTGATGACAGCTGCCTCCTCAATTTCCCACAGCCCATTTGGCCAAGCAGCTACCACCACATCCTCACTTTTTCCAAATTTCTCCCACTTCACACAAATCAGATTCTCCCTCCCCCAGTCTTACTGGATTCTTCCTGCTGCCTCCTATAACCAAATATATACCCATTCACCCATCCTCCTAAGAACCTCCAGGCTGTCGTGCCACCCTCAACCCTGTGTTCTCTCTATCTAACCCTCCAATGGTAAACCTCCAGCCACATCCTGAATTCTAGCCACCACCATGATGGATTCAATCTCTTTTTATTTGTTAAGATTTTCAAATAATTTTTTTCTTACAACAAGCCAAACAAATGCTAGGTACCAACATCTAAAATAAGTATAACTATACATCAGAAAAGACCAAGATATTTAAACAATATTTGGATTCCTATTTATTAACAGCAATATTCCCAGCACATGGATTTTTATGACACAAACAAAATTTAAAGAAAATGTTTACAACTTCTTATGTAAGGTTCTCATGTTGCCAAAATAGCAAATGACTTTTTTTTTTAAACAAGGTGTCTGCCTTCAGCAAGAGAGCTCAAATGCCAGCTGCAATTATACAGTTTATATTCAATATACTTTATCCATAATGAGAAAGTTGTTGTGTTTTCAGAACTTCTAAATTTATAAAATTACACTTTTCAGACACGGAACTTGTCAAATGCAATTCACATCTTTATTCTGGAAGACGTATTTCAAATGCTCACCACTTGGACAAGTCAAAATCATATACTGAACATGTGCAGTAGAGATTTTTTGCCAAAATTTTTAAGCCCACCTATAGAAGGGTGCACTGCCAATCTAGTAAATATGCATGCACGGTTTAATTAAGTACCCACTGAGCTGCTCATTCTTAAATTTATGCCAACTAGCCAGGATGCATTTTTCAAATGTTGTGGAAGACACACCAAAATGCTGCCCACAGCCAAAAGAAACGTGCACAGACAGGGCTTAGCGATTTAATCCCACCTCTTCCTCCAATATTTTTATGTCTTTGTGCTTCACAAACCTTCTTAGAAAGTCCTCACACTAACAATCAAAGAGGGACAACATTCACTGCTCCCATGTTTCTAGAAATCAGACATTAAGTGACTTGCCATATACGAAGTTTGTGGCAGAACTGAACTCTGATCTTTAATGTGTTAGACTTACGTCTTTGCCCCCAACTAAAGTGTCTAAAGCAATTTGCTTGAGACCTCTAAACTTAGCTATGTTACAAATAAAACTGAGATAATAATGCCTCGGCAATCGTGTGAAGTGCTTTGCAGGAGACAAATAAAAATGTATGAATGTGCAAATATCTTAGCCACATTTTAAAAAGCAAGTAACAAAGAACAGAGACTGTCTAGCCTTCTGGAGGGCACAATGGTGGTTGATAAAACAGTTTCCATTATAACTTAACTTGTAGCTAGCTTAGCTTCCCACAAAACTGGTTAGTTCCAAGAATGACTCCAAACCAACATGGACAGCTGTCCAAACATTTCTGAAAACCTTCCCTGGCCTCCTGCTTTATTCACAGAAGAAGAAGTCCTCTTCATAATAGGGAATGCACACAAAGCTGGAGTCAAGGAGTCCTGTGTTCCCTCCTCCTGAATGACCTTCATAACCTCTGCACTTCACAGCCCTTTTTTAAATCTTTAAGTGAGGTTTGAATAGGCATCCACTTGAAAAGTCTGGTTTTCAAAAGCTGCAATTGTCCCAGAAAGAGTCCTCACTGCGGATCAGAACATGGCCTTGTTTCAGAAGAAAATTCATTTTATTTGACTAAGTTATGTAGGTCTGAAAACACCTACTGACCACATGTAGTGCTGGCTTTTAGCGTAGGCTCATTAAGTGCGCTCCTAATACAGAATGAACTACACATGCATTCATCACTAGCTGCTCTTTTAGATGCACACTTTTGAACACTGGCAACAAGTGACAATGACAGTAAGGAAATCTACAAAGCAATGAAACAGCCCCACAGCACAAGGCCTGCGAGCCCATGTCAGCTGGCACAGGCCAGTCTTGAGTGTCTAGCTGCTGTGTAGACATACCCTGAAACAGTGATAGGTAACTGCACCTGTATCCCCTCTCCATGGTCCACTCCAGGAGTTCCCAGTCAGGTCTCCAGCCACATCTGTCTCCGGGCAGGGACCCTTGTCCCACTTCCTTCTGACTCAGGGTTTTAAGGCTGTACAGCTCCCTGCCTTACCCTGTGATAGCCTTAGCAAGCCAGTCTGCCTAAAGGTCAGAGTCTGTGCTTTTCTTTCTCTCCAAAGTCTATAAATAATGTATCGCCAGAAATCACAAGTTACCTCATGGTACTTTATAAGTAAGTACATTTATTTTTAAAATAAAAGCATTACAGAGAAAAACTTAAAAAATAAAAGTTCCTGTACATATGCTAAAAGCTCACTAGAGGTCACCCACCAACCATATGGGGCCCTTGTAGGCCAAAGTCATTCCACACCTTCCACAAGGGTCTCCCCCCTTGGACCTGTCTGTTTACTGGATCAGAAGGAACACACTGGGTCAGTTCAAGCTCATCCTTTTAAGCCAAAAGCCCTTTCTTTGTCCCCTAGTCTCTGGAAAACCCACTATGAATAGTATATGCAAGCCACTCCAGAGGGTGGTACCTCCCTAGAGTTTTTCATTTTCAGTGACTTACCTTAATCACCTTCCACTGTTTTTAGTTCCTGAAGGTGCTGTGGTAACTCCCCCTCCCCCATGTAGAACACAATCATACATAAGCTATTCATAGATTTAATACAATATGATCCCCAAAGATACTCCATGTAATTGTAATATCTGTCAGTGACATCTTAAAATTATTTACTGAGAACAGAGAGACCTCTTTAGCTACAAGAAAAGATAGATATTCACTGTGATTCTGAAGGTCTGAGATGACTCATAAATAACTAGTATCTTCAAAAAACTATAATTTAGTTTTTCTGTGGGATGCAATTGAGGACTCATTTGCAGAACAAGGATATTTGGAGGATTTTCAAACTACTGTGTTACTAGCTCTGGCTACATCTCGTAAGATCAGCAGCTGTGTCAATATTTGGATGGTTATCCTTCAGGGAAAGCCCAGATACGACAAGAAATGGTGGCAGTGGGGGTACCTCTTTTGTGGTACAGTGATTCTACTTGAGGTAACATCTTTCAGCTCAGACACAAAACAGAAGTTGTGAGCACCAGTGGTCACTGAAGACACAATAGCACATTTTGCTGGTGCTCAATTCCCTTCACAGTGTCACTATGAGAACATATTTACTTAGCACAGGAAATGAAGTTGCTGTATACTACAATTTCAGGATTCCACCCCAGAGATGTTAATTGTACACTACGTAAGTGTAGAGTACATGTAATTTATTACACCCCAATAAATGTTACGAAGAATGACAAGGTTGTTAAAGTTGTGAAGTCAGACACTCTAATGTTCAGAAATGCCGGAACTGCACATATAACCTTAGTTTGGTCTCACTGTACATATGCATTAGGATATGGTCTTTAGTTACAAGACCTTTCTGCTCTGACCACCCAACATGTCCTTGCTTCTAACCCACCTCTCCCCAAAGTCCTGCCTCTCTCTCTCCTCTCTACAACCTGCCCACTCTCCAGTTCCTGCCTCCCTGATTCTTTGCTCCTATCCACCCTCACATCCCCTGGCTCCTGCCCCCCTTCCCTTTGCACCTTTATCCCCATCCTACTCCCTTAGCCATGTTTTATCGTAAGATTACAAATTTGACTAACAATGACAACTGCGTTGACATATTTTTAGACTTTTGTGAGGCATTTGACTTAGTATTGTATGCATATTATTTTGATAATAAAATAAGCACTCTACAAATTAACGAAGCAACATACTATGAGGATTTAAAACTGGTGACTACATTTCAAAATAAGTGATCATTCATTCCGGGAGGGGGACGGGTTTCTAGTGTGATCCTGCATAGATCTCTTCTTGGCCCAATAGAATTTGCATATTTTTATCAATGAGGTAGAAAAATTACTGATTAGATGACAAAAAATGGTGGAGTGATAAAGAGTGATAAGAACAGAACAGTTTTATAGCATGATCTGGATTGCTTGGTAAGCTGGGCTCATTTGAACAATAGCCATTTTAATATTGCCAAATGCATGGTCATTAATTTAGGATCATCTAATGTAGATCATGCTTGCAGGATGGCTCAGCCTTGCCTGGTGATGCCTCTGTTGCTGAACCCACGGGTGCAGGGTTTGGCGAGGAAGTTTTTGCTTTATTATGTCTCATGCAGGTTCCAGGGCAGCTGAGGAGGCGGTATGTACTATTTAGCTTCCCAGGTTTATCAGTAATCTCCCAAGACTTCAAAGAAATTACTGATGAATCCAGGAAGCTGAGGAGCAAATACTGTCTCCTCAGCTGCCCCGGAACCTGCATAGGGCATAGCAAACGCTTTTTCAGACGAGACACTTTTCCCCAGGGTGGCTTAGGGTCTGCGGAGGCATGGCTGGCCTCAGGCTCCTCTAGGCGGGGCGCCTCAGGACTTCAGCTGGCCCAGGTCTCCTCCGGCCGATGTTTGGGGGGGTGTGCACTCGGGCCTCCGGCTGGCCCGGGACTTCTCCGGCCAAGGGAAGGGGGCTCCCGGAGCTCCTCCAGGTGTGTGGGGAGGAAATGTAAATTGGTGCAGGCTGAAGGGGCGGAGCTGGGGGCTAGCCTCCCTGAAGGGCAACTCCACCCGCCGCCTGTGCAGGATGGGGTACAATACCCTAGAATGTATCAACTCTGAAAGGAACTTATGGGGATCAAAGCCATAGGCGGTGGGTATAACAGGCCAGGGAAGGCTTAGCCTTCCCTGGCGCTGCTGCCCACCTGCCACCTGGGCCCCACTCTTTCCCCAAGGCCCCCATTGCCTGCTGCTGCTCCTGCCTGCCTGCCATGTCTCCTCAACTCCACCCCCACTCTGAAGGGCCCTGCTGCTCGCAGCATCCCTCCTCCTCAGGGACAGGGGAATGAGAAAGGATGCAGAGAGTCAGCAGTGGGCTGGGGAGTAAAGAGGCTCGGCCTGGGGGGTTCAGGCACTCGGAGGGGCTGGCCCGGCATTGGGGTGGGCCTGGCACTCGGGGGGCCAGCAGCTCAGCCCAGCACTGGGGGCCAGTTGCTTGGCCAGGGGACGGCCTTCAGGGGTGGGGGGCCAGCCCGGCAGCTGGATGGGGGGGACGGTGGCTCGAGCAGCTCAGGGGGGTCGGTGGCTCAGCCTGGTGTGGCTGGGGCGGGTAGGCCGGGGCTCCTCCAGTCATGGGGGTGCCCCTCAGGGCTTCTCCTGTTGGGGGGGCGGAATTCGGGGGCTCCGGCGTGCAGGCATCAGGGCCCTGGCCAGAAGGGGGGGGCCAGCGGGCTAGCCTCTGCCCATGATCATAGCATATAACCAACTAAGCACAAGCTCCCAGTCCAATGCTGTAGTTAAGAAAGCTAACACTATTCTTGGATATACAGCAGGGGAATAGAAAGTAAGAGAAGGAAGATTTATTCCTCCATTTTTCCCAACTTGTCTCCACACTAATATTTGCCTTTTTAAAAAAAAAAAAATAAAAAAGCCCACATTTTTGATTAATCATGTGGAGTCATATTACTGGCTTAATGTACATCACTGATATTAACACAGAATGCGTCATTTTATTCCCCTTCAAGCCAGAGGCAATTTGGTGAAGGAAACTTGTAGCACTTTTCATTTTACCTTTTCCAGAAGCTGTCACAGTCAAGATGATGATGAATTAAGAAGCAAAAAAAGATTTTCGTGGAAATAAAAAATGAACAAAATAAAGCAGAAAATGATGTGTTTTCTAACAGTGAATGAAAGGAAATACTTCTACCTTTGATGAGACTATCCTGTTATCTGGATACCTCTGTGGAATGTATGCTTCGGTGCCTGAAGGAGGTTCACGATGCCCAACATAAATAGTCCGATTGTCCACCCAATTCTCTTCCCCAGCACACTGCAAAAGGAAGAAAGAAAGAGTTATCCTCAGTTCACCCAGTATTTCTGTATAAAAATAGTCAGATTGAATCCGCTAGTCCTGTCATTTTTCAACACAGATGCCATTTTCACACAGTCATCAATGTACCGTCCCTAAATTTCTGCCTATAGTCTTCCCAAGAACCCTAAATGACAAATAGGAGCAAGCTATCAAAACTCTGCCTTTAATTGTCTTCAGTAACATTTTCCCCCTATAGCAATAAGGTAATATCCTTGAAATGCTAGCCTTTGAAGAAAAAGAAGAGACGATTTACAATTTTGCCATTAAATCGAGTTTTATAAAGTTTCCACATAGCCAGTGCTTATCTCACTACTCTGAGAAAATTACTGATAATATTAACATTTCAGTCATATGACAAGAACAATCTAGACTGGATGAATAGCCAGCTATAGCTCCATTTTTACCCAACACTAAAGCAAATGTAACAGAAAAGTGCTTTACTTTCTACACAGAACCCACCCTGTGTTGTCTGAAATACTAGTAACGGTGAATCCCACAGGCACCAAGCCACAGTAGCATATCCAGAAATACCCAGAATACTTTTCATAATCCAGACACTGGGGATATGCTGTACACCAGGGCAATGCATTAGCTTTTCATCTCTGAATATACTATCTGGGTTCAAAGCCTATGATCATGAAAAAAAGAGGAGTATGAATGGGGCCCACATTTAGTCCCCACACACCCACATCACAAAGCTTCTATATAATTGGTTCAAATTAGCATTTATGTATTCACAGTTTGTAAGTACTACTATCTGAGGACACAGATCCCTTTCCCTTGGCATTATGATTTGAGGGGTTGGTTCAGAGAGTTTAGAATAAAAAGTACTTGCCTCTTAAGAAAAAAAAAAGTTTTAGTAGTTCCCACATATATCTAAACTTTATCCTAGTGCACCAACTCTTCGGTATTTGCACAGGGTGTAGTACTTGGTATCTTTAGATAGGAGTTTCACTATATTGTAAATGCCACAGGATTAAGTTTACATTTAATTATTTATTTAGAGAACGTTTCAATCTGTTTTAAACACAAACATTACCTTATATTGAAATGTTGTATTTTATACATACTTGTGTTTAGCATCTTAGAATATTAGCTTTCCTCCTCCTCCTCCTCAATAACCCCAGAATTCTGAAAATAGAATTTCATTCTCACATTTAAGCAAAAGAGACTTGCCCTTAGATTGCCTACACTTAGACTTGCCCACACTGGTTCACTACTACAGCAAGTTAATGACTTAAATACTACGTTTATATTAAGAAAAAAACTTTCAGTTCAACTGTTTGTTAATGCAGTATTACAAAAAAGAAAAAAGGAAAAAGAAAAACCTGAAGTAGTTGTGTGTAGAAAAATCAGTAAATGTCTAATTGCAAATGTGTAGATTTGAAGCTTCTTTTGGGGAAAAAGTGTGAAAAGTTTAAGACTATGAAAATTAAATCTATGAACCATTAAGTTTTAACTGTACCTTTATATAATTAATCTATGCATTTCAATATGTCTGTACTGAAAACAGTCAACAAAAAAGTTACATTAGTATTCATTCTTGAAATCATACAGAAATATGAAGAGATGGCACTCAGATGCCCAAATAGTGAGTTTGGTATACAAAACTAAATAAGATAAAAGGATAAGAAGATAAAGTGTTTCTTGGCATTTTCGCCATCCTATTCTTCTATTTCTATCCTACTCAGTACATTGAGAGGCACACCTTAAAAATAACTACTCTGACAATGTATTTACAGATGCAAAGACTGTAGAAATGAAGACTGCCTCAAGACAGAGGAAGACCATGATCCTGAGAAGTACTGTGTACCTGCAACTCCTACTGACTTCAAATGGATATTGGAGGTGCTCAGCATCTTTTAGAATCAAGCCCCAAATGTGTAGATCTAAAAAACATTTAGCGCATCCCTTTTGAAAAGTGGAATACGGGAAAGAGAAGAACGTTTAATCTCCAACAAGTCTAATTCTCCAACAAGTCAACTCCCCATGTCTTTAATGTGAGTTGCCACAATTTAAAAAGCTTGTTGCCATTCCAAATATTCAACTTACCCTAGAATAGCTATAGTTCATACCACTTCCCCCACCCAGGTACCCAGGATTTTGTGGCAAGTCAAAGAATTTTGAGGGAAAAAGAAATTGTACTGAAAACATTTCTATATTATACTGACCTTCTATGGCAACAGAAACAAATAGGTTCAAAAATGTATATTTTATACCTAAATTGCCATACATATCACCTTTTCAGTACCTGAGGATGTACAAAACACTTGAAAGATTTATAGATATTTGTGTCAAATAATACTGCTGAAAACAGAGAATACAGTACAGGACTGGATAGTCTATTAAGTTATACAGTACATTGGCATTTGTTTTTACACTAAGGAGGACTTTAAAAAATGGGAACAATTCTTTGTATTGTAGTACAATTTTTAAGATACACAGGGGATGCAAGTAGGAAGCTTCCTTTAGAGCTAATGGGAATTCAATGCATAAATCCTTGAACATCAAGAATTGACTATTTAGCTTCTTCCTTCTACACTGAGCAAGATTGACAAACATACTCCTTGTGTTTATGAGTCCACATAAAGGGATTTGGAGAGAACATGAGTAGGTGAGGTAACCAATTCCTTCATTTTGCAATATAAACTGGTCTTTGCCATGAGCCAATTACAAGTGCACAACCCTCCCCCATTAACTGGATTACCAATAGGAGCTCATATAATATTGAATATTATTTATTTAAAGTCCTTTAAAGAGCTGAAGTTCCCCCACAGTACTTTGTTGATTTGAAAGCTAGTATTTTTCTATCAGGCTGCCAGTCAAGTATTATGACCAACATTTGTCCGTCTACATAGAGGCACAATACAATTAATTGTACATAGGGATATAAATTAAGACAGGCTCATTTACTCAGTCCATCAGATTTATTTTTGTTCTTAAAATAAATTCACCATAGAGAATGGATTAAAAACAAGTCAACTAACTTTTTACATACAGGTTTAACCACTTGCCACAGCAGAATTAATTTGATTTTTCCCATCAGTTTGTAGAAGTGATGAATTAATGTACATCACTGGTCTACTCCAAACAAAAAGACATTTCACGACATATACATGGAATATTTTGCATAAAATGTGCAACTTTATTGTTCAGTGAAGTAATATTGTAATAAAAAAGGAAGCATCATGCATTATTCAATAACACTGCAATACAGTTATCCCACAAGGGCACTCATCTCTACTAATCAGGAAAAGGTATATGGAGGAAAATGGCACAGTGAAGCTCTAATGTATGCTACTTGCAGAGATCAAAACACCATGTTTTTATTAACAGTAATATTGTCCTACAAAGAGAACACTTTGAACAAGGAATTCTTTTGATGTCCAGGTACCAGATATTAGACATCATTTGCAGAGTGACACCAGGATAATAGAAAAAAGGAACTCTGCACTGTGGCCAGTGCAGTGAAGTGTATTCAATGTTTTATATTCTGTTGCTTAAGCCCATTACAGATATGTCCAAGAAACCATAAATAAACCTAAAGCATTATGTGTCTCCATTACTAGTACAAAGCTCAATGTACTGAAACCTAGTTTCATTGGCACATAAATGAAGCAGCATTACTTATGTTCTGCGCTCTTTAGCACTGTCAGCAATACAGAAACCAAAGACTGGTGAAAAATCCATTAAATTGTCTGTACTTCACATAAAAGAAGGCTGATGATCTAGTATGATCTTCATAAAATCTGAGAGTTTAGGAAGTCACACAAAATACACTAAGCATTTTGTTCTAGGTTTAATTCCAAACTATGACAAACTTCTGAATCACTTGTATGCTACTCTGCTAATTTTTAGCTAGATACATTTAGAGATTGACCAGACCAGGTATAAATATTCAACAGGTGGTGGGGGCTGGGAGTGAAGAGAGATAAGTTAACGTCTGTGAGCTAAAAAACAATGCTTTCTGAGAATTAAGTTACAAAGACATCTTCATATTAATAACAGAGAAAAATAAAAGCAATTTGATAAAATCCAGGGGTATAACAAATCAGCTTATTCTTCACATGTAATTTTAGCTCTTCCAGTCCAAAGGCAACTTTAACTAAGGTACTGACAACTCTGTTAGCTTGCAACAGCAGATTTTGAAAAAGTAACTGATCTTGAAAGATTCAGAATCTTAGATAATTTTAAGGAACAGGGTTTTGAGCTATAAACTGGAAAAATCAATGGAAACAAAGAATGACATTTCCAGAAATCTCAAATAAAAAGAATACCAGTTTGGAACAGAGCCAAAAGTAATCTAAAAGGTGATTACATACCTGTAACTAGAAGTTCTTCAAGATGTGCAGTCTGTATGTGTATTCCACACATGGGTATATGCATGCACCCCATGCACCTGAGTCTGGAGATTCGGAACGAGCAGCATCCATTGGCTCGCACATAGCAGTTGCCCACCTTGTGCTCCAAACCAAGGACATAAGAGGCAGTGCGGGTCAATGCCTCTCCTTACAGTGAATCCAATAGGATCCAAAGCAAAGAGGACAGAGTGCAAGTAGTGGAATACAGACAGGGATCATACATCTCAAAAAACTTCCACAGTTTTTCCACTGAATGTATCCGATGAAGTGAGCTGTAGCTCACGAAAGCTTATGTTCAAATAAATTTGTTAGTCTCTAAGGTGCCATAAGTACTCCTTTTCTTTTTGAAAAAACTTCCAGTTACAGGTAAGTAACCTCCACTTTTTCAAGTGCTGGTCCCTATGTATACTCCACATGTGGGCAACTGACAAGCAGTGCTGAGACCAGAGGGGGGGTGCAAGGATGCTGGCAGTAAAGATGCTTGAAGAACTCCACTGCATCCTCAGTGCAGGCCTGAACTAACACATAATGTTTTGTAAACTTGTGAATGGAACTTCAGGTATCTGCTCTGAATATGTTCAGTATCTGTACCTCCTGCAGAGATGCTGTAGAAGCAGCTTGCTCCTTTGTGGAGTGTGCCCTTACTCCATCCGGAGGAAGGGTACATGCTAATTGGTAGCACATGATGATGCAACCAGAAATCCATTCAGAAATTCTCTGCTAAGATATTGCTTGTCCTCGCAACCTCTTTGCTATAGTGAGAAACAGCCTTGGTGATTTTCTAATTGGTTTGGTCCTTTGCAGGTAGAATGCCAGGGCGCATCTGACATCCAGGGAATGAAGTCTTTTCTCTTCGGTGGAAGCATGATAAGCATGGACAGGTTGGTTGACATGAAATTCAGAAGTTACCGTAGGGAGGAATTTAGGATGAAGGTGAAGGAAGACCTTCTTCTTGTGAAAAGTGGTATATGGTAGGTCAGTCAGGAGTGCCCCCACCTAGCTCATCCTTCTGACTGAACTTATATCAACTAAGAATGCAACTATCATGGAAAGGTGGGACACAGAACGATGGCAAAGGTTCACATGGTGGTCTGCTCAGCACTGACAGGAGAGTTTGAGGTCCCATTAAGGTACAGACTTTACCACTGGTAGAAAGATCCTGACTAGGCCCTTCATTAACCTAACCATTGCTGGGTGAGTAAAAAACAGAACATCCCCCTACTGGAAGAAGAAAGCCACTGAATGCTGCAAGAAGTACCCACAGTGAGCGAAGGGGAAGACCCGAGTTCTTCAACAACAGAAGATAGTCTAAAATGACTGGGATATCTGCAGAGTTTGAGGAAGACCCATTGCACCATTCTCAGGTAGGGAAGCGTCCTCAAGTAGCAGTTCCTAGTTGAATCTTTCCTACTTTGTGTAAGAATGGCTTGGACAGCTTCAGAACATGAGTGCTGTAGGTCTGATGTCCATCCAGACACCAGGCCATGAGGTGAAGTGGATCTGGATTGGTGCGACTGATTTTACCAACTTCTTAAATTAGCAGATCTGGGATGGGACAAATCCTGATGGAGGACAGATTGATAGTCTCCGAAGTTCTGGGAATTGTTGGGTGCTGTGAGAAAGATCTGGCTCGACAGGGCCAGAGCCACTCTCAAGACCTGTGGTAGCAGGAGAATGGGCTAAAATGGATCTCTCAGTTGGTCTGTACCTGACAGCAGTAGAGCATAACCCTGGGAGTAGTTGCCCATAGCTGCTCTGGAGCAGTACAAGGGAAGCTTCCTATTCATTTGGAACAGAAAGAGATCCTATTGAAGTTTTCCCCACTGAGCAAATATCTCACTCAGGACAAAGCTGTATATTTTACACTTGAGATCTGCAGAGAGGTGCCTGCTTACGTTGTCCACTAAAGAATTCTGAACACCTGGAAGATACTTGGCTTGGATAGCAATGTGGTTTCTGATGCACCAATTCCAATGCCTGACTACTTCCAGGCAGAGGGGAAGGGATCTTGCTTGACCCTCCTTGTTTATATAAAAAAACATGGTGATGTTGTCTGACATTACTTGGATATGGAGTGAACATATGCGTGGGGGAAAGGGCCCCGCAAGCCAGGCGCACTGCTCTCAGTTCTAGCAGGTTGATGTGAAGTCTGGCTTCCTGTGGGGTTCAAATCCCCTCTACGGTATGGTTGTTCAGGTGAGCACCTCAACTCAGAAGGGATGCATCTGTGATGACAGTGGCATGGGGGGAGGTTGAGAGTGTTGAAGGGAACTTCCATTCACACTTGTGCCAGGTTTGACCACCAGCTAAGAGGTGATTACTCTCGTGTGAACAGTCAGGCTGGTGTTCATGTGGTCCTTGTCTGATGAGTAGACTGACTGGAGCCAAGCATGCAGGCAGCATAGATGAAATCTGGTACACATTAAGTGCACACGGCCATGAGGCCGAGAAGAGAAAGGCATACTAGGACCATAATCTTTGGTCTGTGAGTAATTTATGCTATCAGATTGCCCAATAATTGAAATCTTGCCTTGGGGAGGAAATCTCCTGCTGAGATAGAATCCAGAGTCACTTCCATAAAGTTTATTGCCTATATGGTCATCAAAACTGACTTCTCTTTGTTCATGCACTCACCCAGCGCTACTAGAAGATGGAGCAGGAAAAAGTTGCTGACCTGACCACATGGTTGGAGTGACCCACTAACAGCCAATCATCCAAATATAAGAAAACTGTGTGACCATGACATTTGTTAGTATGTTAGTCAATATACAAATGAATTTAATATACAAGGAAAAGAGTATTAAAAGGGTTAATATTTACTGTTGCCCCAGAATCTTTTACAATATAAGCAAATTGTGCATCTGAATTCTAAGGCCCAAAGTAACCTGAACTCAGGAATTCATAAACTGAAAGTGACTTGTACTCAAGAACTTTTTTTTCTGATTACGTGTTGGCCTGTATCTAATTATCCCGAGCATTTCCTGGTCTTTGGGAATCCAGGTGTTCAGGGAAAAGACCCCTCAAATAAAAATGTCTACAGAAGTATGTTATAAACCAAACCGACTGACTGATGAGGAATAATTCTTATTACTGATGGGTTCTGTAATGAAGGAAATAACCTACTGAAAGATGTTTTTAACACATTGAAAACTGTTGGTTATCACAGCTGTTAGTAAACATGACTGGGTTAGAGATTCCCTCACACTCAATCAGGTAAACTGAGAACCATAAAAGAAATTCCATCACTAATTAGGAAAACAGAACAAGTGATAACATTAATTTTGGGAAAGTATTTGCGCTCTGAGGAGGAGTTTTTGTCTCACACCCTAGTAAAGGACAGGTTTTTGGAGTTAGATTGTGAATGAGCCCTGTCAGCATACCACCAGGTGCAGAAGAAAAGACTAAACTACCTTTTCTTCACTATCTACAGGGAGTGGTAATGTATCTATTTTTTCTGTATTTATCTTTCATTAAATGGAATTATTTAATCAAAGATTATTATTGTTATTTGATAATCTCAAATTGTTATTAAATTCAAACAAGCAACTTGTCTCATTTGGGTGGCCACCGCAAAGAAAACCTTTGTGAATACCTGGACACTGTTGCTAGTCCAAAGGGAAGGACTCTGCGCTGGTAACATTCCTGACCTATCAGGAACTGAACAAACTTTTTGTGGGACAGATGAATATCGACATGAAAATAGATGTCCATGTCAAGAGCCATGAACCACATTCCCTCCTGTAGGGAGGGGATTACTGATGCCAGTGTAATCATCCTGAATTCTGACTTTCAAGTAAAGATATTCAGTTGTCAAAAGTCCAAAATGGGTGTCTACCCTCTGTCTTTTTGGAGGACTAAGTAGTATGGAGACTAGAATCCTCTCCCTTGATACTGAGGTGGGAATCATTCTATTGCCTGTTATTGAAGAAGAGAATCCACCTCCTTATGAAGAATCTCCTCATGAAAGAGTGGTCCCTGAAGAGGAACCAGGAAGTGGATTTGTTTGGAGGAAGGGATAGAAATTTGATGGAGTAACCATGGTGGATGATTTCTCAAACCCAATTGTCTGTTGTGACTGAGTCCCAGTTGTGGTAAAAAAACAAGTGAGAGAGAACCATCAAAGAAGACGGAGAGGAGTAGAAATGGTCAGCATCAATAACAGTGGGTGCTTTAGAAGTAGCCCTCACAGTGGGTGGATGGGAATGGACAGAGGTTGTGGTAGTAGAGGGAGCTGAAAATCAAGGTCTCTCTACTCTCTGATGCTTGCACAGAGGCTCTGGTGGACTCTGGTGGTAGAAAGTTTGTGGAGGAGGTGGCTTTGGTCTATACCCATGCCTGCAGTGTTTTCGCTTGAGGGTCTTGCTGTAAATTCCCTGGGAAGCAAGGGCAGCCTGCCTTAGCCCCACTGCACTGCGGACCGGAAGCCACCTGTGGTAAGTGCCTCCTGACCAGAGCCTGCACCTTACCCCCTCCTGCACCCCTGCCCAGCCCAGAGCCCCCTCCTTCACGCAAACTCCCTCCCAGACCCTGCACCGCCTTCCACGCTCCAACCCCCTGCCCCAGCCCTGAGCCCGCACCCAAACTCCCTCCCAGAACCCACACCCCTCACCCCTTCCCGCACCCCAATCCCCTGCCCCAGCCCGGAGCTCCCTCCTGCACCCATACTCCCTCCCAGAGCTTGCACCCCTCATCCCCTCCTGCACCCCTTACCCCAGGCTCAGCCCGGAGCCCCCTCCCACACTCCAAACCTCTCAGCCCCAGCCCAGAGCCTGCACCCCCTCCCACACCCCAACCCCCTGCCCCAGCCCAGTGAAAATGAGTGAGGGTGGGGGAGAGTGAGCGATGGAGATAGGGGGAAATAGAGTAAGTGGGACGGGGCCTTGGGGAAGGGGCGGGGTAGATCCTGGGCTGATTTTAAATTCAAAGAGTGATCTTGTGCATAAAATGGTTGGAGACCACTGTCTTAGGATATTGTGACCTTGCTCTCTCTATGGCTGCTTGCAACAGTGGCAAGTTGTCTGCTGGATGGTTGAAAAGGAACTCAGATCCTTTGGTCAGGATGAAATAGCATGTCTCAACTCTTTTAGATGCTGAGCTAGTGGATGAAGCGGAGCTGGGGTAGGAGGTGAGGTGATAAAAGAACAGGAGAATAAATATATGGAACTGGGAAGGAGGGAAGAAGGAAAATAGGAACGGTTTCAGTTCAGGAGAGGCAGAAATAAAAAACCTGGGTATGTCAGCAGCATAGTAGAAAAGGGAAGCAGAGGGAAATAAAATCTACAGACGTACTGGAGAGAGAGTCAAGAGGGAAAACTGACAGGAAATATAAGTGGTGAAAAAGGGAATTGTTCAAAAAGCTTGTTCAATGAAAACAGATCCTGAAAACAGTAAATGAGAAGCCCACCCACAAAGAACCTAAAAGTATATGAACTTTAGTGGGGGTGGGATAGCTCAGTGGTTTGAGCATTGGCCTGCTAAACCCAGGATTGAGAGTTCAATCCTTGAGGGGGCCATTTAGGGATCGGGGGCAAAAACTGGGGATTAGTCCTGCTTTGAGCAGGGGGTTGGACTAGATGACCTCCTGAGGTCCCTTCCAACCCTGATATTCTATGATTCTATGAACAAAGAGAATGACTGTTTAAACATCTATTGAAGGAATACAGTTCAAAAGGTGCCTAATGGACAAATGAGGGCCCACAAGGTGAAGATAAACCCGTGGATAAACTCAGCGAAAAGAGGTACAGCCATAGGCAAATAAAATCTAAGGAGCACTTCAAGCTGAAAGGAAGCAAAGAACAAGACAGCAAGAGTAGAGCTGGACTTGCTGCCCAGGAGAGGAAAAGTTGTTTCTTCTCTGAAATAACACAGTATATTGTTGAGTAATCACTTATTTTTGTTAACAACAATGCATTTGGTATTGACTGCACAGAGTAAGGACAAGTAGCATGTATAAGCTCACAAAGATTAATGTGTTGGTAACCTACAGTTTATTGTAAGTAGTACATACTTGGTAATGTTCTACATTATTTATGGTCCTTATAACCAAGAGAGTATCCCTTGCACTCATGTAAAGCCTTGGATGAGGAGTCTTTGGCCTACGCAGCTCTAGGCACCACTTCCAAGCTCATGCCCAGAAGGGTGCTACTTGTCGGCTGGGGCCAATGTACAGGGGGATCTTCATGGACCAGATCAGAGTGAGGCCTCACAGACTTCTCCATAAGGAGTTTTTCCTGAACTGAAGGTCATGAGCACCACATGTTTGCATGGGTAATGAGTAACAGATGCTGCACAATACAGAGATCTGTATCTCAACCAGAGTAGAGGCAGTGCTGTGGTCATCATTCATCAAGAAAGAATGAGGGCAAGAGATGTAAATCTTGAACCCCAGGACTGAGAAGAACAAGCTATACTAACCATACTAGAAAACTAACTACGCTAATAAAAAAGCGATTTACTATATCTGTTTACAGGCTTAACAAGAAAGAAGCTGAAGAAATCTGGATGCAGAGGATTCCAACTCGGGGCATGCGGCAGTAGGAAGGAAATAGAGAGACATCAGTCCATGCTGTCGGCTCAGTGTAGAGCATGAAGAGAGCAACTGCGCAAACATGGACCAATGGACACTGCTTGTAAAGAATCTCCAGACTTCAGCGCATGGCATGCATGTGTATCCACACGTGGAATACACATTGGGATCAGCACTTGAAGAAATTCAAGATTAGATTATTACTCCAAGTAATGTAACTAACAAAATTACAGAATAAATAACTGCATTTAGATTTACAACTACAGCTTCAGCAATAATCTCCACTGACCAGACTGGAAACATAACTTGATGTGCAATAATTTCTTTTGTTGTTGTTGTTAAATGTTCATTCAGGAAAAATTAGTGTATCAGAAGAGTCATAGACAGATTGCACAATCAAACTGTATACTTGCTAGTAATGAATGCTCAGAATCAGCTGTAAGCCTATCTGCTCAGGCTAAAACCAAATTTCATTCACACAAATGCTTTGAACTCTAAGAAGCAACATTTGCAACAGATATGGTGCTTCAGTAAAAACACTACTCCATTTTTTGACCTTGATAACGCAATTAACACTGTTGCTGAAATTGCACAAGAACACAGCTGTTCAGTCACTTCAGCGATTAAGATAACAGAAATGGACAAGCTATTATCATCCAAATCTGTATTAAGTACTAATACACCACAGTTTGAAAAACCTCCAAGAGTAAAATGGTTTGCTCACATCTACTTGTGTACATTACTGTACATCTGCAATAGCAAGATTCCCTCTGTTCTCAGTTTACTATTCAATGCACATAGCTATTTTAACATTGTAAGAAGGCATAGTTCATTAAAGGGAAAAACAAAATGATTTGCATTCTGATTTTCAATATTCTAATCACACAATCTCATTTATTAGGTTACTCATTTGATTTATACCCAAAGGGCTTCATTATTCATAGGTGCCAAGTATCCACGCTTCCACAGCTGGGAATGCCCACCACCTTTAAAAAAAGAGTCAGGCCCTAACCAGCTGTCTCTGGTAGAGGTGAGGGTGATGTGCACATTTGAATTGGGCCCTGCTGAATCCAATCATACATTTTAAATGCAGATAATGCTTTTAAATGCAGATAATCTGTAAATCATAACAATGCAGATCGAGTATAAATTCTATAGAATACTTTGATTTAAGGGGTAATTTTACATTTCCTTTAAGGACCGTGAACAAGTAATTGCTAGCAACTGCAAGTGAATTAATATTATCCATAGATATGAGTAAATATCTTACTAAGTATGAAACCTCCTAAAAATTAGATGCATTTCTATGTGGAAATAAAAGGTGAAACTCAGCTCTGTGCAGAGGGCCAACACAAATACCCATGTAAAATGCTTAAGGAGGACTATACTTTGATTAGGACCAGGTCCTGGCCATCTACGCATGTGAATTTAACTCAGAATGAACAGTAACAAATGTTTGTAAAATTATTTTATTGCACTTCAGGCATATTTATAGATGCGTTCTAAGAATCCAAATAAATAGGTAATTATTACATAAATTCAGTATCGAGACAAATTTTATAAAGGCTTGTTATAAAGCTCAGCCTCCCGTTACACATATTGCACCATTGATTAAAAAACCCTTCTAGAAATCTGCAAACAGTACTCAGTATTGCTAATCTCAAGAGATCAAAAGTCAAGAGTCAACCCACAAAAACCATGAGATTTAAAAAAAAAGCAAATCATATTTTTTAAACTGATGTTTCTCAATGTGTGTGGGATAATTTCAGGTTGAAAAAGTTAACTTTTAACACGCACAAAAATGCACTCCTCTCCCTAACTGCTCAGATGGAGACTCTACTTACCATATCCTCAACCCTGAGATAGGAAATGAATGACAGTTCCCCATTACTGTCTTAACATCTCTGCCCCTCCTAGTTAATTTCCGTTGATAAAAGGACTGAATGGTAAATAGTTTGAAAGCCACCGATCTAATTAATGTATCATGATTAAGGGTGAGTCTGTCACGGAGGTCACGAATTCCATGACTTTCCGAGACTTCTGCAGCAGCTGGTGCTGGCTCAGGGGCTGCCTGGCTCCAGCAGCCCTTGGGCCAGCAGCAGTAGTTTGGATGTGTGGGAAGGGGCTCAGGGCTAGAGGCACAGGGTTGTGGGGTGCGGGAGGTGCTTACCTCAGGGTGTGGGGCTCCCACTGGCATGGCCCTGCAGCTCCTAGACAGCAGAGGGGTCACAGGGGGCTCCGCACTGTGTGCTGCAGTTCCCAGCCAATGGGAACTGCAGCAGCTGGCTCTTGTGCCCTTCTGCAGCCTAGGAGCTGCAGAGATACGGGGCCGGGTAAGGAGCCCCTGCCAGCCCCACCAACCCACACCTCCAGCATCAGCAGGAGTCCCGGGCCACCTCCCCCAGCACCTCCGGTGCCCCTGGACACCCCCCCCCCGAGCACCCGTGGCCCCAAATTTTAGTCACCAGTACCTTTAGTAAGAGGTCATGGACAGGTCACGGGCCGTGAATTTTTCTTTACTGACCGTGACCGGTCCATGACTTTTACTAAAAATACCCGTGACTAAATCGTAACCTTAATCATGATTCACACACAGACACACACCCCTCCCTTACATTAGTTTTGAGGGGTGATGAGTTACAGATATACATATTAAAAAACTTAATAGCTTATATGAATGATTGATATATGCAAAATGTCACAGTAAAAACAATACGGGATTGTTTTAGCCTTCTGCAAGCATATGTACTTCCCTGACTCCCTCCCAGCAATTTCTCTGCCTGGAACTGGGGAGCACTCCCCCACTTACTCCACCCCTGCCTTCTGTTGCTCTGAACCCCCCTTCCCAACCCCATTCATGCCCTGCTTCTCAGTACTCTGGACCCTCATCCCCGCCACTCTCTTCCCCACCTTCATTTCCCCTGCACCTCATTCCCCTGTAGCCCTTAAGTCTGCCTCCTGCCACCCCTCTTTCTCCGCATCCACCTTTTACAGTGTCTCCTGCTCCTCACAGTTCCTGTATCCTGCCTAGCCCCCAGACTATGGAGTGGCAGACATTATGCCTGTGGACATGGCTACAATATCACTGAAGATAGTGGGAGTTGGCAGCCAATTTTTAATAATGGCAGCCTCACTTCTACATGCAGATAGAATGTAGGAAAATGGCAGCCATCTTCCTGGTTTCAGCCACATTGACAATAATGGGAGATGGTGGCCATTTTGAATAAGGGGAAATTTGTGCGTTGGCAACCTTTCATCACGTTTCCATGAGAGGGCTAAAAAAATCCCCAAAACACTACACTTGACTGCTATTTAACTCAATGAGAGTTCCAGATAAATATCTGACAGTTGTGTATGTTTAAAGACTTATTTCTAGAAAAAAAAAATCTCTACCGGGTCTTACCTCATTTTACCTAAGGGGGAGGGGCAGAGGTAAGGAAGAGTTGTTAGGTATCTGCAATAAATCAATTATTAATAAAACAATTGTTTATTTTACAGTTATTATACTGCTTTGCGTAAACCCCACTATATCTTTGCTCATTAAAGCAGAAGGTTTCCTTTGTTTGGTTTAACAGTGTTTATGTGGTGGTGGAATTATAAACAGAAATGATTGAACTATAGAATTACTTAAAATAGAGTTCTTTTATTATAGTTTTTTCCCTCTCTTTTCAGAAAAAAGTCAAGAGTACTCGGTTACAAGAGCTATAAAGTTAAAATAATTTTCCATGCAAGACTTCCAGATTATGTATTGGGATTAAGAAAAAGTTTTTTTATCAAAGTCCACATGAGCCATATGACAGGCATGTGGATGGCTGAATTTGACCATGTAAACTTCACAATCATTTGTATGATCACCTACTTTAAGTATAAGTCTTTACCTAATTTATAGATGCAAAATACCTTAAATTCCTTAAATCAATGGTTACTTACAAAAATCAACCAGTAAAATGAAGAATTATGTTTATATTTATCATCTTGGTACAAAAACCGGTGGAGCAAATTGTAAAATAGATTCTTTAGCACTTTACAACAAGCCATAGGGATAATGTATTTAGAAAGCAAGCAGACTTTGCCATCATCAGTTATGAATTAATCAAGCACAGAGGAGGCAGCCATCAAAACGAAGCTCAAAGCACTAAGGAACTCCAAGGACTTTAATGAGCCTGGTCCTTTGGACAATGTTAGTATCATCGGATCTGATGTCTCATTCTGTCGTTATAGCATATTGCTAGAAACAAACAGTGAAACATTTTTAAAATCTCCACAAATAACTTTCTTAATTGAGAATATCTGAAAATCTCTCTTCCCAACATTATAGGAAATTTATTTAATCATAACAGAATGTTACACCAAGATAAAAAAGTGAGATTAAGCTCAATTTGTTTATGGATCACAATTTTACTATAACCCTTTCTAGGTTAAGGCTCTCTTCTGGGATATGGGAGATCCAGAATTCCCCCCACTGCCTGATGTGGGGAAGAGATTTGAACTTCACTCCCCACACTGCAGGAGAGTACCCTAGCCATTACAGGATATTCTGGTATGGCTCTTCCTCAATCACCTGCTGAATCGGTTACAAATTGTATTAATAATTAATTAGTCATTGGAGCAACTACTTGAACCTGGGTCTCCCATATTGCAGGAAAATGCCTTAAGTACCAGACTATGGAGTCATTCTCATGCTTTCCCTGGCCCGATGACAATGAATGACTACGCTAAATCACTTGGGCCTGGTCTACACTACGAGTTTATGTCGGATTTAGCAACGTTAAATCCAAATTAACCCTGCACCCATCCACACAACAAAGCCATTTTTTCGACATAAAGGGTTCTTAAAACCGATTTCTGTACTCCCCCCCAACGAGGGGATTAGCGCTGAAATCGACATTGCCGTTTCGAATTAGGGTTAGTGTGGACGCAATTCGAAGATATTGGCCTCCAGGAGCTACCCCACAGTGCATCATTGTGACTGCTCTGGACAGCACTCTGAACTCGGATGCACTGGCCAGGTGCACAGGAAAAGCCCTGGGAACTTTTGAATCTCACTTCCTGTTTGGCCAGGCAAGCTCATCAGCACAGGTGACCATGCAGTCCCAGAATTGAAAAAGAGCTCCAGCATGGACCGAACGGGAGGTACTGGATCTGATCGCTGTATGGGGAGAGGAATCCGTGCTATCAGAACTACGTTCCAAAAGACGAAATGCCAAAACATTTCAAAAAATCTCCAAGGCCATGAGGGACAGAGGCTACAGCAGGGACATAACGCAGCGCCACGTGAAACTTAAGGAGCTCAGATAAGCGTACCAGAAAACCAAAGAATCAAATGGACGCTCCGGGACAGAACCCCAGACATGCCCCTTCTACGCTGAGCTGCATGCAATTCTGGGGGGGGCCACCACCACTACCCCACCCCTGTCCGTGGACTCCTATGATGGGATACTCTCCGCCATGCCTGAGGATTTTGCAGGTGGGGAAGAGGAAGAGGAGGAGGACGACGAGCTTGGGGAGAGCACACAGCACACCGTTCTCCCTGACAGCCAGGATCTTTTTATCACTCTGACTGAAATACCCTCCCAACTGAACGAAACCAGAGAAGGGACCTCTGGTGAGTGTACCTTTTTAAATATAATACACATTATAAAAGCAAGTGGTTTTTAATGATTAAGTAGTCCTGAGGACTTGGGACGCATTCGTGGCCAGTACTGCTACTGGAGAAGTCTGTTAACTTTTCTGGGGATGGAGCAGAAATCCTCCAGGCCATCTCAATGAAGCTCTCCTGGAGGTACTCTAAAAGCCTTTGCAGAAGGTTTCTGGGGAGAGCAGCCTTATTCCATCCTCCATGGTAGGACACTTTACCACGCCATGCTAGTAGCAAGTAGTCTGGTATCATTGCATGACAAAGCCTGGCAGCGTATGGTCCCGGTGTTTGCTGGCATTCAAGCAACATCCATTCTTTATCTCTCTGGGTTATCCTCAGGAGAGTGATATCGTTTATGGTAACCTTAGCCACACAATATCGACTGAATAAAAACGCTTTCTACAATACCAAATTCTAGAAATTCGACCTAATTTCATAGTGTAGACAAGGCCTTAGAGAGACCTGGTGCGGGAAGTAATATCTTTTCTGGGTCCAACTTCTGTTGGTGAGAGAGAGAGAAGCTTTCGAGCTACACAGAGCTCTCCAATATTTTCTATAAAGCTTATCTCTCTCACGAACAGAAGTTGGTCCCATAAAAGATATTACCTCTCCCATCTGGTCTCACTAATATCCTGGAACCTATATGGCTATAACAACACTGCATAGAGCAATGGTAAGTCACTGGTGCTCCAGGAGAGTGCAAAGAACTCTGGTCAGATCCACAGACTGCACGGGTGTCTGCAAAGCCCCACACTGATTATAATCGTAGAAAATGTCAGGCACAGGCACAGGAAATACAAAACATTACATAATGCAACTACTAAGTTTCTGTCACACCTGTTGGAACATATATCCTGACAAACAAGCAAACATTCTAGTTTCTGTGGAAAGCCTAGCATTGCTGGGAATGTACTGAAAATGTATTTGACTCCTTCCTCTTTGGGGCCATTGTGATGGGCTTCCCACACTAGCCCTGAAAGGGCTGAATTAGGCCAGGCAGGCCCAATCAATTGACCAATTAAGCAGCAAACAGGGGAGAGATTTAGGCTACAAGGAGGTTGCTAATTGGAAGCACAGTCACCTGTGAGGGAACAGGCAGGGTTTACATAAACATCAAGAGACTGGCACCAGAGAAATGGCTACAGGGTGAAGAGTGGCAATCACTCTCCCTGAAGGAAGGAGAGATAGGAATCCCTGAGACCTAGCAAACCCTAGGAGAGAGGTCTGACTAGAATGGGTGGAAGCAAGGTAGGAAGTAGTCCAGTGGTGAGAGCAGTAAGGTTAGGGATGCTGCAGACTGTGACAGCTTGGTAAAGGGCCCTGTACAGGAACCCAGAGTAGATGATGGGTGTGGGTTCCCCTACGAACCACTGCAGAGTGGTACCGCTTGGGGCAGGGAACTAGAAGACTGCCCAGGTCACTGCTGGAGTGACAAGGTCAGGGTAGTGGGCTTGAGGACTGCCTGACACTGCTTGGACAGGAAGACTTTGAAGGGCTGTATCCTGAGAGGGGAAACGGCATAGTGACCTGGCAAGAAGGCCAAGTCACAAAGAGGAAGTAGTAGCTCCTGGAGCGAGAGAGGGGCCACAGTTAGAGAGAGACAGAGTGCGACAGCAGGAAGGGACATTGGCCTGGCAGAGCTAATCCCCAGACAGCCAGAAGGAGGCACCTTCGAGCAGTAAGCAGAAAGCCCTGTCACAGCCATTTGCTCAGAAGATCATCTAATAGATCTAGTTAAAATCTATTTCACATCAGATTAGCCATCAAGCACAGTGATATCCAGCACAACACCACATGGCAGATCTAGTTCTGCCTACTCATAGAAGCATAGAAGATTAGGGTTGGAAGAGACCTCAGGAGGTCATCTAGTCCAGCCCCCTGCTCAAAGCAGGACCAACCCCAACTGAATTGCAACAGAAAATTATCAGTGCATCTCCAGTAAACTAATAATCAGAATCCATCATTTCTAATTTCCGACCTAATTCAAAAAATTGAGATGCCTTTCTCACCTCATGTTTGCTGTGACATCACTAGAATATTATTATGCACTAATATGATGAAATTATTCAGTCAAGTCATTATCTTGTCTTTTAGTAGGAGTACTTGCACCTCAGACCACTTTCACTTTATATTCACAAATTTTAAATTTTAAACATCTACACTTAAACTGCAGTTCAATGCTATCCATACTTAATTCCAGATTACTGAACTGACAAGGTTAGTTCATCCATTTTCTTGTTCAGCAGAGTTTACAGTAATTTGTTTCAGATCATAAACAAATCTAAATTACTGGAACAAGAAGCAGATTGTTAATATGTGGTCATCTTTAACTCCAAACAAAGTACAACTATATTAAAGGCTTAGAATGGACCCACCTGTGATACTTCAGATGGCTGAGTGTGTGTTCCCGATTTCTCCCCCCTCCCCTCTATAAAAGGAGTAGTGATGAACATGGTACAGAGAAGCAGCATCTTATTCCAACACTCCCTAGGGTCCCTTCATACACACTCTTGGGACCCCAGATCAAGGAAATATGGGGAAAACAGCAAGAAGTAAACGTCTGGGGAACATGGGAGTGTCGGGGCATCTAAGGGAGTGCTTTGGGCCTCACCTTTTTCATTCTTGCCTGCTCCATATTGTGCTCAATGGTGGCTGTAAGACAGCAGAAAGAGCTGAGGCAGAGAGGCTGCGTGGCCCCCAACAGTTAGGAGGAGTCATTGCAGAGTAACATTTCCTGCCTGTCTGCAAACCAGATGGATGCATGAGAATCCAACTACACTGTGGGCAGGAGTGACAAGGGGGGCTGGCAGGCATAAGATGTCACATGAGATGCATGATACTTGGCAGCCCTGGTATCTAAATTAATTATAAGTCAAGTTTATACCTAGCTAGCCCTTAGACAAAGACAATAACTGAAACTTGAGTTTATGAGAAGAGGATCTGGAGTTCCTCCTCCTGGAGATAATGAAGACTAGAGAGTATCGAGAAACCTTTTCAGTTTTTACAAGATAACTGATAGTGGTGCTAAGAATTACATGCAGTAGTGGCTAAACTAAGAGAACTTGCATAAGATGCCTCAGAGGACTGGCAACTTCATCCTCTTGGTTGCAAGGGGAACATTGAATTTACAATTGTTCCTCAAAAGAAAGTAAGGAGACAATGTCAAGCTACAAAATTCAACATTTCAATTTTTTAAATGTATTGCTGTTATTTGCAGCATATCAAATTCTGAAAATAGTGTCTATATTGTTTGGGTTTGGGGGGTGATTTTGTCCCTTCATTCATGCAAAAGTAAGTAGCAAAATTCTGGAAATATCAAAATCTCTGTATTTTAAGTTTTTAATACTGAGATATTAATTTTTTAAGACAGATCAAGCAACAGTTCCAGTAAGCAACCCTTTCAAAAGCACAGTTTAATGCATGGGGGGGAGGGGCCAAGTATTCTCCCCATACAAAAAAATTCAGGCAATTAGATAAAACAGGACCATTTCTGAACCAAGGTTCTTGCTTTTAGAGTACTTTCAGACTGTCCAGAGGGGCTGCATTCTAAAAATGTATTAAGTAAAAGTAATATATTTTGTCAGCCTTCGAAGAGTCATGACTAGAAGTAAGCAGTAGTGGGAAAATTCTTTGCAAGTGCTATGGCAAATAATAAACGCAAATTTAATTTGTTGTTTATACCCCTTTTATATTCAGCTCTTTCGCAAGCAACTGATTGAGCAAGTTTTCGTTCATAAAATATTCACTGTAAATAAATTTTGCTGTACAATGTTTACCACCATCACTGCACTAGAGAGAGAGAGGCAGATTTCCCCAAGCCTCAGACCAGAATCCGAGCACTAGTATATTAAGCAACACAGAGAGAAGGAAACATGTATTGGACTCTTTGGTCAGACCTCCTGTAACAAACCTTGGCAAAGAGATAATTAAGAAAAAAAGACAAGGACTTTGTTACGCTCTTTACAACTGGATCCAAACCTGCATCACAAATGCAATATCACTAGACTAATAAGGATTAGATTTTTAATCAATAAATGTCAGCAAATGTAAATTTCACTGTACACACAAACCAATGAATAATATTTTTATTGATTATTATCAAACTTTACAGATAGACAAAAAGAAAAATGCTCCTTGAGAACTTACAGTCCCACCTTAATGTATATAAAACGTGTTACGCTGGCATTTAGTGGACCTGGAACAGAGGCGCCATTTAGGTAGCTTCAACTTTTGGAAATTCAGCAACTGTCATTAAATATTTATGAGCTGATGTCCCCTTAATTTCCCCACAACTGACAATTTAAATTGATAAAAACAGAAAAATGCTTAAACCCCATAATTTCACACAACTGTAAATATTTACATGAATAAAATCATTAAAATGCTTAAATAAACATTGACCCACCAATTATAAATTCTGCCAAGCCTAATGATCACATAGCTAATGAGCTGTGGAGAAGCAGGAGGCATTTGCCTCCAGTTGTGCTGTCTGGCCACCACCTGGGGCCACTGTGATGCCTGCTTCCCATCTCACCGCTCTTCCTGCTGGATCTTAACCAGGGAGGAGACTGCAGCAGCAAAGGGAGAGGAGTCCAATACTGGTCCACGGTTTCTCACAGTATAAGCTACCACAGGATCCCCCTCACTCCCCAGCAGCCCCACACAACTAGCAAACTTCTACTACCCAACTATTCCAGCTGCCTAGACAGGCAACACACTAGGCTACTCAACCAGCTGACCCAGACACCTCCATATAATGGTCTTCCTCATTGACCCAGGAGATAAAGGTCCCTGGGAGCATGCAGAAGCAGGTGCTTCTAGGGACTGTGGGGAGAAACAGGCAACCAGACGCCTCTCTGCCCCTGTTCATTGCCAGCTAACTGCCTGGCAGAAAATAAGAGCCAGTGGGGGAAGAAGAAGAGGTGGCTGCTGTGGTCTCTCTTGCTGTGGGCGGGTTGTGGAAGGGGGTGTTGGGGAAACAGTTGGGGAGAGGGAGCACAACTGGGGAGAGAGGAATTAAGGGCATACGAGCCAGATTTCTTTCCACTGAGGCTTTTCCCACCCGCAGGCTTCCTAAGAAAAACCTGTTCCTGTGACAACCGTCACTGAAAGATCTCCTCAAAACTCTGTAGCAGTAAGAGTATCGCCTCACATGCCTCATTTATTGTGTGTGAATATGCTGGCACTTAGCTTAAATTCTGCCTCAACGCTCAATTACAATAGTCTAATTATTTTCCTCGTCATTACATCCCAGACAGGATGTAACTCAATGACCTGTATGACTTTTTTAAAAAGATACCCCCCAAAAAATCCCTAAACTTTTTAGCAAGACCTAGGCCTATATCACAAACTACTCCTCCCTAACAGAATCAAAGGCCCAGTGATTATGATTACAGTTATGCAGTTAGGAAAGACAGTTTCATTTAATGATGGCAACCAAACATATAGCAACAACAATTAATATCTCAACTCACAAAGTAATTAATTGGTTAAAATTTGCTCAGTTGAAGCCTTCCAATACTTTCTACCAGTAATATAAATCTAAAAATGCCCCAGTTGGTCAAAGTGTTCTATATGTAAAATCCCAATGCTCTAGTGTTTGTGTTGACTATTTCTATTATAAAAGTTAGCCAACCTGTGCATGGTGTGTGTGTGTGTGTATGTGTATGGATAGATGGACAGACAGACACACACACACACCCCCCAATAAGATATTTTGTAGAATAATGATGTTGACCTTATGCTAAGGACACATACCACAAAATGAACTGGACCAATTCTGAAATGAACAGTTCATCATTTAACACATCTACATTTTCTTTGCTATTCAGGCATTGCTTTCTTGTAAGCATATTCAAACATTAGCCTGTCTCAGAAATTCAAAAGACAACTGAATATGCTAAATGAATCTTGGCGGACAAATTGTTACTTATGCAGTTTTACATTACTAAATCAAAACTGCCAAAATCCCACAACTCAGACTGTAAACCATCATATCTGTTTTGGCACCAAGCTTCATCAGAATGCTTCCAGTATTGTATGTTCCAGATATACAAATATTATACAATGAACATTGAAATGTGATCTATATTACAACTGGCAATATATTCGTAGAATACAGAAGTCAAGTTATATATAGTCATTCATCTAACCTAAAAAGTATTTATATATAGGCAAGACAAGTGCCACTATCGAATAATCTGTGTAATAATGCACTGTTGCAGGAAACCCTCACACCTTCAACCTCTTTTGAACAAGGTAGTGGTGTTCAAGGTTCTCCTGATTAATGTGTATAGCCATACCAACTTGAACTGCAAGTTCATCGGATCTCCTAAACTAAGTAGAGACACTAATGGGAGTTCTCCAAAGCAAATCCAAGTGCTTCTGGGAGTAGTATTACTGACTGAGTAGATGGTACTCTTCACTATCAGGTAGTATAGACCAAATGCCCTAGCAATACATTAGACACTTTGTTGCTTGGGCTGCCTTTTTCAGATAAAGATTAAAACCAACATCCTGATCACTTGTTATAGTTCCCACCCTCTCCTTTAGGCAAAATTATGGCATTGTCTTATGTGCTGGCCAAATTCTAATATGGATTATTACATTTTTCCTATTTAAATTTCCGCTGCAGTGTCAGTTGGATAGCATATAATTGTTTAGCAACTCTGAAACATTATACAGCTGTCATGTTCCAACACAAGGGTAGCTACACTTCAGCCTGCACACAGTTATTCCTGTACATATAGCTTTAAAATCACTTGTCTCTTCAGGATAAGTGATAAAAATTATCTTACAATGTATTATTAAATAGTTCCCTGCATTTCCAGACTATCTCCAGTAGACTGGCAGCAAATCCTTGGTTATGTAATGTCTGGTTTAGAAAATGGTAACCCACATTTGATCTGCTATGATGTGAAGAAGGACCTTAACTCTAGAAAGTTATAAAAATTAGACGAGAAATTTGTTCAGAGCTATACAAAAACCAGACTGTCCTCTGACGGAATTTCACATATTTACAAAAACAATACTCCACTGCAATTTTGCCATGATAAAGGAACCTAAAATATCAATCAGACCCTTTAATATAAAGGAAGAACTCCAATGTTAAATATATCAGCAGAAAAATATTCAAGTTCTAATACCACCCACAAATTACATTTGATAGTTTTACCTACCATTATATATATTAGATGCTGATGATATATCCCTTTGATCCCTGAGTATAGTTGTGGGGATCTTTAATACACACCTCAAACGTCTAGATCATAGACTTCATGTAATACCTATGCTGGTGAATGTCTGAAGCTGACAGAGTGGAAAATTCATGTTTGACACCTCTAGTGTGTGTTAACGTCAGGAGTATGGAGAAACATACCCCTAATAAATAAAAAGGTTTACAATACTGCTAATCGCAGCATTTGTAGAATAAGTTTGATTTTCACAGCAATTGAAGAAAAGAAACAATTCAATTAAAGATTAAATATTTAAGAAATTCCTTTGATGTACTGAGCTTTTAAGTCCTGTTTACTTTTCATTCTTTCAAAGAGTATAGCTTTTTCCATCTACAACTGAATACCAAATCAAAGTACGAATATTTCACAATGTATTGCATTTAATGGCATCAAAAGATTCATTTTAAGGATAAGCACTTATCCACTAGCCAGTCAAATATTTAACATAGTAAACATTTATTATTTTTCAGTACTATTTACATTTCAGAAGTTTGTTGGATATTCAACAAAGATTTTCAATTTCACACCCCAAACTTTCCTTTGCATTCTTAATCTTTCTTTGACATTCATATTCTCAAAGCAATGAAAGTATAATTCCCAAAAAATAATAGTAACATGAGAACAGGAGAAATCAGATGCAAACGCTTATTTTGACTATTTAGGAGGGAGTTCCACCACAATTCAGAAAAGCTAAAAAATCCCAAATGTGAATATATTTGCAGAAGTATGAACTGAATATAGACATTCTTCTGCCAGACTTCAGCATAAAATATCAAACCTATATTTGTAATATAATTAAACACTGAACTGTGGATCATGATAGCCAGTTTACTTCATAACCACAAAAAGGTAGTTCAGAACTTACCACTCATTTAAATATATCTTACCATAGGTAGGTAAAGAAAATCCAGTACCTAATTCATCTGCTGCTGAGAAATACACTTCAAAAGTGTACATAGGCAAAATAACCAGGATGGAACATCTGTCTTATCTTTGAGTGTACCTACTCTTGAGAATATAAACAATAGCCTAAATGTTTGTTGGTGCAGTTTTGGTACAAACACTGAATATCAGAAGTTTACCATATTCCACATTAAAGAACTTCTACTACTGACAATGAAATTGAGGGGCACTTGAAAAATAGGCCCAAAGCATGAAACCAAAAAGAACGAAATCATGAGAAAGAAGAGTTGTTGTGTTAAACGTGTAGTGATCCTTCAAAATACCAGTGTTCGCTTATTTAAGGTTTGGGCTAAAGTAACAGAAATAAGACATGGTTAATTGGGTACCAGGTACAGTAAATAACTGCCTACCATCCACCACCTTCATCCATTTACAAACTAGGATAACAAAGGTGTCTTTTCCTGCACACGGTATTCGGTGTCTCCCTTTTTTCAGGTAGAAGACATAGCTACTCTGGGAGATCAATCGTTCTGGTGCATTCTGAATAAATAATTTGCCCATAAACCCAATTTATAGCGATATTTAATTCATTTTAGAGAGCCATAAAGTGATACTTGCTTTGTAATCTGCCTGCTCTGTTGCCACCCAATATGGCCCACCTTATGTGAATAAGGGAAGAACAGCTACCCTTTCTCCTAAGGGGTGAAAGGGTAGTTCTTGTTACTGATACACACCCACTAATCCAATGTTTCATGGCCTGGCCTACAAAGGCACATGCATACTTGGGCTAGAGACCCATGGAATTCATGGTGCATGTGTATTCTATTGCTATGATGGTGTGACAAAGGTGTCTGCTTGCAATGGGGCTGTATTTAATGGCAGAGGAAGAGTGTGTTATATCCTAATTGAGATATTGGGTAGCGATCTGACATCACACAACTTCAAGGTGGAGAGGGGGAATATATGGGCCCTACCTCATCCCTCCCCTGAAAGGATTTAAACCCAAAACACGAGGTCGCATGATATGAGATGTTTTCAGAAAGGCTCATTGAGGCCAATTACCGTCAATGTTAGATAACGCTTAAGGGCTTGTGGTTCAGCATTTAAAACTGAAAGGACAACAGTACCTGCCTGTGACAATATGGCAATTGCTTGACTAAACCTTATTAAGTTAAATCTTTCAGTACCTTAGGAGTTCATGGTATTAAAAAATGCAAATGTGTATGTATTATTGTGGGATTGTATGTAGTGACTCAAGGGAGGGACACGGCTAATGTAAATCCTGGTAAGCATTGTAAGCTTCAAATTGTAACACATCAAACTGTATTATAAACTGCGACTGTCATCTTAGAGGCTCATGGGGTTCAACTAATTTTCTTTATTTTAATGAAATAGTAGCTACTTCCCACTCTAAATATAAGCTATACATTATATCATTCATGTATGTGCTCAGAGTAACAGACCTTTGAATATCACAGTGTGGATGACACCAATATAATTACACTATATGGGGAATGGAGATGGGAAAAATGCTTTTGACGTACCATGTACCTCCATTTATATTTGGATAGAGATTTAATATATGTCTGTATTTCAAGAGCATTTAATATATGAAAAAACTGTTGTCTCTCATCTAGGAAAGCCAAGATATTGTTAGAGAAAGATTTTGCTATAAAGTCACGTATAGAACTGTACTTTAATATTAGTACATTTTGAGTTGCAATGATATTGATAAGGGCAAGGGAGGTTAGGTAGTTTTGTCTGGGGTGAGAAGATAAGTGTAATCACAGCCTCCAGATGTGTCTGTTGTTCAATGATATAGAAAAAGGTTAAACAACATTTTGATGTAGCAGTTTCCTATTCAAACAGCAAAAACATACATAAACAATACATGAAACAGCATACACCTCCAGTCTCTGATTTGCTGTCATACACTGTTTGACTAGAGAAGGGGAAGAGAATCCTGGTTATAGAAGAGGAAGAGATGCTGTAGAGACAAGCTGGTCATGGAATGGTGGTCTCTTCTTACCATATCTCCCCATGTGCTCCTTAACCAAAAGGTTTTCCAAAACTCTTTAACCCACATCCTTAATATCCCTTTTTGCCTGCTCCCTAAAGAAGCCTTTAAAAACTGAGCCTCCCTTCAGGAACATGTAACCAATCTCAACCCTTTATGTTAGCAGGGCAGAATAGGAAAAACTTGCACTGAGACTGTGCTGCACCCTATGCTCGGCTGCTCTACTGTAAAAGGGATCAGGAGGGAAATGCGCCTGTTGAGAGGCAAGACCTTCTTTCATATAAGGAACTTTACATAAGAGTATGAAATGCTACAAACCTTTCAGAGCCCAAAATGGAGCCTCAAAGTTATGAGTTCTACATATTCAAATTTCTCTTATGAAGACAGAGAAGAAGAAATCTAGGACTCAGAGTTGCTTCCTCAAACGCTCAAGAATAAGATGATGAAATTTATAGATTTTTAAGACCAGAGGGGACGACTCTGATCATAATGTCTGATTTTTTGCATAAGACAAGCCAAATAACCTACAAGCTGGTGCAGCTGAATCCTATAAGCACAAATATAAGAATGTGTGTATTTTATATATATAAAAATACACACACACACACACACACACAAATACAATTACAAATGAGGGAAATTCAGCAGAAAGGGGTTTTTAATCTAATGAAAAAAATATTTTATAATCATTTGCTTTCTGTTCTGAGCCTCGTCCTGAGTACACAATCAAAAGTGTTTTTAAGTTTTACTGAGCCTCTTCCAACACCATGGTTTCCCTGGCCATATAGTCTGCTCCTGGTGTCTAAGTGGGGTTATGGAACTAAGCCAAATCACAGAAACCATAACAGCAAACAGCACAGAAACCATAACCGCTCAGCTACTGCAAAGTGGAGCCACAAAAAGCAGTGATGAAATAAACTCAAACTACCTTTATAAGACTGATTACAAAATAAATTAGTATAAATTAAGTTTACATTGAATATCCAAGAAAACTGGTTATATATTGCACTCAACACCTTCTTCTGAGAATGTATGACCCTGAAAATTCAGTACCTTGTTCCACGCTGTTACAGGTCTTTTCAGAAGACTCCAGGTTGACTGAGCAACTGGTTGTATAAACCTCTTGTTTAACATGTACTGTTTGGATTTTCTTTGGCATTTTTGAGGATTAGTCTAGACTAGAGTTTAACATTAATTCATTGACTACCAATTAATCAGCAAACCTGTTTCTAAATGCTAGCCTGGACACTTATCCTAAGACACAAAATGCTTCACCCTATTCAAAATACTGATATTTCGGGGGATAACCTAGAATAAACCACAAACATGCATGCTGTGGAACAAATGTTTGCCAAGTGTCCTGACTAGCATGTTTAAGCATGTTACCTAGTTCAAGTCCATCATAATAAACTAACTCAAGGTAAAAAAACCTTGAGTCTAGTCATTCCCCCTGCCACCAATGGCACTGAATGAAACAGTAAGTTGGGCTTCAGCAACTGAAGTATTTGATCAGTTAAAAAGCAAACATCCATATAAACAGCTGTAGATTTGGAAATGGTTTTAGATGCATGCTACTTAAGCCAGAACACTTATCCTGGCACACATTTGTTCTGGAGGCAGAGAAGGTGGGACAAGACATCAGAACTATAGTGCCAAAAATAAAAATTCAAAATATAGCCTGTCAAGGAATGGGTGGGAAGAGGCAGGGCAGGGGTGGGGCCTCACGGAAGCGGTGGAGTGGGGGCAGGGCCAGGGCAGTGGGGTGGGGGGGGTCAGTGGTGCAGCACTCGGGCCAATGTACTAGTCCTCATGTGGCCCTCATGGTCATTTGAGTTTGAGACCCCTGTTCTACAACCTCCCTGGGCAGTCTGTTCCATTGTCCTACCATTCTTACGGTTAGGAAGTTTTTCCTGAGATTTAATCTAAATCTGCTGTGCTGTAGTTTGAACCCATAGCCCTTTAGCCTGCCATTTGCGGCAAGAGAGAACAGCTTTTCTCCATCTTTTTTTATGGCAGCCTTTCAAGTATTTCAAGGCCGCCATCATGTCCCTCCTTAATCTCCTCTTTTCCAAACAGAACATACCCAGTCCCTTCAGCATTTGCTCATTTGGCTTGGATTCCATTCCACTGATCATCTTCATCACTTGCCTCTGGATCCTTTCCAGTTTCTCTACATCCTTGGTGCCAGTTAGCTGACTCTATTGTAAGACTTGGTGCCTCCAGCCAAGCACCATAAAAACAGTCTCCAGTTTGTTCCATCTTCATCACGCCAGCGAAACACAAGAACTGAATGTTTATCTGAATGATCAGAAGGTGAAGCACGAAGTAGAACAAGTCTATCTAGGTGTGACCTTAGACTGCATACTGAGTTACCATGCCCACCTGAAGAAGACAGCAGCTAAAGTTAAGACGGGCAACAATCTTCTTAGCAAACTGGCAGGTTTGTCATGTGGTGCTCATGCTCCAACTCTGAGGACGTCAGCTCTTCCCATCTCATATTTGGTGGCAGAGTACTGCACACCAGTTTGGAGTCGATCATCACACACCAAACTGGTGGATACACAGTTACATGCCACCAAGTGTATCATCTCCGGCACCCTGCGTCCAACTCCACTCCGATGGCTTCCAGTTCTGTGTTCTTTACTTATCCTGATCTGCATTCCTTCCCCTTTGTAGTCTAGGGTAACTTTGCTATCTTTTAGCACTTAGCACTCTGTTGCAGCTGCACAGTTGCTGAATACAGTAATGATTTTGCTAGTGTAGACAAGGCATCAAAGTGAAGTCTTAGTTTTAAAGTGAATGTGTGGAAAAATCACTGTCTTAACAGATTTGCTGTGTGTGTATTCAGTCATAGCTGTTTACTTTGACAAAAAATTTTTTTTAATTTTTCACTCCAGTTAGTTCTGCAGAGCAAACAGAGACAAATGAGGTAAATTGGATTCTGTTCCTTTCTTGAGTATCATGAAGAGAACTGTTGGTCAATTTCCAATCAGATTCACCTGTGCAAATCCACTGCCTGTAGTGAAGTTGCACAGATGTAACTGAGGGCATAATTAGTCATGCAGACATGGTCAGTTCCTGGGGATGATACACAAGATGGGAATATTCCAGCTGGACGTTCATGTTCAGTTTGCAGGGCTGTCAGGTAAGAGAAAAAAAAGCAAACCATACTACTACCACCTGTGAACAGAGTGTATTTGAATCAATATTGTTGAGGCACAAAAACTGAACTCCATGGTGCCATTCCTAACCTCTCTTCAGATTAGCATCACACTTTGAGTATTTACTTTCCTCTAGAAAAAATATTTTTCTATTTGGAATGCCTTTTAAAAGTACTGGACCTTTTTAAGACAGCCCTCTTACACAGAGTCGGTATGGGACAATTTGCCATTCTATACTGCTAATACCCAAGATCCCCCTCTCGAAGATGGCCTGGCTGATGTGGAGAAGGGTAGTGAACTGGAACTGCATTGATAAGGTGGTTTCCCGTTAAAGGGGAAAAGATTTGTTAATACTTCAGTTCTAGAAATGTCAAATCTGGCACCTTTCCCAACAATTAAGCTCCCTGAAACCTTCCTTCCTTTCATCAGCCTCTTTTCAGAAAGGAAACAACCTCTTTATGGAGCCCTCCAAACCTGAAGAGAAAGTTCTTGAGTTTAAGTATTTCAAAGTAGAACACAGTGTTTAGCTTTGCCAAACCTTTTATTATAATAAATGCAGTTTTACTCAGGGACCCTGTAATGTAAGTGGACAGCAATCAAAACAGTCTTGAGATAATATAAGAGACAAAAAAGGTACAAGTCTTTCAAACCCAGTTCCAATTTGTTTTGTGAAATTCTTCAGTATAACAGAGTGAGTTATCTACAACCTGTACTTTACTTAATTTAGCAGTGACAGTCTGTGTTAAGCAACTGAAATTAAAGAGTGAGGCGTTAACTGGTGAAAGCAGTGAAGAGTCAGTGCATATAGTTCGATATAAGAAGAATTTAGGCCCATTAAAAAAAAGTTTCCTTGGGCTAACTGAAGGTTTTCCACTCACGGGGGGAATGCTTTCTCTCATACTAGAGAGCAGGACATCCTAGAGAGACTAAAAGATACACAGATGTCTGTAGATGCAAATTTATGGCTTCAGAGAGCTAGTTACATGTTAATCTGTCAAACCAGGGCATTTACAGAAGGCTGGCAGTCACTAATCCCCTCTGTACTCACCTCTGGAGACCACCAGTTAGCCCACATGAGGAGAAAGAAAAAGGGTTCTCACCATAGTGACTGTGGTTCTGCAAGATGAATATTGCCCATATGGAGCCACGCTCTTAGAGTATGAGCATCTCTGCATGTCTGGCCCACCATCTCAGAATCTTCTAGAAAGTGCTGCCCGTTAGAGTCACTTCCCCCAACCCTTTGCGTCATGTAGGATTCCAGGAACGTCAGAGCGGGAGTGGCCCATCCACCTCCTAGTTCCAGCCACGAACTCAGGAATCCTTATCTTGAGGCTCCAAAGCAGTGGGTGCAGAGTGTGGAGCCATCTAGGCTTTCACCTTTGAAAACTGCCCACGTGGATACTCACAGGTGGAAGATTAAACAACCAGGAATGGATTGAGTATTACGGTTAGAAGTGACCACAAGGTTGTGATTCCAAGTTGGACACTGAACAAAAATTAAAAATAGCACCCAAAAGGGGAGGAGAAGCTAGGCAAGTGTTGAGGACACAGCATTTTAACATGCTGCATTGCTGTTGAAAAGGAAATGGAGGGTGGCTGGTGTCACTCCCTGATTTATATCATCGGAACTCTGCAAAAGAGTTCCAACGGACACAGTTTCCAGAAACTCTGAGGGACTGCTAATCCCAACAGCAGTAGATCCATACATGGGCAGTTTTCAAATGAGAGGGGTTAATTTATATTGCTTTCAGTGTACTGGAAAAGCCTAGCTCTAAGATGTAGCAGATGATATATTCAACCTGCAGTGGGAGCTCAACCCATAATCTTAGAAAGAACTTCCTGACCTACAGAAGAGGAACAAAACACCCCCCCACAATTTAACATTTTAAAATGCATAATTCTGGATGAAGGAAATGCGTTTGGCAGTGAGTCTCTCAAACAATTAAGAGAATTTAAAGAAAGCCTTAAGAAAAAGAAGGCGTCAATCCATGATGTAATAAAGCACTTACCATCTTGTTTGGCAAGTCAAGAATCAGCACAACTGACATAATCCAGACACTATTACAAGCCCATGAATGTGTGTCCAGGCCAGCATGTACATGATATGTGCATTTTAACGATCTACAGACCTTAGGAGAAGAGCCATGTCTTTAATACCAAATTGCTGCCAGTCCCAGGAGTTCTCACGAATCACAACACACTAGCCACCTGAAAGCCAACACTGGACAGCCAGTTTGCAGCAAACAAAGGCCACATCCAAGACAAGCTAGCTGCCACCACCACTGAAAAGCCTCAATAGAGGTACTGGGGAGCAGAAGGCAAAGAGGTGTGGGGGACAGTCATGAAGACTGGGACGGGAAGGATTGATGAATTTTAGGGGATAGGGATAAGATTGCTGAATATATGTGCAAGATATTTCACCCACGGAGTGTCATATAGATCACCTCACGAAGTGGAAAGTTTTGAGGGAACACCTTGCTAAAATTTTGGTAGCATATTACTTGTTCTATCATTCAGTTTCATGACTCTGCCACTGCAAGTAGGAAAGAAATGCTGGTGAAAGATTTTGCAAGGAGGTTTCTTCTTCTCTGTAATTCAAGGCTCCAGAGAGAAGAAAAGCGAAACCCATTTGGTTGATTAGGAACGAAATCTTCTAACCCCATCCCACAAATGCAGACATCTCTTCCTCCAATTTGAACATGTGTGTACATAAGTAGATTATATGTTTAACCATGAAGATCTCAAACAAAAACATATTAATTGTAAGTGCTTTTTTTTTTTAAGAAGTTTTGTGCACTGTAATTAAGAACAAAAACACTACACAATGTTTAAAGTTACAGTGTTGCAAATGAGAAGCGCATTACAGAAGCCTTCTCAGGTACAAAGGAATACATTAATGTAACTGAAGTGAGCATTTTTCTAACTCTTAATGGGAGTTGCCTGTAACGGACCAAATTCTGCACTAGGTGACATTACTTCATTCGAGTTACTCCAGATTTACAGAGAGGTAGCTGAGAACAGTCATACATAATTCCGAGAAACTCTGCAACTTCTTTCAATATTTTCAGGTCCAAATTTTCCAAAATCAACAGGACACACTAAATCTCTGAAGCAATTACTATAGGTCGCAATGCTGTAATTACATGTTACAAGAAACAATGCAAATCTTCTCAACCTCTAAAAGTGATGCAGCAAATACTAGATGTCCCAGGGACTGCATCAGTTTCACTATACTTGTCACAGAGCGTATCTGGAAGAAGTTTAGCAGCCACTGTAGTACCGCTATTGGCAACAACTCTGCTTTAAACAAGACTTTAGTCAAGCCAACTGACTATACCTCTGGACAGTTTTCCAATTTAAACAATGAGGGAAAACTACTTTGCATGAATTCACACGCCCCCCCCCCCCCCCCCCCGGATGTTCAAGTATTCAATTAAGAGCCACATCCAGCATTCTGTGCAATCAGCATATTTACTTTTACAATGCCCAGAAATTCACTAATGCATGGATCTTTCTATTAAGTTTCTATTTTCAAAAGTTTGAAAGTCTCCATTTCTATATTTCATTGTACAGGTACAAAAGCTTATTGAAGATAGCTTCATTGATCATCTAGCCCAAGATGTCTCCTTTTCCATTTTGTGTAGAGCCAGCATTTCACTAGCTTTCTGTTTTTCACTTCGCAAGCAGCAGTTAAGTAGTTTCAGCATCTCTCAAATGACTACATATTGAATCATCTAAGAACATGGTTACACTTTTGAAACCTCTCCAAAAAGGCTATTTTGCTTTGATTGCTATCTTGTCATTATTGGCTGGTGCAATTTCTTCTAAAGCAAATCGTGCTAAATCCTATTGTTTCAGAAGTTATACTACAGGGGTTTACATTAAACTTAGATCAATTTTATTAGGTTGCCCAAACTATTGCCCCAGCTCAGACACACTCTGTGTTACACAACAAAGCTCAGTAAATCAATTGCCTGGGTGATTTAAAAAAAAAAAAAAATAATTGAGCAAACCTATCAATACTATCAACTTAGTTTGGGAGCAGACACTAAATGCTGAACTGACAAAAAAGAGTTGATTATAAATTGGTCACATTTATTTGCTATTAACCCCACTGATGCCTAACAGTTTATTTTTTTATCTGCCTTTCTGTATTAGATGAAAAAATTACAGCTTTGTAAACAAGCTCTGTAACTAAAGCTATCACCACCAATGGTATAAGACCAAATTTAAAGTAAAATGAGCATGGCTTTGAGTAAGAGGATATATTACTAATAATTCCAGAAGAAAGCCCAAAATTTTCAGAAGTGATTAGTAATTTTAAGTGCCAAACACTCTAAAATTCAGACCCCCTCCCCCCTTAAAAGCTGGATCCTCAACACTTTCGGGGGGAAATCAGACTCTTTAAGATGCTCCCTAAAATGAGCACCCAAAAATTAAACACTCAAAAATTACTAGTGACTTTAGAATAGCTCAGCCAAACTATCTTATAAATAGAAAACAGCTTCCAAATCCTACGGTGGCTGCCTTTTCTCCCCACAAAGAAGTGGTGACAGTGGTTAGGAGATGCTTCAGTTTGTTCATAATTAAATTAAGATCCAAGAGAAGCTTTATAGTTGCTTTCTGCTGAGATTTTGTAAACAGTTACCTTAGCTTTTTGGATTTTAGTAACTACTGTAATCGACTGCAAAAATGATAGCCACCAAATATAGCCAGCCAATCCACTGTCACTTACACTAGGCTGTTACTTCGCTAAGTTCCTCCCAATATCTTAAGTAAACAGCCAGATATAACCAACAAATCCACACAACACGTCCAATTTGTATGATGTAGTATCTATAACAAAATGATAGAACAGAATTCAATTCAGTCAGTCCCAGTGATAAGCTGCTAAAATCTTAACAACCGGTTCCCTCCTCAACCCACAAGGGAGTCGTGGCCCGCCCGCGCCCCAGGGATCCCTGCTCCATCCAACCCCCCAGGACCCCTGCCCCATCCAATCCCCTCCCCTGTCCCCTGACTGCCCCCAGAACCGGGCAGGAGGGTCTCGTGGGCCACTGTAGTGGGTGCCCACCCCACCCCGCCCCTAAGAGCCAGACGGATCTGCCAGGGGGTGAGGTGGGGAGTCCCGGCAGGGCTCACCTGGGGTGGCTCCCAGGAAGCATCCGGCAGGTCCCTCTGGCTCCGAGGGGCGGGGTAGCATAGCTGGGGGGAAGCAGGGGGAGGCCGCTCCCCCCACTGATTACATCAAAAGGGGCGCCTCAGACACCAACTCCGTGGGTGCTCCGGGGCTGGAGCACCCACAGGGAAAATTTGGTCCTGCCTGGCCCCAGCTCACCTCACCTCTGCTGCGCCTCCTCCCCTGAACGCGCCGCCCCGCTCTGCTTCTCCGCCCGCCCCTCACCCCCCCACCCCCGGCTTCCCGCGAATCAGCTGTTCGTGCAGGAAGCCTGGGAGGGCTGAGAAGCAGGCGGCGGCTTCACGCTCAGGCCCAGGGAGGCGGAGCTGAGCTGGGGCAGGGAGTGATTCCCCTGCGCACCCTGCGGGTTACTTGCTGCGGCGTGGGCGGCTCTCCTCGCCCTCCCCCCCCCCCAGCTCCCCTCTGCTCCGCTTCCTTGGGCCTGAGCGCAAAGCTGCCGCTTGCTTCTCAGCCCTCCCAGGCTTCCCGCGCGAACAGCTGATTTGCGGGAAACCAGAGGGGGAGGGCAAAGAAGCAGAGCGGGGCGATGTGTTCAGGGGAGGAGGCGGAGCAGAGGTGAGGTGAGCTGGGGCCAGGTGGGGAGCTCTGCACCCACCAAATTTTCCCCTAAGGCACCACTTTTGGCCAGTTGTTAAATTTAGAAGCCCTTTTAGAACCGGTTGTCCCTCACAGGACAACAGGACAACCGGTTCTAAAAGGGCTTCTAAATTTAACAACCAGTTCCAGCGAAACAGCTCCAGCTCACCCTGGTCAGTCCTTCCTTTTATAGAAACTTGGATCAAAAACTTAGAAACCTGGCCACATCCAATATCCAATTACCCAGAAGAGAAATCAAAAATGAAAATGAAACATATGAAATTTTCATGCTGAGCAGACAAACCTTACAGCATGATCTAAAGACTCTGAAGAACAGTTGGGGGATCAAATTCCAAAGGTCAGGAGATCTTGGTTAGTCAAGAGCCACGCACAGAAGTTGTATAACACTTAAGTAAACTTCCACTGTGTAGTTGTCTATAAAACATTATTTTCATAGACTGTCTGAAACACTACTGCCTTACCAGATGCTACACTTCTGTAGTAAAGTTCTTAAGGAAAAAAAGTATGATACTGTTTCTCAGGTACAGTATAAGTGTATGTGATCAAATACTTGTGATATATATTTTATTGTACACTTCAAAAAGTTAACCGTAATGTCGGTTTACAATTAATTTATTTAAGCATGTCATCTAACAAACCAAATCTTTATCCCACTGGAAAAACAAGTTGCTGTTGAGATACTGGTTTTAGTGGGGCAAATTCTGCCTGCACTGATAGAAGTAGACAGTATACGAATTTTTGTTTTTACCTATTACTAGCATAACTATGCATTGCTGCCTTTTTATCAATTACTTCTTTAGGCCTATAGCATAGATAAAGGCTTTAATTCATGGCTAGAACAATCTGAAAGAATCAGTTGCTGCACTCTATGTATTCATTGTAACAGTGTAGAAACAAAACAACTTTCTTTCTCTAAAGGCTTCTTCAAAATCTCATGCAGATCCATTCTTTACCTCTCAACACGATGGTGTTGTAGTAAGGGTCAAATTGTAGCAAACTTTGGATTTTTTTAAAAAACAAATCTTAAGTACGAAGCAAGACAGGAAATATTCTGTATATAATCTATTGATACTGTTTGTTAAAAAAGATCGAGAATACAAATTTGCCTTTTTATTTCTACGCACACAAACAAAAAAACTGTTGTGTTACAAGATTATGCTGCTTTCTTTGTTCTTGAAAGCCTGAAGCAGACAGAAGTTGAAACTTGAGCTCGTAAACTGTGTTGGTAAATCACATAAGAGACTGGACATTAACAATGCACCAATTGTTACACATAAGACTTATTCATTAGAGCAAAACAAAATTTCTACAAACATTATGTTTAAATCTAGTGTTAAGACATTTCCATATAGAGGAAAAAAAACTAGCTTTGCTTTTGTAAAAATAAAGCCTATAAACTAAGCATTACTTGAGAGTTTCTGAGGGGGATCTTTTCAATTAGATTGCATCAGAGACACTACTACAAAATGTCATGTTAAAAAAAGATTAAGTGTTTTAAATTTCACAGTTTCATTTCTAACTGTGTTGAAAGCAATATGACGTAAGCAGCTGCAACAGGAATTTTATTCAGCATTATTCTAGAAGAAAGAGCCTTTAATAAAAGCAGTTAATCTTTCACGAAGGAAAAGTAAGCTATAGCATAAGCTGTTAAGTCACCACACAATGCAGTAAGAAACAGCCTCTTATGTCACATGTCCTTATTAAATCTTCATTATAACTGTTGTCACTATAACCTTTGTATACTGGAAGAAAAATACTGCAGTAAACTCCACATATCCTGTACTACTAAAGGCCATTTATTTTTTGTAAAGTGCATATAAGGGCCAAGTAATGCTGCGATAGTTCCATCTATACATTTCTGATGCTCTCATAACCATGGTATCTATGTGCCATGCAGGAGACTAAATTAAAAAAAATGAGTAGTCTAATAAGGCATCCTTGGTTCTGTTACTGTTTGAATTACCATTGCCTCAATTACATACTGAAAGTTTTCTCCTTTGCCTTTTTTGTTCTTTCTCCTATGAGAAAATTTCCTCTCCCCTGGTTCACCCTCCAAGAAAAGGCTTCTGCCAAAGAATCAGTCTTACACTGTGTTCTTATGACTGTCAGGGCCATCCTGTTCTTCAGCAGTAAGGAGCTTATTAACAAAAGCCCAAGAATGCCTTACCCCTAGATAACAAATGATTCACCAACAAGTCACCTAAGAGCCCACTCCTTAGGTCGAGTCAGAGAAAAGGCATTCTAAGATAGCACTCTAAAAATGAATAAAAATCTTGACCTGGATCCTGAACAAAACTGGGTGCCTACAGAGCACACTGAGAACTGAGTGTGATGTACTCCATTGGTCCTCAGGTCTTCAAAAGTGACTAGTAGATCTGTGTGGGGGAAAAGATCTTCCATTCCATAAAAAATCTCAAGACTGAGGGTTTTTTGTTCTGAATGGGAACAGAGGGTTTTGTTTGTTTTTTTTTTTAAACAGGAAGGAAAGAGGAGGAAAAAAATCCATTTCAGAAGAATCAGCACGGAGGTTTCTGGCTTGCCAGCTACCTGCCCAGCCTCCAAACTGCTGGGCAGAAGGCCTAGTTGCCCAGCTACCTGGCTTCCCTGGTTGCCCGCCAGTAGGACAGGCCAAGGAGCCAGACTATCAAAGGAGACATCCGCTCAAAAACCCCGGGAGCAGGGATCCTGCTGGCTGGGAAGCCAGTCACCTCCACTGTCTGGGACCCCAGGATCTGGGAATTGGCCACCCACAAAGCCAGGAAGCCCAGGAATTCCATCAGCTGGGGAGCTGGCCATCCCTGAAGGCCCAACTCTGGCAGCCAGATGGGCTGCTAGGGAGTCTCGGAGTCCAGAGAGCTGCAGCCTGCAGGCAGGGTGCCCAGGAGCCAGGGAGGGAGCCCATCTTGTCTAGGCTGTCGCTGTTGGGTAGATATGCTCACTTCAACTACCCCTGTAGTGGACAAAGGTGAAGTCCGGCATGCTGTGTGACAAACGTGTACAACAAAATGTCACAGAAGCTTCAGACAGGTTCTCATTGATGTTGAGGGCTGCACTTTTGGAAATGCTGTATGCTGGTCTGCCACTGTTTTGAATCTCTCAGGTAGATATGCTTTTCCCAACCTGGAATCTAATACTGCTTCTATTAATTTGATGCTTTGCACTGGGGTCAGTGTGGATTTGTCCTTGTTGACTTTGAAACCCTTAGAAGTGAAGATGTCAAGAGATGTTGTTGGGAGGAGCTTTGTATTAGGCAGTCATCTAGTAAGGATACACCTAAACTCCTCCTTGTCTTCTTAGCCGAGCTGCCATAATAGCAAGGCCCTTTTACAATACCTGATGCGGCATTTGTGGAGCAAAACTGGACGCATTGGCTGTGCGGAGATAGCTGTGTGGACGTTAATTTGGTCATTTGCAGCATCCAGCTATGCAAGCATCCAGCTGAGGTACTTGAATGCAGAAGAGCCTTATCTGTGGGCACCAGCCTCATCAACAGAGCATCCTCTCTGTTCGAGCTGGTAGGAGCCTGTGCTAGCCTTTTCTGAGATGGAACCTGCAGTGGCTTGTAAGCTAAGGCAGGGCCCATATCTTCTTTTATGTCACCTTGAGTATTCTGTTAGCACTCAATGATAGTGACATACAATGACTGTCTCAGTGCTGCCCTAATATCAACACACAAGGCCTTCGTAAGTCCTGGCCTCATTTGCTTAACTTTTTGAAGAAGAGGCACAACGCACTCATTTTTACAGACAGTATCTGCGTCAACCTCCAGCAGCAAGTCTAGTGATGCAGTTATGAACGAAAAACTAGAATCCAAGAAATGTGCTTGCAAATATGACGAGGCTTTCTTCGATTATGCTTCACCAGTGTTTTGGTCAAGAATGAAGAAAGGCCAAACTGCCTGCTATGTCACACGGTGTTCTCTAATGACACATTAGAGAGCATCAAATAGTGTACTTAATGTGTAAATTCCTTGGTCACTATGTTGCTGCCTGGGGTCATAGGAAACAGTAAGTCTCAAAATGCGGGGTGGGTGGTCACAGGCAAAAACCCTGGTCTATACCAAAAACCCTGGTCAGCACTATGGACACTGTAGCAGTATAGCTATGCCAGCATAGCCCTGTAGCCCACACCGCCAGAAAAGGTTTTTTTGTCAATGTAGGAATCCCACCAGCTTTCAATTGTTTTATTCCAAGCAGGGGAACATTTTTCCCCCCAGAAAACTGTCATCCTCATTACGAATTTAATGAAAAAAAAATTATTTATTTAACACATATTTAGACAGGGTTAGGGGTTTTGTTTGTTTGTTTTTGTTTTTTACATTTCCAATATTTAGGGAAAAGTTTTAAAAAGTTACTTTACTTTTACACATTTTCTTTTTAAAGAGAACATGAAAGAACCAACAGTCTTCTGGTAACTTACAATATATAAATCCCTCCAATAGGAGTGTAACATGGCTCAAAATAACTTAGGCAGCAGAACTGATTGCATATTATATTAACTTGTGGTTTATGGTGCAATTGATTTAAAATAAAAGTGTACATTATCTCCCAAAAAAATAAGTATATGTCATTAATACTGTGCCACACTTTATATTTTTAAAAGGAGTACACTTGTAGATGTTGGGGGATGACATCTGCACATGGACATTTTTTAAAACAAATAAGAACATCCCTCACTAGCCCACAGTCAAATCGAAAAGTTATTGACTTAAGAGTATCAGTTCACTACAAACAAAGATTCAAAATAACTTTCCCTTGGTGTTCTGTAACTACTACAAAAAATGCAGCTTTTAATAAAACAAACACTCCAAACCATCAGATCTAAATATAAGCTCAGCAGAAATAAGACTGTCAGTGAAACTGCTATATAGGAAACAAAGAACAAGCCCAAACTCTTTCTATCTTTCCCCCATAAATTTTACAGACTCGATTACAAATTAATTTGCAAAGAAAATTTGAAGTTTTGAAATTTAAAGAACAGCAAACCCTGGAAGATTCACACACAAAGGCACGCTGCCTACAGTGGATGTGAAATTTTGTTTGACAATGTAAAAACCTAGAGGCATTAAATAATTTGCTTGTATCCATCTCCGCCTACACACACAACATGTCACTAAGAATTTTCTGGAAAGCAGGTTAAACTGTGGTCACCCACAGCAAGATCTGCAGAGAGGTTTTTTCCTTCATATTCTTCAGTTCTTTTAGAAAAAATTTCATGTATACTGGATAAAAAACAGCATTTCAAGTAATAATTATACACAATTTTAAATATAAATGAAAGGCTAGAAACAGCTGTTCAGAAAAATGCTTTAAACAGAGTTCACTGAGCAAGCCCACCTTTGTAGGTAGGAATTTTGCTTTGTTTGATATAAATCCTCTAACAATCAAAGATAAACCCAATTTCTCAGCTTTCCCATTGCTTGAAATGTTCCTGTGCCACAATATACACTGAATGTATTCAGCCATATTTGTTGAATGTACCTGATATATCATTAACAGCACTGGCAATACATCATAATAAGGTTTCTAAATTAGTACCCCATTTAGATTAATGGAAGCATTTCACACGTCTCATTACTATTATCTCAGTTTGGCAGGCGGCAAGCAATATAACAGTTCATCTGTTTACATTCTGAAGATCATCTTAACAATTAGAAGGGCTTTTTTTTTTGTAATTAATAAAAGCTTTGGATTCTGAGAATACAGCAAAATACAAGGGGAGAGCATGACTCCCACAGGTTTCTTAGTTTTCTCTATAATACAAGTTTGGATTAGCTGAAGAATAAGATTCTATGCAAACTGTATAAAATAATTATCATTAATAAAATGATACACTGATGTGAGCAGGAATATTGCTGCCTTCAGATGATGAATCCTTAGCTAAAAGTAACATTCACAGAAAAATATTTGTTGGTAACTAGTGGAGTGACGATATATAGATCCTTTCAACCCTAGGCTATCTGGCTCAAATTAAGTACAAGATAAAATCCAGTCCAGTTCCTCATTCTCAGAGAAAGAACAATTCCCTACATATCCCACTTGGCAAAACTTTAATTTAGTGTGTGGACTGGGAGACCACAAACCTGGATTTTCCACCCAACTCTACTACAGATTTCATATAGAATCATAGAACTGGAAGGGCCCTCAAGAGGTCATCTAGTCCAGTCCCCTGCACTCAAGGCAAGACTAAGTCCTTTCTAGACCAGTGCTTCTCAAGCTATCTGATGTCGGGGACCGGAATATTGTTTTTTCCAATGTGCGCGCAGACCGGCAGCTGATGGCTCGCGGACCGGCACCGGTCCGTGGACCACCACTTTGAGTAGCACTGATCTAGACCATCCCTGACAGGTGTTTGTCCAACCTGCTCTTAAAAATCCCCAATGATGGAGATTCCACAACCTCCCTAGGCAATTTATTCCAGTGTTTAACCACTCTGACAGTTAGGCCATTTTTCCTAATGTCCAACCTAAACCGCCTTTGCTGCAATTTAAGCTCATTGCTTCTTGTCCTACCCTCAGATGTTAAGAAGAACAATTTTTCTCCCTCCTTCTTGTAACAACCTTTTATGAACTTGAAAACTGTTATGTCCCCTCTCAGTCTTCTCCAGACTAAACAAACCCAATTTTTTCAATCTTCCTTCATAGGTCATGTTTTCCAGACCTTTAATCATTTTTGTTGCTCTTCTCTGGACTTTCTCCCATTTGTCCACATCTTTCCTGAAATGTGGCACCCAGAACTGGACACAAGACTCCAGTTTGGGCCTAATCAGTGCGGAGTAGAGCGGAAGAATTACTTCTCGTGTCTTGCTTACAATACTCCCGCTAATACATCCCAGAATGATGTTTGCTTTTTTTGCAACAGCATTACACTGTTGACTCATATTTAACTTGTGATCCACTATGATCCCCAGATTCCTTTTCGCAGTACTACTTCCTAGGCAGTCATTTCCCATTTTTGTGCCACCAGTCAAGACATTTAACCTCTGTTTACCTGTGTGTTAAAAAGGAGATAACACCTGTCCACTCATTCAGTTCCATTACCCCAGAAAGAGATACATTTCCCCAAGAGAAGAAAAAAATGAGCATCTTGAAAAATGTTAGTTTCATAGGAACGGATCATGACAGATGCTAGGCACATTCAGCTCCCATTGATGTAAAGTTCCTTGGAGAGTAAATATCAGTTCTACAGGGAATTTAACAACAACAAAAATCCTATTGTAAGCCTGACAGGAATCCCAAGAGGGTCTCTGGGAACTGTGATGCACTCTCTACTAGGTACTTGGTAAATTACAATGAGACAGCAACAACAGTTATGTGGGGTCTTAATTCAGAAGGCCCACAAGCCACCAAGCCTGAGCTTCTTACAATATTTTTCCTATCTAGTTCCAATGGCTTCACACGTTTTCGCAAAAACAATAGGAGAGATTTTCTATTTACATACATTGCCACAAATGCTCAGATGCATTTTACAACGATGTTTCTATATCTGGATTTAACAAAGTGAACAGTATCCCTGGAAATTTTCTCCCTTCTCAAACAAAGCATAAATGAGAGTACCCTCAGGTTTTAATGGAGGAGATATTCCCAATTCTGAAGGATCTTTCAGTGAGCCATACAATATTTCAGATAGTCATTCTCACTACACTGATATCCTGTAGGAATGATATGGAAAAGGCTACTCTTATTTAAGATAAATATTTACGTAAGATATTGGCAGAATTTCAAAGATTCCTTTTGAGATGGACAGAAGGAAATATTCCAAGGACTGTCTTTACAACCAGCTATTTTGTTTTTAAGTCTCATGAACATTTCAATACACTCTGTACCTTAAGGTAAAGGGGAAAAGGCACAAAGAAATGCTAATCTACTTTTGGAAAGGCATAATGACGTTAACCCATAAGGAAAGTAAAATGGTTCCTTCAGTTAGCGTTAAAAATGTATAAATCACTTTAGCCAGGTGTCTCCATGACACACTATTAATTGCTCAAGCAATAACTTCCCTCAGATACGAAGGTAAACAACAGGATAGTGTGGGGAAGATTGGAAACAGGTGGTGTTTCGGACATCAAGAAGGAAAAAAACAAAACCACTGACTGGAAAGGAGACAGTATTTTTACATGTAAAAAGAAAAAAAGTGATAAACCTCAATGAAGGGCAGAAAATACAGAAAAATCTAATGGTCTCATTTTGGTAAATTATTTTGTTCTAGTTCAGAGGTGTGCAAACTACGGCCCGCAGGACCGTCCTGCCCGGCCCTTGAGTTCCTGGCCCGGGAGGCTAGCCCCCCGCCCCTGCAGCGACGCCACTGCGTGGACAGCACTCTGGGTAGCGGGGCTCCGTGCTCATGCAGGGCAGCACGGCAGCACGTCTGGCTCCGGCCGGGCGGCGCGGCAGCCAGACATGCTGCTCTGAGCAGCGTGGTAAGGGGGCTGGTGGGTTGGATAAGGGCCAGGGGGTCCCGGGTGTCAGTCAGGGGACAGTTGGATGGGGGACAGTCAGGGGACAGGGAACGGGGCAGTTGGATAGGGCAGAGGTTCTGGAGGGGGCAATCAGGGGACGGGGAGGGGTTAGATATGGGGTGGAGTCCCAGGGGGCGCTTAGGGGCGGGGGTCCCAGGAGGGGCCGCTTAGGGGACAAAGAGGACACACAAAATAAGGCCAAATAATATTTTGCCTCTAAATAACATCTTTCCAGCAGTCACAGTCCCTAAAAACAGATCTGTTCCAGACCTCTGAAATGTTAATCCTGTCAGAGCCATTCCCATAAGCGTTTGTTCAAAGTAATGAAGTTTGCATAAAAGAAGAATTTCTTAACATCCAACAAAAGCACAGCTATGAATACTTAACCAGGAAAATATTTCAAAAGACTTATCTGCCAAGATTGTATTACCACAGTTGCAAACAAAACACAAAAGCAGCTAGAATTTTTAAGTTTAAGATGCAAACTAGTCCATACTAGATCCAGATACTTCAATGAAAAATTTAAACTGGAGAGCTAACCTCTCTCTTTTAAAGACAAGGCAAGGAATACTACATGGCAACTAGGTCTACAAACACTACTACTAAAATGTTATTTCAACCACTCAGTAACTCCACTCATGGTTGTGAAATTATTTCAAGTATGCATTCATCAAACAAGAAATATATCAAATCCTGCTAGAAGAGTGCTCAAAAATGAGACCCATACAAATAATTAAACATGAAAATAAAAAAGCTGAGGGGTTTTTGTTTTTCTAAGCTAACATGACATTACTTATATTCAGGGAACAAAAATATATCAGACCTGACATCTGAATCCAGATCTTCACGTACAAAAACAAAGTTTTCTCTCAGCTTAAAAAACAGACATAGTATAAAATAGACATTTTTAATTTGATTAAATTTAGTGGGTAAATACGGAGGTCTGGAAACACGAGACGAGAATTCAGATAATGTAGCTACTTTTCTGCCATTAGGAGTTATTTTAGCAATACCAGGGAAGTGATATTTCAATGAAAAAACAGTTGCCTCCCTTTCATAACTGCTGTTCTTCGAGATGAGTTGCTCTTGTCCGTTCCGTTCTAGGTGTGCGCACACCCACATGCGCAGTCGGAGATTTTTTTCCTTAGCAGTATCCACAGGGTCAGCAGTGGCGCCCCCTTGAGGGCCACGCTCATGCACCAGTATATCAGGCGCTGCCGGGCCTTCGCCCTCTCAGTTCCTTCTTGCCGACAATTCCGACAGAGTGGCAGCAGGGTGGGTTTGGAATGGACTTGAGCAATACATCTCGAAGAACAATAGTTACAAAAGGTAGGTAACTGTTTTTCCTTCGAGTACTTCCTCATGTCGATTCCATTCTAGTTGTCTCACATGCAGTGCCAATGGAGGTGGGCTCGGAGTTCATAATCTGGCAGTTTACAGCACTCACTGCCCTGTTGAAGCCAGCATTGTCCTGGGCCTGCTGGGTCACTGCATAATGGGATGTGAACCTGTGGACAGATGACCAGGTAGCAGATCTCTTGGATGAGCACCTGGGCCAAGAAGGCTGCTGATGATGCTCGCGCTCTAGTTAAGTGTGCTTTGACTATTGCTGGTGGAGGCACACTCACCGGATCGTAGCAGTATTGGATGCAGGCTGTGATCCAGGACAAAATCCTTTGAGCAGACACCGGGTGACCTTTCATCCTGACTACTGCCACAACAAACAGCTGCGTTGACTTACGGAATGACCGTGGCTGCAACTGGACCTTATCTTTGTAGAACACTATATAGGGTGGTTCTGACGTAAGTGCTCTGATCTCAGACACTCCGCAGGCAGAAGTAGCTGCCACCAGGAACACAACGTTCCAGGAGAAAAGAGCAGGAAGCCAGAGGTTCAAAGGGAGGCCCCAATGAGTCTTGACAGCATGAGATTCAAATCCCAGGGAGGGACAGGATCCCGGATGTGACGGTAAAGACACTCCAGACCTTTTAAGAACTGGGCCATCATGTCATGAGCGAAGACTGACCTGCCTTGGAACGGGGGAGGGGGGTGGAAAGTCAAAACAGCAGCCAGGTGGACCCTGATCAATGACAGGAACAAGTCCTGAAGTTTGAGGTGCAGAAGATAATCCAGGATCACCTGCAGCAAAGCCTGCTCAGCCCGGACGTGCTGATCTGAAGCCCAGCGTGTGAATCTTTTCCTGGTAAGTTGCTCTGGTGGAGGGCTTTCTGCTGCCCAACACCACCTGTTGCACCCTGGTTGAGCGTTCCCGCTCATCTGCATTCAGCCATGCAGCAGCCATGCTGTCAAGTGCATCACCTCCAGGTTTGAGGAGACTGCCGTGGTTCTAGAACAGCAGGTCTGGGCAGACAAGGAGTCACAGCGACATGGCTACAGAAAGGTCCAGCAGTGTGCCAAACCAGTGTTGGTGAGGCCACTCGGGGGCTATCAGGATAACTCACACCCTGCCCCGCTTGATCTTCATGAGGACTCTGTGGATCAATGGCACTAGTGGGAAGGCATACACCAGGGCTCCTGACCATGGAAGCAGAAAAGCATCTGACAGGGATCTCCCGTCCATCCCCTGGAGTGAACAGAACTCGTGGTGTTTCCTGTTCTGGTGGGACACGAACAAGTCTACCTGGGGAGTCCTCCACTTTTGGAAGATCATACTGGCCACCTCTGGATGAAGCGACCACTCATGGAGAGACAAGAAGGTCCTGCTGAGGCAATTTGCTAGTGTATGTTTGGTCCCAGGCAAGCGCACGGCTACCAGATAAATGGCATGCTGCACTCAGAAGTCCCAAAGGCGGAGAACTTCTTGGCAAAGGGGTGACTACCTGGCCCCGCTCTGCCTGTTGATGTAATAGTTCGTAGTGGTATTGTCCATGAGGACCTGCACCATCTTGCCCCTCCGGTGGGGCAAGAAGGCCTGGCAGGCCAGGTGAACAGCCCATTGCTTCCTGATATTGATGTGAAGGGCCAGATCCTCCTGCAGCCAGCGGCCCCGAGTGCTGAGTTCATCCAGGTGGGCTCCCCAGCCCAGGACCGAAGCATCTGAGACCAGGGTCAGCGATGGGGACAGGGCTGCGAAGGGAACTCTCTGCAACACCACTCCAGGGATGTGATTTGGCACCCTGACTATCCAGTCTAGATCGTGTCTGTTGGAGGTGTAAACTGACACCAGCCACACTTGCAGAGGCTAACAGAGTCGGGCATGACTGACCACGTACGTACACACGACCATGTGGCCCAGTAACTGCAGGCAGGTGAGAGCCGTGGTGTGCGGCTGGTTCTTCACATGGGAGAACAGATCCAACATGACCTGAAAACGTGCCTCCAGGAGGAAGGCCCTGGCTCACATGAGGTCGAGAATCGCCCCTATGAACTCTATGTGTTGGACTGGCCTTAAGGTTGATTTTTTCTTGTTTATCAAGAGGCCCAGGTTGTGGCACGTGGAACGCACCAGATCGAGGCTTCTCTGCACTCGATCCTAAGACTTGGCCTTCATGAGCCAATCATCGAGATACAGGAAGACCTGGACCCCTCAGATAAGCAGCCACTGGCACCATACGTTTCGTGAAGACCCTTGGGTCTGATGAGAGGCCAAAGGGGAGCACTCTAAATTGGAAATAGGGTTCGCCCACAATAAAACAGAGGAAACGTCTGTGACCTTGGAATATGGCGATATGGAAATAGGTGTCCTTCAAGTTGAGGGCGGCGTACCAGTCTCCTGGATCCAGGGAGCGGATGATGGAGGCCAGGGAGACCATGCGAAACTTCAACTTTTTGAGAGAGACTTGTTGAGGCATTGCAGGTCCAAAATGGGTCTATAGCTCCCTTTTGCTTTCCGGATTAGAAAATAACAGGAGTAGCAACCTTTCCCTGCCATGTCTCGAGGGACCTCCTCCACGGCCTCCATGCGCAAGAGGTTCTTGACCTCTTGAACAAGGAATTACTCATGAGACTTGTCCCTGAAGAGTGACAGAAGCAGAGGGGGGAGGAAGGAGAGGTGGCCGTAAACTGCATAGTGTAACCTTGAGACACTATGTCTAACACCCAATGGTCTGAGGTGACTTGGGACCAGGCCGAACGGAAGGGACGAAGATGGTTGAGGAAAGAGCATGATGGATCCTGGAAGGTGACTGGGGCATTGCTCTCGACCACACCCTCAAAACAAGCGCTTCTGGCCCCCAGAGTGTTTTGCCGGGCCAGGCTGCACGGGTGAGCAGGAGGAGGAAAGGTGGCGGCGGCTGAAGCTAAAGTCTCAGTCCCTTCTTCTTGCAGACCCTGAATGAGACTGCCAAGCCTAGGTGGCGGCCGGAACTGCTTCCTCGCAGGCTGCAGTGTATGCATTCCCAGCAAGCGAAAGGTGGCCCTGTTGTCCTTTAGCCCTTGCAGCATCGCATTCATCTGGTTGGAAAAGAGACCATTCCCATCAAATGGGAACTCCTGAACAGAGGTCTGCATTTCTTGGGAAAGTCCGGCGGTCTGAAGCCAGGAACTGCGTCTCATTACCACTGCCAAAGCGACCACCCTGGCTGCTGAGTCCGTGGTGTCCCTTGTCATCCGAAGGGAGCAACGGGCAGCCGCAGTGCCCTCCTCCACCAGGGTGCCAAATTCTTGGACCACATCCTGTGGGAGGGACTCCTTGAACTTATGGAGGGAGCTCCATAAGTTAAAATTGTAATGGCCCAAAAGGGGGTGATGATTTGCAACCCGGAACTGAAAACTGGCCATCCAATAAATTTTCCTCCCTAAACAGGTCCAACCGTTTGGGCCTCTCTATTTTTGGGGGTTGAGCTGGTATGACCGTTTGTCCCTTTCGTTGGCCGCAGAGGCCACCAGCAAGCCAGGGGGAGGGTGAGTGCAGAGGAATTCAAACTCTTTGGCCAGGACAAAGTATTTCTTTTCAGCCCTTTTTGAGGTGGGAGGAATGGAGGAAGGAGTTTGCCAGAGGGCCTTGGGCAATCTTAAGGACACCATCATGCACCAGTTGTGTGACACGGGTTGGGGTAGAGGCTGACAGGACATTAAATAAGGTGTCCACCTGCTCAGCCATTTCATCCACCTCCAGGCCCAAGTTCTCAGCCACCCAACGCAGCAGGGCCTGGTGCTCTTTGAAATTGTCTGGCGGACTGACCCTTGATGGCATAGGCGCGGAAAGTAGGGGTGCAGGGGGTGCTGCAGAACCCTCAGGTTTCATGCAGGGTACCAGCTGCCGGCTGCGCACGCAAGGGCCCAGCTGCCAGCCCCGCTCCCGGCCACGCACGCCTCCACTACAGACCCCATGCTTGCCCCCAGCCTCGGCCCCCTTATCCCTGTCCATGTCCCCCAAGCCGGAGACACGGCCCTGCTCCTGGCCTGAGATCTGAGAGGGGTGGCATGAGGTGAAAAGTTTGGGGATAGTTTTGCTGGCTTTCAGCACCGCACTATAAAAAGCGTTCCAGCACCAATGCTCGAGGGTCCCACCACTGCCTCATCCAGGGAGCCATGCTTTTTGGCCTTCTTTTTGGGCACTGGTGACTGGGAACGATGCCGGGCAGAGCCCGGTGCCAGGGACACACTGTGCATTGAGGCCGAGGTACTTGGCGATGCCTGGCAGGGCTGCATGGAGGCCGGATTCCATGAGGAGAGCCTGTAACTGAATATCCCCCTCCTTTTGAGCGAGGGGCCAGAAGTTTTTACAACTTCAGTACTTATCTCATGTGTGATTCCCCCAAGCACTTGCAGCAGCTGCTATGGCGGTCACTTACAGGCATAGGCCTGTTGCTGTCCGCGCAGGGATTAAACCCAGGAGACCGGGGCATGCTCCTCCTGGGGCAAAGTCCCTGCTGGGACTCTAACTGCTACCTACTAACTACAGTTAACTACTTAACACTAACAACTATAAACAAACTATTTACAAGGCCCTAAGGCTTGATGTCAGTAGAGGAAAAACCTCTAGCACTTACAATGCAAGGAAAGGCACTTCGACTAACCACCATGGGAAGTAGGAAGGAACTGAGAGGGTGTAGGGTCGGCGGCGCCTGATATACTGGTGCACGAGCGCCGCATTCAAGGGGGTGCCACTGCTGACCCTACGGATACCGCTAAGGCAAAAAAACTCCGACGACCGTGAATGGAACTGACATGAGCAAGCACTCAAAGAAAAACTTCTGTTTCTCTTTTCATTTCCAGACCTCTCTCATTAACAAATTGTTGGTGGGTAATATTACAAAAATGACTAAAACAGATGCTACTAATGGAACCTGAATGATCAAAATGGAGACTTTCTTTCAAGACATATATGATACACTTTTAGTGTGTTTAAAGAAGGGTCAGTTACGATCAGTGAAGTTAAAAAAGATTTATATATAACTAACAGATCCTCAACAGCAATTTTTTGGGGAATACCAAAAATCTTAGTAATGGTTTTAATACAGTTTTCCATTAGTTTTAATTTCAGGTCAACATGCACATTATCTTCTATAAGTGTTCCAGCTAGAACTGCAATGCTACCATCCTGAAGAGGCTAGCACACCATGAAGAGAAATCCTTGGTCTTATCAATTTTTCCTTCCCCCTCTCTTACACAATTCTAAATTTAGCATTGTATTTTAAAAACAATATCTAACGGACACAGAATGTGTCATTTTTAGTTTATAGTGGTTTTATTTCATTAAAAAAATAATCTCCAATGAAATGTAAGGAGCAGGATGTGGTGAAGAACTGGACTTAGATTTCTGTTCTGCTAATTCAAAATGTTTCTAAAACAGATACAATTAAAGGTGATTTTGAAGGGACTAAGATGAAGGAAACAGCTATTCCCTATATTATCAGTTCCATGAAGGTCATAAGAAAATTAATGATGATAGATGTATCCAAAAAAACCAACCTCTTACATTCCTGTCATTTTTAGTGGCCAAATCATGAAAAGATGCCAAAAAAGTTTCCTTTAAAATTGGTTAAATGTTGGCATTTAATACCTCAGTAGTTTTCTGCATATGTTCAATTTTGTTATTTTGTTTTTGATATTCCATGTCCAATAGATATTGGACATATTTTGTTTGTACTGTTTACCTTGACTCCAGCTCTGTGTATTAGGGCAAACTGCTTTTTGTTTGTAGGTTTCTGAAATGTATTTACTTGACTCTTAAACAATTAAAGGATCTAGGCATGTGGTACAAAGAAACCAAACATCTATTTATATACTCACTGTTCTCAAGTTACTTTGCTTAACCAGAAGCAGTCACATACGTACTCTCTGGAGAGAACAGACTATCAGCTCTGTCTCAGTCAAATAAAATTATTGCAAAGATATATTCCTACCCTAACAATAAAGATAAGTGAGTGGGAGTGGAAAAAAATAGCATGTGATTGTGTAACTAAAGACTGTATCATAATGCATACACACAAAGCAGCTGAATGAGCAACTTTAATTTTGGCACTTCTTCACTTCTGCGTACTTAACTTTGCAAGTCTTGTACACACTGAAATTCTCAAAAGGGACAATCCACAGAATTACTACAAAATGTGAATTTCCCCTGCACACCATCCAAAGAGATTTGTTGCCAATGAATTTTAAAGATTTGGCTAAACCTTTTCAAGTTTGGGTGACTAACGTAAAGCACCTAGCTAAAAGCTGCCTGACTTTCAAAGACTTTGCAGCTGTATCTGCATCTCTGAACGTCAGGCTGCTCTTATTTAAGTGCCAAGTTGCAAGTTTAGGTGGTTTAAGCTTTAGGCTTTCATGTTAACCTCTGTCCCTATTTTTAAATATTGGTGTAGATTATGGAAAAGGAAATTTCCAGAACTTAGTGTTAAACTTCTGGAACTTCGTGGGTTTCAGAATTACAAGTCTTGTATCTTTTTTAAAAAATGTTTAATCTATTTGAGGGGGATGTTACAGTCTTATCTTTTAGAGACCCCTATTTTTGGAGACAGTTGTAAAATATTTGGCAAAACAAAATATAGAGCTCTGATCAAAAATATTTCTGGGATCTTCAGTACCAAGTATCTCAAAACATTTTAATTTAGTTTCTAATTCTTCATCTTACATTCAAATTCATTTTAAAATGTGTAATGTATGACAGAACTGAAAACGTCCTCTTTGATTTCTACCTGCAGTCAAAAGTTTCGTAGACTCTGCTGGCTTTGCATCAGGCCCCCATCTGAGGTGAATTGTGGTTTCATACTCTGATTCTCTAGGCCAGTTACTTCTTTGTTCCTGATTTTTATATACATTTTCTCCAAAGGTTTTCAAGATAAATTGTTAAAAGAAATATATTTACGATATATAATTCTCGTAACTACAATAAGTATTTACATCTGCTTGTGTGTTCTACTATAGAAAAATGGTAAGCAGAGATCTTGACCTACCCTGCAATTTAGAAAGCATTTAGAAAGTAAAGATAAACATCAAATGAGAACGGAGTCTCCAATCTCCTAATAACCCACCCGACATTAACAGTAAACTGTAGTTTCCCTGTAATCTTGAGTCTTTCTTGTTTCCTTACAGGAAAGGGATTCCAGATCTCTGCCATTCTCACTTAAGTCTCCTGGGATAGAGGTATTGATTAGAATAGAGAAGAATGAGGACAGAGACTATTTAGCTGACTTGAACAACTCACTGGGAGCAATGCTTTACCTTCATTATAGTTCTAGGAATCACCCCCTCTTGTCCCACATAGGCCTCAGGCCAATCATATGGATGAATCTCCACTCACAAGTATCCACTGGCTAGGTCAAGTGTAGTAAAACAGGAAGCTTTGGACAACAGATTAAGTTTGGGCATGTATCCTGAAACTTTATTCAGTCACCAATTGTACCCACACCGTCTCATTCCCCCATCCTTCTTCACAAGGATAATTAGAGGACTCTAAATTTGTGGAAGGTTAAACTCTATGCTCCTTCATCTGATGAAAGCAGCTCTCAGGCTTTGCTTATAACAATTCAGTGTCCCAACTTGACTTGCTTGCCTTTCAAGTGTCTGCATGGTGAACTAATCCTGTGCATCCCAAGTTGTAATCCCCTGTGTTGAATACATTTGAGTACTTCAATCAGATTTCTGTTCTGACAAAGCTTCAGCCCTTGGGTAAGATCTTCCATCTTCACCTTATTTCTGTGTTAGCTGATTCTTAACCCTTCCTGGTCAAAGAGATGGTTCTTCTGTAGCTTGCACTTTGGCCATCTCGTTCATAACATCTCTTAAAATGTCTTTGCATTGTTAAGAGTCTGGAAACTGAAATATTACAAACATGTTGATAGTCTAAATTACGCAATGTATGAAGTAAATCTTGATTTTAAGCTTTATTAAATGTCACACTTTATATCACACTGAAAGAAGTGGACCTCGTAGGTGAAGTTAAAAAAAAAAAATGGACCAACTGTAGGCATTTATTCTGCTGCTGGAGCAATGAAAGCTCTTTGGGCAAAAGAAAATTTCTTAAGATTCAAAGGGTCTATAGTGTATTTCCTGAGGAAATATTTTCTGATGAATTAACATATGAATCTATGGAGACTGATAATGTCAGACCTTTTCAACTTACATGCATGTTAACAGTTATAATGGTGCTTGGAACTGCTGCGGTTACTGAGGGTCTGTCATTCTTCACATATTTAATAAAAATTACTGAACACTTTAAAACATAATTAGTTTAAGTACAACTTCTGTTCCAAGACTGAAATATGTTTAAATTTTTATTATAAAACCCAGGGCCATCTGCTCCTATAATGTTTAGTGCATGATGGAAATTCATTGTTTTAAGATTGAAAAAAAACATGACTTGGGGCCTCTGATCAGGATAGGACACTGCCATAGCAGCATGATCCAATCTCGGTTTTGTGAAAGGAAGCACACAGAGGACACTAGCTTTTTTTCCAGTTAAAAAAGGGAAAAATAATAAAAGCGTGGTATCAGTCCAAATCAGTGTCACTAAATAGAAAAACTGGTTAATTAAGGCTCCATAAACATCAGTAATTTTGCCTAGCTGGCCATATACATGGTAAAACATTTCTACAGCATTGCATGTTGATCTGTGTGGTGAAGATTCCTACCACCTTGTGAGTTTATGACAAACCTGGATCATGAACCCTCTCAGATATGGCTATAATGGAATGACATTTACCGAAGTGTATGCCTACATACTAAATGAATTTTTTCTACATTAGCAGGCACACCATCAGTAGGACTTTGCTCATCGGTTGGCACAATGTCCAACATGACTATCGCTGACTTTGTAATTACATCCCCTACTAGGAAAGACATGACGATTTTAGTGTCCTTTTGAAATAATGTTGAGATACAGCTTTGGCTGTTGGTTATCTATAGAATTGTAACTTTGGGGGGGGGGGTGCAAGATGGCGTCAGTGTTGGATAAATGTTTTTAGAAGTGGAGAAGTTCACTTTCTAAATGATCTTCTACAGAAAAGGGGGAAATTAGATTAACACAAGTGTCTGGTGTCTCTCTTTTTTGGTTAAAAGACTTTTGTAAGCACATAATGCTTCTGTATAAATAAAGTAAATAAATAATTAGCTATTTTGTATTCTATTAAATTCTCTGATATAAACAGAGTGAGTTGCTTCTTATAATTTTTAGAATGTACATGTTCAGAAACTCTTGTCCACATTTGTAGCGCTAAACCCCAACAGTGGTGTGATTTCTTTAAAAGTATTTTGATCAAAGAAGTTTGCAAATCAATACTATGGGATTAGAGTTTATTCCATGTAATCCTGAATTTCCCGAAAAAAAAATATAAGTAAAAGTTCTTCAGATACTTTGGAGTTTAGCTTTTCCTTAAATTTCCTTCACTAGCTATGCAACAAAGCAAACCTGTTTCCTCCCTTCTTCTATGGAGGAGTCAGGGAAGGGTTTTGCCAAATTGATTTCCACATTTATATTACATTACCACTTCTCCTTTCTTCCCTGTTGACATTTTTATGTGAGTAAAGAATCCATTTCTAAGCAGTTTTATAGTTGTAAGATAATATGATATTTACCTTGTGATTAAAATAAGACATTCCTTTGTGAAAGGTAGCTGACTGAAGCTTTAATTTTATGATAAATCCTATACACAGTAGGATTTCCCTGGTACAACCCTAAATATTCCCTTCATTGATGTAGTCCACAGAGAATAATAATTGATTTCATAAACATGGAAAGGGCTCTTTTGAAAGGCACTATATGTTGTGAGAGCATCCCGTGACTTTTGTTTTTATTACAGAGCGAAATCCTGATAATTTCAGTGCTGTACTTGCTTTGTACAATACAATGAAATAAAATAATGAGGCATTCTTCCAAGGAGAATTATTCTCTTACAAATACATTTGTATACATAGTTAGGGCATGACCTGTTCATCTGAGGGGTATAAATTTGAGACCATAAACCCGTCTACCGTTGAACTAAAACCTATTTAAAAATTGTAAGTTTGTGAAAAACACATTTTCAATTTGGTTTTTATTGGAGCAGGCTGCTAACACTTGATATAATCCAAAGATTTGTGTAACATAATAGGATAAAACCCCAACCCCGTGTTAAACTTTATAATGCTAAACAGTGTAGCATTTCCATAATCTATTAGTTTGTATTCTTTCAGTATCGCATCAAATCAAATAATCTGGTGTGATGTTTCAATTGTTAGATATTTTTGACACTACCCAGGAGTTTGAGGTTACATGATAATGGCCTTTGTTCTGTAGGCTTAAAAGACTCTGGCCTTGACATGCCAAGGTTTCATAACCTGCACCTGTGTTGTCATACTATTTGACCTGGCATATGAAATAATGCAGTAGGAATTAGATCCTTGAATTTAGCCTGCTTCAATGTGCATGGAGTTTTAAGTCATGTTCAGAAACCAAGGAATCTAGTGGGGATGTCTCTTGTTAGTAGCATGAAACCAAACAGAAAATGGAATAGCTTTAGACCAATAATCATGTAGTAGACTGTATGTGTACAAGCATGTGTATGCATGTGCATGTAGGTTAGGGAAGGGAGCGGTGTCCACACTATATTTTGGTGCTACTGTAAAGTTTGAGAATTTAGTTTCCTTTTTTTTTTTTTAATCTGAAGTTTAGGCAAGACCAACAAACAAACAAAACACCACACACGCCACCAGAATTTTCAAGGTTTTTTGGTACATAATCAGTTTCAGCAATTTACCCTAATGAACACATGGATATAAGCAGAGCTTTAATGGCGTTCTCTCTTAACTACACATTTTCTACTCCTCTTCTACCCCACCACCTCACTGTTTACATACACTTTAATAAATAAAATAATAATAATAATAAAAAGTTATTTAAGGATTAACATTTTGGGAGGACGTTACTGAGTTTCTTTTGGGTACTGATCTAAACTAATGCTGCTGTAATTGGATTAGTACTGAAACTCAAATAGAACCTCCACCTTTAAAATTAGAGCAATTCAATCCTGTTGTCCTCTTCTCCCTAGCCATCCTCCATGTCCAATTCTGTAATGTTTGGATTCCCCTATTTGTGGCCTTGCTCTCCTATTCACCGGCATGTCCCCCTGTTCACTACTTTCCCCTGCACAGTTGTTAGAATTTATTTCTATAGCAATGCTGGAGAGGAGGTAAGATCAAGACACTCCCTGGCTTCAGGTCACCAGCAACATGTACGACTCCTAGCCCAGTTTCCTTGTGATGAAAGATGAAGTCCTGGTGTAAAACCGACAAATCCCGGTCAGCAGCAACCAGGACCTAACCTGGGACCCCTGGAGTTTAATGCATGAGCTTCTACTGGGGGAGGGGGAAGGAGAAGAACTTTTGGCTCCCATACTGGATGCGGCCTGCTGCTTAATTTAATCTGGCCCACAGCAAGTCTCCATGCTGTGGGCCAGAAGCCCCGCGCCTCAGCATCCCCCTACCCCCCGCAGTTCCTGGGTGGAGAGGTGATCAGGGAAGCTCCGCACACTGCTCCGGCCCCCAGTGCTGGCTCCGCAGCTCCCGCTGGCTGGGAACTGGGGCCAATGGGAGCTGTGGGGACGGCGCCTACAGGTGCAGGCAAGCGCGCACTGCATAGATACTCCTGGCCGCGCCTCCGCTTAGGGGCCATACATACTGGCTGCTTCCAGGAGGGGCGCGGGGCCAGGGCAGGCAGGGAGCCTCCCTTAGCCCCGATGTGCTGCCAACCAGGAGCCACCTCAGGTAAGGGCCACCTGGCTGGAACCAGCACCTCGCACCCCTGCCACCCCTAACTGTACACCAACCCCCAGGCCTGATTCAACTCCTGCACTCAAACTCCCTTCTAGAGCCCACACCCCTACCCACACCCCAACCCCTGGCCTCAGTTCGAAACCCTCACTGCCCCCGCACCCTAACTTCCCCCCAGAGCCCACACCCCTGCCCACATACCAACCCCCAGACCTGATCCAGCTCCTGCACCCAAACTCCCTCCCCCACCTGCAACCCAACCCTCTGCCTCTGGTCAGAATCCCCTCCCAGACCTCAAACTTATCCCCAGCCCCAACCCAGAGCCTGCACCCACAGCCAGAATCCACACCCCCTCCTGCACCCCAACCCCTTGCCCAGAGCCCCCTCCTGCACCCTGAACCTCTCATTTCTGGCCCCACCATGGAGCTTAGGGGAAGCCCTGAGCCTCTGCGCCTCCCTATGTGGCTGGAGCTGGGAGCACTGGCTCGCCCCACTGCAGGGGGAAGCCCTGAGTCTCCGTGCTCTCCTGCGGGGCTGTGTGGGGTCTGCCACTGATTTTTTCTGTAGGTCAAGGGCCCTGATAGAAAAAAAGGTTCCCCACCCTTGTTCTACTGCATGAGCTAAAAGACAGCTCTCTCTTAGCCAAGGCTGTAGCAGACTCATCAATCTCTAGCTGCCACTAGACCAGAACAAAAAGCGTCACACCAAGCAGGCATGGGTTACACTTGCACAGATCTTCAAAGATCGAATAGGGTTGCAGCACATTCACCTCACTCTTTTGCATGGAGCTTTTGTTTCAGTTATAGGAGAATAGCAAAGACGTCAGGTCTGCTTTTAGTCTCCTATAGAGTTCTGTAGTCAAGCTGTTACGCCAAAGCACTCTGTGTGTGTGTGTGGGGGGGGGGGGGGGGGTGTTGAACCCAAGACAAATACCCAGCAACAAATCCAGACATTCAACTGATGGACAGTCAACATGCAGAGGTGGTTTTAGTCCTGTGACTGGAAAACCAACTATTTCTTGGTTTAAATCTCTTTAAACTCTTGATTCAAGTGATTGCATTGTTGTCAGCTCTCAACTTTCCAAAAAAACCAGGAGCTTCACAGTATTCAGCGTTTTTCTTAAAGCTCTAGGCCCTGGCTTTATGTGAATAGACCAGAACCTTAACTATAGCTGGGGTGCTGGGTGTTTTTTGTTTTTTTTAAATTGTTTTTTAAAAAAAAGTTTCTAGCCTGCACTGTTGTGATTTTTCAGTGCTCTCAGGTAACAATACTGGGATTCATCTGTTTTATTTTTCTAAATGAACTGTATGTGGGATGTTGAAGCTAAATACTTACCGCTTGTTAGATTAAAATTTATAAACCAGTTAATTTATATTCACATAAGATACAATTTAATACCTCTGAAAGATACAAGAAAAAAAATAGTTGTTTCAGCAAAGCAGGAGAATGGTGTGTTGAAGGCAGATGTTATTTACTTGTGTATTGCAGAAGTGACCAAATGTGCCAGGTGCTGCACCTACATTGAGTAAAACAGACCACTCACACTGAAGTGCACATGATCTAAACAGATGAGCAGAACAACTGCAGACAGACAAACTAGCAAAATCTCAAAGGTGATGGTAGTTACACAACTTGCTAGTGGGTCCTCCCTTTTTTCAGGTGCCACATCCAATCTAACCCACTTCACCATCGCTATTCTAATCATGTGCTACCTCATGGTACTGGTACAAGCTCAACATGACACACAGAGAAAGAACAAAACACGCCTGTCTCCCCCTCCTAAAAAAAAAAAACAAAACAAAAAAACACAACAACAAAAAACAAAACAAAAACAAAACCTCACCACACACCATCCCCAGCCTCCCCTGCTTCCCACAGCTCCCAGTCTCCTTGCTCTACCAATCCAGTTTCTACCCTACCTCCAACCCCAATCTCACTACATTCCTTTGTCCCAATCTACTCCTTTTCCTCTCCAACCCCAGTCTATTTTTTGTGCCTTCCTCATTCAAAATCTGGCTGCTCTTTCCTCCTCCATGCTGCCTGGATGTCAGTAGGAGGATCATTGAAAACACAGGAGAGACAGGCTCCCTGCCCTCCGTTCTGGTGCCTGGCCCTACCAGTCTTTACAGAAGAAAGTCCTTCTGAACTCCTGGAGCCCTGGATTGGAGCATACTCAGTTGCTCTGTGAGGGGATGGCACATGTACAGTCTGGCACTAGAAGCTGAGAGAGGATGGCAGCAAGGAGGGAATCTTTGGAGATTTTAGCTGCTAAAAATTTAAGGCATCTCTAATGAGCGTGTGCAAACTACAATATTTCAGAGGCTTACAACCTGGCCAAATTGGGTGGATTTTCATAGGGACAGGAAAAGGCACATCCTTGATACAAAAACCACACCTATCAAATTCCAGCATAGGGGTGTTAGAGCTTCTCAGTTCATTATTATTTTTCAAAAAGTACTTTGCCTTTGTCTCATTCTCAGAAATAGCTACACTGTTTAGCTGATGTTTTTTTTATTTATTTTTTTTAAATAACTTGAGGCAAATACCTGGCATGGAAAAAATCTGCCTAAACAATTAAAGTTCGGCAAATTTATAAGCAACTGAAAACACGAAATTTAGAACGTGAAATATCTGGCAACCTTAAGTGTTGCCAGTTCTTGCTACTTCATCATGTGTGGTGGGGTTTTGAAGCCTACTTCGTGATGACAGGAGAAGCTCCACCCCCTTGCAAAGTTCAGCCCTGATTAATGATTTTTTGACCTCTTGAAATTGGCAATAATGTTGTGTTTTAAGCACTGCAAAAAACTAAAAGGTGTCACGATGCACATTGCTGTGATCACTCATTGCTCTAAGTAAGGTTTTGGTTAATTACAGCTCGGTGTGTAAAATGAAGCTGAAGTCCAGGGGAGGAGTAGTCTTTGATGGCAGATCACACACAATACAAACAATAACTCCGACCAGCAAGTAGAGCCACGAGTATGTAGTGAGTGGTGTTGCCCAAGTGACCACAGATTAGTGAAATTATTTCACTAGAGTTCTAGTGTTTGTCTGTAAGGTAAGACATTTTGCTCTATGGGGATACAGTTTCTGAAGTGCATTAATGTGCTGCACATTAACGTGTGCTACATTAAAGTTCCCTAGATACTTAGTGTGCCTCGAATGGGTCTACACAGATCAATTAATACTCTGCATGTTAATGTACTTTAAATCCTCCTCTCTCCCACAGCATATTGCCCCACAGCGTAGACAAGCTTGGAGTATGCAGGCAGGAATAAACATCTGAGTGCATTGAGCATGGCGGAAAACTTACTTGAATGAAAGAAACAAGAACCTGTTTGACTGCTGGGTATTTTTTAAATGAAACTAGAATACACAGATTATGTTCATTCAATAGTCATACGCTACAAACTCTCTGGGTCACACTTTTGCTGGAAAAATCACTTTGTTCTCAAGGTTTTATGCAGCATGAATTTTTGGGGCACAGGTATCACTTTTGTTAGTCCGGGGAGGAACTTCTGTATTGTGTATTTAAATTTCTCCCTAGTTTCCTTAGTAGTAGACAATGAGAGATTAAAGTAGGAGGGGGTCAGTGGGGCAGGGTGTGGGCTTGTGTGTGTATTAAGTCTCCCTAATAGAGTAGCAGAAAGCAAACCTATAGAAGTGCAGAACTGCAGGCTACTCTTTGTTTGGTAGTAGTATAGGCAAGACTTGTAGTGCAGCCAGATAGGACTGTAGCAACCTCTTTCAGGTTGTACCTACTTTCCTTGATTAAAAATTTATACTGCAGTTATTTTATAGTGAGGGCAGACCTCTGTTAGAGGCTGTATTCATACCACTTCTGTTGCAGGATCAGAGTCTTTGAAGTTTCCTGGTTTGGTTCTAATAAAAAAATACAGCATCACCACTTATATTACAGTATCACCCATAATGTACTAAGTCCTTTTCAAACACAGAGAAAGATACATTCCCTTCCATAAGACACCTGGGGTTATTTCTACTTCCAGATGTAAACAAAGAGCTCAGAGGCATATAAAGTGATTAAAATGGGAGTTTATGTTATTTCAAATGGCAAAAACAGGTTCTGCAATGTTTTGTATTTTATTCAGACTGATTCATCAGTCTTCAGTTATACACATACATTGTCCTTTGCTGGATCAGTGAACACTGCCCATTGTGATTTAATATCAGACAAAGGTTACATTGCAGCATGCAGCTCAATACAAGGGGGACAGGGAGTTTGGGGGGGGGGGGGGGAGACCTCTAGCCAAGTGGCTTCTACATTTGAGACTTCTACATTTGTTCAAGAAGAGGAGCTTACTCACCTGTGCAGTAACTGACGTTCTTCGAAATGAGCGTCCCTGTGGGTGCTCCACTACAGGTGTTGGTGTGCCCCGCGTCTTCACTCTGAGATTTTTACAACAGTACTCACATGGGCCGCACACACGTGGTGCCTGCCTCACGTGCTGACTGTGCCTCAATAATGCGTGCGCATGGCCCAGACTCCTCAGTTCCTTCTCTGCAACGGAGACTGCTCCGAACTCCGAAGTAGAGGGGAGGAGGGTGGGAAGTACACAGGTCAGTAACCTCCTCTTCTTCTGAGAGATGTCCCTGGGGGTGCTCCACTCCAGGTGACTGAAAAGTAGTATCTCTTAAGGAGGTAAGGACTTTGGATCTGGTAAGAAAGCTATAGACAACACAGCTCGGCTCATTCGAATATCAGTCAGGGGTCCTTGAGTAAGAACATAATGTTTAAGCAAAAGTATGCTCTGAAGCCCAGGTGGCGGCTTTGCAAATATCTGTGAGGGGTACGTTATGTAAGAATGCCACAGACGTTGACACAGATCTGGTGGAGGGTGCTCTAACGGAAGTTGGAGGATTCATCTTCTTTAGTTGGTAGCATAAGCGGATGCAGTCTGCTATCCAATTGGATATTCTCTGGGTAGAGACAGATTTGCCTCTGCATCATTCTGCAACTGAAAGGAAAAGTTTAGGGGAAGCCCTAAAGGGCTTAATCCTATCCAAATAAAAAAAGACAATGCTCTGTGCACGTTAAGTGTGTGCATTGCTGATTCGAAAGCAGTCGCATATGGTTTAGGATAGAAGGCTGATAGATGGATAGATTCATTGAGGTAGAAGGAGGAATGTACTTTTGAGAGAAATGTAGGATGCGTTTGGAGCACGACTTTGTCCATTAAAAAAATATAGTATACGGTGGGTCAGCCCTAAGTACTCAAGTTTTTCTACATGTCTGGCCAATGTAATGGCAACTAAAAATAGTTTTTGTGGATAGATGTAGGAGAGAGCATGTTGCAAGTGGCTCAAATGGATCATGCATCAAGCATGAGAGGACCAAATGTAGGTCCCAGGGTTGAGTGGGTGGTCTAATGTCTGGGTATAGGATCTGGACGCCCTTGAGGAACTGCTTTGTGATGGAGTGGGTGAAGATAGTAGTGTCTCCAGTCTTATTAGGAAACGCCGTAATTGTTGCTAGATGTACCTTTATGGAGCTAAAGGAGAGCCCAGATCGTTTAGTATTAGTGAAAGAGGGGCGGAAACAGGTGCGGTTTGCTTGGTGGAGCACCAGTGAGTGAACCTAGTCCATTTATGGAGATAGCAGAACACAATCCACACGTACCACCTACGTAATAGTACTCTTTGTACCTGTTCAGAGCAGTCTAGTTCCTCATTAGAGAATCACTGAGGAGCTATGCTTTGAGGTGCAGCATCGTTACATTGGGGTGGTGTAGTTGATCATTATGATAATAGGTTCGGAAGAGGTGGGGAAGTGGAATTGGCAGACAAACTGATATCCTCGTTACAAATAGGTACCACGCCTGTCTGGGCCATGTAGGGGCTATTTGTCTGACCCTGGCTCTCTCCGCTCATATTTTTTGTAATCCCACTTGTTCACAGGGTATCTGGGGGAATGCATATAGGAAACTGTCATTCCATTTGATGAATGCGTCTCTCATCAAGTGCTTTCTTAGGTGCGCTCTGGAACAAAATTATGGGTATTTTTTGTTGGCTGTGATTGCAAAAAGATCCAGTTGCAGGTAGCCCCATATTTTGAATATGTTGTGTAGGATGGTATCGTTTAGGGGGAAAGATTTCCTGAGCTCGTCCACAGTGGTGTTTAGTGAACCAAGTAGGTAGGAGGCTGAAATCTGGATATGGTTTTGGAGGCACCAATTCCAAAGTTTCGTAGCCTCCGTGCAGAGCGAGTGGGATCAAGCTCCCCCTTGTCTGTTTATATAAAACATGCAGGCGATGCTGGTCATGATCCTGATGTGTTGGTTCTGGATGTGTAGGAGAAATTGGAGGCAGACACTGTGGACCGCTTAAAGTTAAAAGATTTATGTGTAGTGGGGCTTCTGTAGGGGACCAGGGTCCCTGAGTGGTGTGGTGTGCCATGCCATGTGTGCTCCTCAGCCTGTAAGGGAAGCATCTGTGGTAATTATAACGGAGGGGGACTCCTGCATGAACAGAACTCTGGAGCAGAGGAAGAGTCCACCACGTGAGTCCTAGACTTTGGTAGTTATGGAGAGAGAAGTCTGTTTAGGCCACGCACATTTGGGTCTGTAGACAATGGTCATGCAATCCTGCAGGCACCGCATTTAGAGGTGTGCATTCTTGACCACTAAAGTGCACGAGGCCATATGGCTGAGAAGTTGCAGAGAGTCCTGGACAGTGACCTGCAGGCTGTTTTGCAACTTGGCGACAAGATTCTTCATGGTATTGAATCTGTAAAATGGAAGAAATGCAAGTCCGGTTGCGGAATCAAGGTGAGCGCCTATGAACTGTAGTCATTGAGTAGGAGTTAGTGGATTTGGTTTTGTTTATTTGTAGGCCCAAACCTTGGAAACAGTTGATGGTCATCTGTGTGGCTTGGATGGCCGCCCCGAGAGTTTGTGCCTTGAGCAGGCAATTGTCCAGGTAAGAAAAAATTATGACTCCTTTTTTCCATAGATGTGCTGTTACCACCATGAGAATCTTGGAAAAAAGACGCGGGGTGCTGTTCAGAGGTCAAACTACCATGTGTATTGGTAGTTATTTGAGCCCAAAACAAATCTGAGAAAACACCCATGGGCGGGGTGTATAATTACATGAAAATAAGCATCCTGGAGTTCGAGGGCTGAAAACCAAATCGCACTGCTCCAGCGCTGGAATTATGGGTATGAGTAACCATTTTGAATTTTTGCTTTTTGACAAACTTATTGAGTCGCCTGAGGTTGAGGATGGGTCGCCATCCCCCACCTTTTCTTTTCTGCCAAAAAGTAGTGGGAACAAAAACCCTTTTCCCTGTGCTGACTAGGAGCAGTCAAGACAATGCCCAATTTGTGGAAGACATTGCACTTCTTGGTGGAGCAAGTGGTCATGAGAGGGGTCCCCGAAGAGGGACGGGAGTATGGAGAGGAAGGGGATGGAATAACTCAATCAGATGGCCTCTAGGGCCCATCTGTCTGTAGTGATGGCTCACCAGTTGTGGTAGAATGGGAGTAAACGGTAACCAAAAGGTTGGATGGGAAGTATAAGTGCTGGAGTGGGTAGAAGGTCTTGACCAAGGTTTCAAATCTGCTTATTAGATGGAGCAGGTTGGGATGGTGCCGATGTTGTGGTGCATCATCGTTTATGCCTGGGTCTCTGGCGGTGTTGCTGCTGGTGGTCGTATGGCCTCTTTTGTTGTTGTGTGGAGGCTGGGTATCGTGGGCATTGATAAGGCAGATACCTGTATTGTCTTCTTCTAGTTGCCGGTGTATGGATGCCTAGGGATCTGAGCATCGCTCTGGAATCCTTCATGGTGTGCAGCACCTCGATGGTTTTTGCTACAAATAACTTCTCGCCATTGAAGGGGAAATCCTCCACCATCTTTTGTATCTCACGTGGGAAAGAAGCAGCCCAACGCATCACTACAACCATTGCGGTGGACCTGGCAGCTGTGTCCACAGCATTGAGGGCAGCCTGTAATGCAGGAAATAATCTGCCCTTCAGAGACTACTGCTTTGAATTGTTGTCTCTTGTCCTCTGGGATGTCATTAATAAAGACAGGAAACTCATGGAAATTTCTATCATATTATTTGGCCAGTAGGGCCACGTAGTTTGCCACTCTAAACTGTGGCATGGATGATGCATAAACTTTGCAGCCGAGAAGGTCCATTCTTTTGCTGTCCTTGTCAGAGGGAGTGGACCAGAAATGGCTGCTGTTTGTTCTTTTGGATGGCTGCTTCTACCACCAGTGAATTTGGTGGCGGTGGTGGTGGTGGTGTGTGTAAGTAAAAAGGAATTCTGAGCCCCTGGAGGGGACATAGTATTTCTGGTCTGCCCTTTTGCAGGTAGGGGGGTATGGTGGCTGGGATTTGCCAGATATTCTTGGCAGGGTCCATAATGGCTCCATTAATAGGTAGGGCAATCTTGCAGGAGGTCGAAGGTTGTAATGTTTCGGTCAGCTCATCCTGAGTCTCCGACACCTCCTCCAGAGTCATCTTAAGCTCATTAGCCACTCTTTTGAAGAGGTCCTGAAAATGAGTAAAATCATCTACTGTTGTTGGGGGTGGGGGCAGAATAGCTTCTTCTGGTGAGATGGATTAATTATTATTATTTGGGGAGGGTTCAGGTGCCTCCTTGTCTACGTGCACTGTTGCAGGTTGCTTCTGTCCATCCGTCGCAGAAGCATGGGCGGGTACAGAAGGAGATCCAATGTCACCTCTGCTTGGCTACTGTGGTGCCTGCTGTAGGACCCCCCACGGGTTCCAATAATGCCATTGTCCGGGGAAGGGTATGGGTGGTCCCATCCACAGGTGTCCATACCAGGGTGGTAAGTCCCTGGAATAAAAGGACCTTGGTCCCATGCTAGCAGGAGTGTGAAGGGGGGAGGAATGGTATGGTGAAAAAAAACTCCCTCCACGTCATCATCCTTATCACTAGAAAAAAGTGACAGGGAATGGGGGATAGCTGTTGGTGCTGTGCTGACGGTCCCGGTGAGAGATCAGTACCAAGAAATGGGGAATCTGGAGCTGGCGAGATTAGCAAATCACTGGAATGAATAAACTGTAGTGCCAAGGTAGATGGAGCTGGAATACATAGCGCTGGGTGCGGCATCGGGGCCACAGGGTCAGCCGGTGCCAATTGGCGCGGCACCGTATGCGGAGTGATAAGTGGTTGAGGTGTCGGTGCTGGGACAGCAACTACATTGGTGTGCGGCACAGGCAGGCTCAGCTGAGTAGGCACCGAGTCCTTTGCGGTGCCGTATTAAAGAGGCAGGCAACTTTAAGCACATAGCCTCGGCACCGGAGCAGTGTGTACTGGCAGCAGCTGAGGTATGGACGGTGCTGGAGGTGCCCAGAATGTTGTACGTGCTTAGCCGCGGAGCTGTCGGCACCGACGAGACAGACCTGGTTGGAGACCATTTGGATACCGGCTCATCTCTGTGAGGAAGAAGCTGGCAGTTTTTTTGTTGTTTTCTTGTCCCTAGTAGACTTAGGAGGGCTCTGTTTCAAGTAGGACTCCTGACCCGAATCAGAGGCAGGTCTAAGGGACTTCTCCATTAGAATTAACTTGAGTCTCAGGTCTTGGTCCTTTAGTGCCCTACCCTTTAGTTTACTGCAGTGGGCACATTTTGGGGCTGGGGGATGTGGGACTCCCCCAAACAGCAAACACATTAAGAATGGTCATCAGAGATAGGGACGGCCTCTCTGCATGTAGTCCATCTCTTAAAACCTGGAGAGCCGGGCATAGTATAAACTGTCTAACTGACAGAAAAAAACCGGGAAGGAAAAAAAAATTTAATTTAATTTTATTTTTTAAGAGAAGGGGAAATTAAACGTATCTAATTTTTAAAAAAAAAAAAAGCTAGTTAAACTGGATAAACAACTATCTAAAGCAAGAAATAATTGAGCGAGACAGCTGAGCTCCGCCTCAGGCCAGAGACAATAGCAAAGGAACTGAGGAGCCTGAGCCGTGCGCATGTGTTATTGAGGCACAGTCAGCGCATGAGGCAAATGCCGCACATGCATGGCTGTAAAAATCTCCGAGCGAAGGCGCAGGGCCGCACCAACACCTGGAGCGGAGCGCCCACAGGGACATCTCTCGAAGAAGCATCAACTATTACAGAAGCAGCACCTGTAGTGTTGAAAGAGGGGAATATTGTTGGACACCTCCTGCCAGGCCATTTTCTGGAACAACAGTAATAGTGCATCAAGCCGTCCTCCAGTGACTCAAGGGCATGAATACCAACTTCAGGGCAGACTATTAAGAAGCCGGGGACAAACCCCAAACTGGTTGTGAGTTCTAGACTTCGATTTCACCAATCATTTATTAAGTATAAACTCCTCAAGCACTATAACAGTCTAACCATGGAGTCAGACAGTACTCTTGGGTACTCTGGTTTATCTTGTCACCTGGGTAAGCTTACGAGAGCTGGTCCCTCTCGGGTGATTTACATAGTTACAGAGGCTTACAATGCAAAATACTTACATTTTACCTTGTAACATGGGATATAGATGTTATTAATGAGATTAATGAATGCAGCAATTTACAAGCATTCAATAATCTCTAAACATTAACCACCTTTTTATAATTCTAATATCTATTTTAACAATACTGACACATAGGTGAGTCAGATTAATTCCACCTATGTATTTGTCAGTATCCAAATGAGGCATGAGCACCTTGGCATAAACTACAGCTCGTTTGCCAGTGTCACACAGTGGGTTTGCGAAAAGGCTGTACAGTAGAATCTCAGAGATACGAACACCAGAGTTACGAACTGACCCGGTTCCAAATGAGGCGTGTGGTTGACTGAAGTAAGTAATCAGGCAGTAGCAGAGGGGGGAAAAGGAAAAACAGCACAGTACTGAGTTAAACAAACTACTAAAAAATAAGGGAAAGTTTAAAAAAATAAGATTTGAAAAGGGAAGAAAACTGTTTCTGTGCTTGTTTAATTTAAATTGAGATGGTTAAAAGCAGTATTTTTCTTTTATATAGTAAAGTTTCAAAGCTGTATTAAGTCAATGCTCGGATGTAAACTTTTCAAAGAACCATGATAATGTTTTGTTCAGAGTTATGAACAACCTCCATTCCTGAGGTGTTCGCAACTTTGAGGTTCTACTCTGTATTCAGTTGTCTCAGCAATGGGAATAATGCTGAAATTTGAGAGTGGGAAGTGGCAAGGACTTCTTCAAAATAAGAGACTACCTTAGAATGACAGGTTTCAGAGGAGCAGCTGTGCTAGTCTGTATTTGCAAAAAGAAAAGGAGTACTTGCGGCACCTTAGAGACTAACCAATTTAGTTGAGCATAAGCTTTCGTGAGCTACAGCTCCCTTCATCGGATGCACCTGATGAAGTGAGCTGTAGCTCACGAAAGCTTATGCTCAACTAAATTGGTTAGTCTCTAAGGTGCCGCAAGTACTCCTTTTCTTTTTACCTTAGAATGAAGGCCAGCTTTCCTAGTGTCATTTATCTCTTGAAATGACATTATCTTAAACATGGTACATAAATTGTCAGCCTGGATGCAACATGACTTTAGTTATTGCTTTTGAATTTTAGATATTTAAAGTTACATACACACTTGACTAGTTCTAGCTTTAAATAAAGCTAAGTTGTAAACATGGTCACATGGCAGGCCATATTGAAGTCTATAATGTTAACCCAGAGCAAGACATTTTGGTGTGGTATTTTTCAATTATTTTTTGTCCTAAATGTTAAAGCTATATTTTTAACTTAACTTCAATATAATCGGCTGATAAAAATATTAATGGCATATTGAGTAACTGTTGAAACAGCTGCTACCAACACTTACTGACAGATTCTCATAAATATGCTGAAGAAAAGTCCCTGCAGCTTTTTTATGGTTTTAGAACCCTGAGGATTGTTTTTTATAAGTAGCCTCCATTCTCAAAATATGTTTAAAGTTAAAATTAAGCTTTAACATCTCCAAAACCTGTGCCTGGGATTTGCTCCTCATAAGAAACTTAGTATTTAAGGAAAAAAGGAAAGGGTGTCACTTACACACACTTTTAGAATATCCAGTTATAGAATAGATCCTAATTAAAAGGCTGCAGTCGTATATTTAAAGGGTTATACATATGAACAATGCAAAACAAGAACATTCAACTTTAGAGTGGTATATTATCATAAAACCCCAGCGTCCTACCTCTGAAACAAAGCCTGTCTTTCACAGTTAATGTATGTTAATATATTTTGAGGACAATTTGTTTTAACACATTGCTGTGAAAAACATTAAATATTTTACAGGACTGTCAAAAATATAACACTTTTATTTGACCGAAAGGGAAGATGTGTAACACATCATATTCCTGCTCAACGAACAGACTTTCAAATATTTTACAAGATACTGTGTATGTTCTGACTGCAATTCACTTGTGTTTACATTTTATTTTAAAAATATTTACTAAAATATTAAATTATCTTATTTGATATTCACAGCTTGCATCTGTTTTAGTTCAAAAACACACACACAAAAACCTGAAGTTCCAATAGCGTATGAAATTAATTGAATAGGAGGTAGCATTCCACAATTTTACCTTAGAATTCCTAATTCCAACATGATACCAAGTTTCAGGGGGTAGATATTAATTTCTCATGAACATGTTTTTAAGAGGTTGCCAGAAAGTTTATTAAGCATACAAATGCTTTATAATTTCACACAGCCCTTTCTCTGAAGCAAAAGCACTTAGCAGTCCCTCTTTCCTTTACTGTACAAGTTGAATACAACCATTGTTGTATACAACCATTGGAGTAAAGGAGTAATGGTCTCAAGTTGCAGTGGGGGAGGTTTAGGTTGGATATTAGGAAAAACTTTTTCACTAGGAGGGTGGTGAAGCACTGGAATGCGTTACCTAGGGAGGTGGTGGAATCTCCTTCCTTTGAGGTTTTTAAGGTCAGGCTTGACAAAGCCCTGGCCAGGATGATTTAGTTGGGGACTGGTCCTGCTTTGAGCAGGGCGTTGGACTAGATGACCTGCTGAGATCCCTTCCAATCCTGATATTCTATGATTGTTAGTGATCTGGTGCATTATATTTACCTACAACATGTATGGTTATTTACCCACTTAACCAATTACAAGACCACCACCAATGCACATATGGTCTAACAGCCAAACTACAGTAACTTTAGCCAGCTCATCTTTAAGGACTGGGGTACAAGGAGTAAGAGTTATTGCAGAGGCTGCCAGAATGCCTAATACAACCAGATTTGCAGATTACATTTATAAGAGTTTATGCTGACAAGTGAAACTAAAACCAACATTCCATATCCTCTTGTCTGAGGAGATGAGTGGGATTGTACACTCACATCACATGAGCAGTCAGCTGCTGAAAGTCATAGGAAAGGTAACTGGTCTCACAACTGAGCTGTAGCATCACCACTGTGAAGTGTTTTACTAAAACTATTAAGCAATTTTTTAACTGAGTCAAAAGCCAATCAACCAACCAGTGTTAACCTCTTACCACAATTTAGCTATTTACAGCCTCAAAAAGCTAAGCTACCAGGCTAAAAACAAACTCAATTACATGTAACTGACCTGCAGAAACAGATAGGATTCACTTTAAACATTGAAAACAGAGCAGTAGTTTAATGGCGTCTAAGGAATAAGACTATGCTTCAAAAAACAAATTACTGGGATAATCTGAACTCAAAAGACCAGTTTCCTGTTCTGTATATTTTGGAAAAGCAGGCAAATGTAAATCAACTGTGGGGAGATCATTATATCCACACATTTGCAAACATGCCCAAGGTGCACTTCTTTCTAGATCACCATCTTCATTTTAGTTACCTACTGTTCTGTTGGGAAGCGGTTGCCTCATTGGTAGGGTGCTGGACTGGGACTTGAGAAATCTCTGTGCCTCTTGCACTGGCCTGCCTTGTGACCCTGGCCAAAAACCACTTCATCTTTGTGCCTAAGTCTCCCTATCTGCATAAAATGGAGATGATACTTACCTCCTCTGTAAAGTGCTTTGAAATCTATAGATGAAAAACGTTATATGAGAGACAGGTATTCTGACAGTTCTGAACCTCTGTTGCATGCGGAGTACACATCCTACACAGAGAGGTAGTTTTAAAAAGACAGAATCTCTATTTCCATTTAATTATTCAGGGTGGGATTTTCAAAAGTGCTCAGCATTGACCTAACTCTGCCCTCACTTTTACCTCCATGGTAAAACTCCCTTTGGCATGGATATAAGCAGTTAGGATATTACAGAGGGCTTATAGAAAATTGCATCCTGAACAGCCCTGCAAAATTGAGGATTTTTTAAGAGCTTAAGTTCATCCAAGCCTAATAGAACACTAGTTATGCACTCATCTCCTCTTGAGAGCTGGAAGCTGTCACGCTTGTATTTCTGTAATCACTAGCTAGCAAAACTGTGCCACAGTGCAGCCTTCCCGTTGAGGAGAGGTCTTGGACTGGAGTGGTTGGACAGTGCATATCAGGAATTAAGTACATTCAGAGAGCTTAAAATGGCCCGTTTTATAATATAAACCAATTTCAGTTTCCCCATCTCACATTTAAACACTGCATGGGTTTGGCAGTTTGTTCTCTTACTCATTCAATAACTCGTTTTTGGAAGCCTAACAAACAATCCTCAGGCCTATCAGTTTTGTCCTCCATTTCGGAAGCGTTCTGCTGAGATTCTAAGATACGTTAACACCATCTTCTGGGACTCAGTACATCTTGCTTTGCCTGCATATAATGGGCAAATGCTTCATAAACTTGCTACTGCAATTAGCAGTTACCATAACAGGCAACCCCAAGTGGAGGGCCTTGGATTGTAAACTCTCTGAGACAAGGAGTGCCACAACTGCCTATAATGAGCTTAGGGCTGCTTGCTTTACACAGTATTTGTTTTCTTCTGTTCTCTAGGTGGGGTTGTTTTGTTTTTTTTTTTAATTGCCACATCAAATTACAATGCACTTATACTTTTAAAAATAGTAGTTTGGTTTTCAAGTACAGTTTAGCAAACATTTTTCCGAGTTTAATTAGTTTTAAGGCAGATCTACACATTTGATGCGTTGTTCACACAGCAACCCTGATTCTGTTACAGTAGTTTTGGCACATCCTCAAAGCACCCCCCCTTACGAATCATTGGATGTACTTCTGCATTCTCAGACTCAAGAAATACCAATCTCCACGTACTTACACCAGCACTTATGCAAGAAGCATACTGGCAGTTTACAAATTTAAGGCATGATGAGCTAAAGAAAACAGTTCAACTAATGCAGGTATAATTTTTGTGGCTTCCAGGTCCATACTTGGCTAAAATTGTAGATTGCACTGGTTCACTGGGACTTAAGGTTAAACAGAATCCCAGGTGTTGCAAACTAGTGTGAGACCAGCGCATCAAAATCCCGCACACAACTTCTGAATATGCACACAAGGAATCACAGCATTTCAGTGCAAGAGTGATGTTGGAGTTCTATAAATATTTAAGAAAATTTTTTTTTTTACAGATGTTTCAAGTTATTCCAAGCATGCTTATTTCCCCTCCCCCCACTACGGACAGGATTTTAGAATGATGCAAAGTTGTGGTTAACATCCTTTGAAAAGGTTTTAAAGTCATAGTGAATACAGGACTATACAGACTTGGAGTAAAAGAATGAGCTAAGATCTGCAGCAGAAGCTAGGGACCAGATTTAAATGCTAGTTCAAGCCTCAGGCCTACTTACAGGCGCATTAGGCAACTGAGATTGATGCAACCAATCTTTCAGGTATGTCTACACAGCAGCTGGGAGCATGGCTCAAGCTAGCATGCTAAAAATAGCAGCGTGGATGAATGTTGTGAGATGGGCAGTGACATGAGCTATCTTCCAAGTACAATCCTCTTGAGTCTATACTTGGGTTGCTAGCCTGAGCTACTGCCCACGCTGCAACATCCACACGGCTACTTTTCACACACTAGTTCAAATAGAGAGTTAGCATGTGTCTGTCCATCTGGGCTGGGAGGCTTACTCCCAGCTGCAGTGCTGACACACCCTTAATTCTCCACTCCTCTTAAGTGCTGGAATTTTTTATTTTTTTTTTAGCGAAGGGGTGGGGGGAGAAGAGAGACAGAGACATTCACGCTCTGAGGCTGTAGAGGGGTGGCTACCCCACTCCTAAAATGGAAGGGGTTAAAAGCAGCCCTGGAGAGGGCTGCGGCTGGCTGATTGGGGAAGCAGCTGCAGCTGGGCCAAGCCCCAATCAGGCCCCAGCTGGCCTGTATAAAAAGGCTGTGAGCCGGAAGCCCAAGGTGTCTCTCTCCAGGCTGGGAGAGAGCAGGGCCTGGCTGCCTGCCTGACAGGGTACTGAGGATGGTGCAGTGCTGGGGAAGGAGCAGGCTGAGCAGAGGTGCTCCAGGCTAGCAACTCCCCAGGCTGTAGGGCCTGGTTCAGGGCCTGGTCCAGGGCTGATAGAGGTACTGGGAGGCAGAGGAAGGCAACAGGTCCAAACCCCCTTGCCTATGATGAGTGGCCTTTACACTGCAGTGATGGGGACTTGGTGATGACTAGCAGTAGCCCAGACTGAAAGGTGGGGATACTGGGTTGGGGGTTCCCCTGGGAAGGGGAGACTCAGAAGCAGAGTATGGGGTTACAGCCAGGGGGCAGAATCTTAGAGAAAGGGGCACTGGGGTCTGTGAGGGACATAGGGGCCAGAGCTGTGTGGATCACCGGCCTGCAGAGGGTGCTCCAAGCTCGAAAAGAGCTGAATTCCTGATGACCAGCAAGAGGTGCCGCAGGGGCGAGTCCGCTCTTTTACAGAGGCAGATTACTGTTAAAAAGAAATGGAAAAAAAGAGCTAACATTTTTCAAATCAATCTGATGGCCAACTCAGTAAATATAAAATGCAACAGAGCATGTAATATGTATTTCATAGCATTAATTTTTTATATACACTAATGAAATTTGACAAAATTAAGTTGTATTTAAGCTGTAAGTGCCTCACAGCAGGTATTGCATCGTCCTGTCTTGCCCAACACAGGACAATACTTACTAAATAATTCCAGTTTGTTGTTTGAGCCTCTCCTCCTCATTGCCTTGAGGAGTTGTTACTTTTGGAGGAGTGGGTTGATCTTTGTTCTCAGAACTGTTCTTTGAAAACTGTCTTTTCCAGGAGGGGGAAGTTTATCATTCGAACATTTGCATTCGAAGTGTTTTGTTCTGAGATTTTCAAAGGCACTAGGGCAGTGGTGGGCAACCTGTGGCCCGTCAGGGTAATCTGCTGGCAGGCTGCAAGACAGTTGGTTTACATGAACCGTCCCATGCCACTTCCCACAGGTCCCATTGGCCAGAACAGCAAATTGTGGCCACTGGGAGCTGCAGGCAGCTGTGCTTGCGGACTGTCAGTGTAAAACTGTCTTGCAGCCCACAGGTTGCATTGTAATTGGATTTGAGTGCTTAATTCCCCTAGTGCAGTGGTGGGCAATGGGAGTTGGGCATTTACCTCACTTAAGTTCCTTTGAAAATCCCAGCCTTAATGTATTAAGTTCTACACATTTTAACAACCTCTCTAAGTTACCCCCCTCCCTTGTCAAAAGTTTGAGAATTCTTATGAGCGCTTCTAATTGAGTTTATGCATTCTAAAAAAAAAAAAAAAAATGCCCTTTCATTCAGGAGGCATATTGTATCTTTAAAATAATGGTTTATGATCATCAAAACCATGAATATCAGGGATAGAGAATAGCATCAAGTAGAAATAAGCCCTACTACCAAAAGAATAGATCACACTGTTAAGGCACAATGGAATTAAAGTAAAAACCCAGAGTAAATGAGAGTTCAAACTAGTGAAAGCCATGGCTCTCTACTTGCAGACCCAGCATAGGTCATGATCAACCCCCCTTAGTGCTCTCATTACTACAGGAGCTCTCCATCAAATACAGGATTGAGTCTAAGATCCTGGTCTGGATCTTCAAAGCTTGCAATGAGCTGGGCACTCATCACCTCAGGGACTGTTTCCTACCCACGATCAAGACTTATCCTTTTAGGTAGTTTCATTGTCCTTGAGGAGTGAAATGTACTCCTCTGGAACAGACTTACCTTCAAAACAAAAGAGTGACACTAGTTAGAGGCAACCTTCTCAGCAGCTGGCCCTTTGGTGCAAGGCCATAACTAAGGTAGGTTACATGCCTTTTTTGGCAAGTGAAACCCAGACTCTGCATTTCCTTCATTTTTAATATTCACTGGTTTCACTTTTTTCCCCTTCCATGCAAGTGGGCCGAGGTTGCAGCGCTGAGGATGGGAGTCTGTCTTTCACATACTAAATCATCAGTATTTGACATATTTCCTTTTAAGCGCCAATACCACAATGCAGAAACAGTGGAGTTAGGATTGCCAGGTGTCTGGTTTTCGACCTGAACATCCAGTCGAAAAGAGACCCTAGCAGCTCTGGTCAACGCCACTGACCAGGCTGTTAAAAGTCTGGTTTGTGTGGGGTTGGCAGGCTCCCTACCTAGCTCCGCACAGCTCCCTAGAAGCAGTGACATGTCCCTTGGCTCCTAGGCAGAGGGACGGCCTTGGGGTGCTGGGGGGAAGGGACACTCCACACGCTGCCCCTGCCTCAAGTGCTGGCTCCACAGCTCCCATTGGCCAGGAACTGCAGCCAACGGGAGCTGCAGGGGCAGCACATGCGGGCATGGGCAGCACAGAGTCCCCTGGCTGCCCCTCCCACTAGCAGCTGGAGGGACGTGTTGTCACTTCTGGAAACTGCCTTGCGTAAGCACCGCCTGGCACCTGCACCCCAAACTTCATCCCAGAGCCTGTATCCCCTCCCACACCTCAACCCCCTGCCCCAGCCCTGAGCCCTCTCCTACACCCCAAACCCCTCATCCCCAGACCCATCTAGAGCCTGCATCCCCCAGCTTGGAGTCCCCTCCCACAGCTCAAACTGGAGCCCACTCCCACACCGAAATTCTTTGCCAGAGGCCACACCCCCACCCCCTGCCCCAGCACTGAGTCCCTTCCTGCACCCCAAACTCCTCAGCCCCACCCAGAGCCAGCATCCCCCAGCCCAAAGCCCCATCCCACACCTCAACCCAGAGCCCACTCCCACACCCAAATTCCTTCCCGGAGCCCACCCCCCCCCCCAACCCCAGCCCTGAGCCCCCTCCTGCACGCCAAACTGCTCAGCCCCAGCCCGGAGCCCCTTTCTATATACTAAACCTCTCATCCGCAGCCCCACCCCAGAACCTGCACCCCCAGCCAGCGTCGTCACCCCCCCCCACACCCAACCCCCCTGCCCCAGCCCCAAGTCCCCTCCTGCAACCTGAACCCCTCATTTCTAGCCCCACCCCAGAGCTGTACCCCCAGCCAGCACCCTCACCCCCTCCTGCATCCCAGCCCAGGGAAAATGAACAAGTGAGGGAGGATGGGAGAGAGGATGGAGTGAACAGGGGCAGGGTCTCAGAAGAGGCGGGGTAGGTATAGGCGCTGACTCCGTGAGTGCTTCAAGGCTGGAGCACCCACAGGGAAAAGTGAGCAGGTGCTCCGTACCCACCAGCAGCCAAGCTCCCCCCTCCTCCTCCCCAAGAGTCCCACCACCCCCGCCGCCTAACAGCTGTTTGGTGGTGTGCTCAGGGGAGGAGACGGAAGAGGCAGGGCAGGGGTGGGGTGAGGATGGGACAGGGGCAGGAAAAGGCAGGGCCAGGGGCGGGGGCGAGCACCCATCAGGCAGAGGTGTTCAGTTTGTGTGATTAGAAAAGTTGGCAACCCTAAGTCGAGTCCTTGAACTGGCCCCTTGCTCTCCACAGCTCTGTTCCCCTCTGCCACTGCTCTGGTCCTCTTCATCCCTCCTATTTCCCCCAAACCCCCAGAAGTCTTGTACATAGCCTGATGCCCCCCCACACCACACATCCATGCCTACAACTAGATCAAGGAACAGAAATATTAGGTCACGCTAAGAGTACATAGCTCAACATAACTAACCATGCAGCTGCTATAAATGCCTCCATAATATTCCAGTGACCTAGACTAGATTGCTGGCATCCACATTCCAGTTAAGTGATATTTTAACTTTGATAGATGTCCTTACTGTAAAGCCATTAGTCACCTGCTCCAAAGAGGACTTTGATACTTGTCAACTGCATTATTTCACAAGTCTTATGAGAACAGTAATATACCCTGGCAACACCACCTTGAATTTTAAGTTGCTTGGCTTTTTCTATATTGCGTATAAACCTTATTGATAATCAGCATATGAAAAGTCACTGAATCCACTATAGCAAGATCCTAAATATCCTCCACCAATTTTTTTTTTTTTAAATTTCTTTTAGGTAAGGTTGAGCTCTATATTTTAACTAGAACTTCCCTTCTGGTTTGTACTGTGCAAAAATTTAGAGTTTGTGGCTTTACTCCCCCTATTAAGTTTTTTTTTTATTCAGTTCTAACTTTATTTTAAAAGGTTGCTTCAAAGCCAAATCAAAATTAATTTTTTTGTGATCCGCATTTTAAATAGATTTAACATTCCCTAGAGAGCGGAGGCCACACCTAAATCAAGTGACAATTTCACTGTTAAACTCTAAAAAAGCCTTTCAAACTGGAATTACCACCATTCAAGTTCTATAAAGTTTGAGACGAGTCATCTACTTGATCCATATTTCGACTTCAAGGTTTCAGATGGCCATGAGATCACCTACTGTACTATGACATACCATCCTGGATATGGAACTACATCACCTTCAACTGGCACTGTTAAGATCCACGGCTTCCAATGGGACTTCTTTTTTTTAAGCATAATAAAAACCTAAAGCTCACTTGCACCATTTATGTCTTAACAAAGCTGAAAGCATTATGATGCACAGATGACATGAGTAAACTGAACAATAAAGCCAACAATCTTATTATATGCAGCATTTCATAAATAATTTCAAAAGTCTATTTCATTTCCTTTTGGACTGGACTTCAGCCTACTGTTATTAAATATTTACCATATGGTTGTTCTGGCATCCTCACTGAAACACTGTATAGAAATATTATAAATTAGAAATAGGTAAGAACTACATTTAGATGGTAAGATGGTGGCAAATGGTCTGGATAATAGCCAGAAAATGCAGAGTGAAAGTTAGCATTCTGGATTTCATTAAAAATATTGTCCCAAAGACACCATAAAAAAGCAGCTTAAAGTTAAAAATAACTATTCTTTTGAAGTAATTTTGTGTCAAAAGATAAAAATGCTATTCAACACTTGAAGAAAATAAAGGAAAATCTTTCAGTGAAATGCAGTAGACCACTAGCTTTCTCTGATGAGTTTGGCACTATCACATCCAATGAACCTTTAAAAGCAACAAGAAATATTTACACTACTACTTGAGGAAAACGGTCCATACCTCACTCAGCCGGTGAGAACCACAGAAGAACAGCTACGCCCACTGCTAATGGGAATCTGACACCTTCAGAGAAGCTCACACATACACCCATCCCAACCCACTAAAAACACACAATACTCAGTCTGATTCTCCAAGAGACAAAACACCATATAGAGAAAGTCTGACCAACTTTGACCTTGTCGCCAACTTCCTATTTTGAGGCAAAGTCACCGAGAAAGTTCTAATATATGAAATCTGATATTTTAAATGCCTCATAATTGACCTTCAGATCAGCACATAGGTAGTGTGGCTAGCATTAACATACAATGACCTCACGGCAATGGATGGACACTATCTCAATGCCTGGAGTAGTCAACCTGCCTGCAACTTTTAACCCAGGTTGACCAAACTATTGCTGACCAGTCTACATGACAGAGGGAGTAGAGAGTGCAGCAAATGTGTGCCTTGTTTCCAGTATGAATTTGTCTAGCTTCAACTTTCAGTCATTGGGTCATATTATACCTTTCTCTGCTAGGCTGAAGAGCCCATTATTAAATATTTGTTTCTCATATAGGTATGTATAGACTAATCAAGTCACCCCTTCTCTGTCTCTGTGTTAAACTAAGTGGATTGAGCTCCTTAAATCTATACTACAAGGCATTTTTTCTAATCCTTTACTCATTCCCATGGGTCTTCTTTGAACTCTCTCCAATTGATCAACATCTTTCAAAACTGTGGACACCAGAACTGGACACTGTAACCCAGCAGCTGTTGTACCACTTCCAAATATAGAGGTAAAATAACCTCTATACTTCTGCTCAAGATTCCCTTGTTTATCCATCCAAGATTCGCATTAGCCCTCTTAACCACAGCATCCCACTGGGAGCTCATGTTCAGCTGACTATTCACTACGACCCCCAAATCTCTTTTTAGAGTCACTGCTTCCCAGGATAGAGGTGCCCCATCCTGTAAGTATGGGGTACATTCTTTGTTCTTAACTGTATACATTTAGCTTTATTAAAATTCGTAGTTTGCTTGAGGCCAGCTTACCACACAGTCCAGATTGCTTTGTATCAGCAACCATAGTGTAAAAATACAGGCTCTCAAAACACATACCCCAACTTGAGCTTCCAACACACCCCAGAAGAACAAAGAGCAGAATCCTTTATTACGTGCATTATGGAGTTACTATTCAACACTAATTTACCTGTGCAAAGCACTTATACTGAAGGAGCTACAGAAAACCATTAGATTAGATTTTCGACACATTACAGTCTACCAAGAAGGTGGCACTGAGATCAGTAATACTATATCACAGGATATTCGTATCAACAGCTTTTCACAATTTAATCTAAAAAGGAATCCAGGGATAAAAACAATCATTGGCCTGGGGAGTTAGCAGTATCCAGAGAGGTGGTGAACTCCATCAGAAACAGTGAACTCCGCCCAACCCTCCTCCACATTGTTGGATTAATTTTACTGTAAGACTCCTGCAAGTGCCAGTTTACCACATCACAGCAGAACAGAAAAATATCTGTTATGGCAGAAAACATGTCAAGGTCTCTCACCAACAGCAGCTCACAGATCTCAAAATGGTAGGTCACCTGTTTCCAACAGCATGGGTGTCAAATCTCAAGGTATGTCTCAGCCAAGAGCCTTGCCTAATTATGTGGAAAAAAGCCTTCACATTACATCCTCTACTACCGTGTAACAAAAGCAAGAGGCTCTACCTTAAAAATAGTTTCTAGAAACAGTACAAGATTATATAAGGTAGTCTGAATCCAGTTCAACTAGCCAGTTCAGCTGACTCATACCTCCAAGTACCCAGTTTCAGAATTGCATTCTTTTCTAAAATCTAATGACTCAATAAAAGCACGTCTCAGGACTGGTTGGGCAAGTTTATGGCCAGTCTGGGCTGGAACTTGCATACCAATTAGTTATATGTAGTACAAAAAACAGCCTGTACTTTGTCTATGAATGATTTGAAATTTAACGGTCAAATATTTTTATTCCTATTTCCATAAAAGAAACAAATTAAAATCCTATATAGGGTTTGTATTAGTCCTAACCATCTCCACAAAGTCAACCCTGCTCTCTCCACAAACTGCTAAGAAAAGTGCAACCATGTCAGTTCACTAAAAACACATGGAATAGTAGAGCCCAGATTCATTTTCAGATCACAGGCCCAGTACCTTATAAAAAGATAACAGGGTGTTCATCTGCCACCAATACACCCAAGAGTTTTCTGAGAGGTGTTGCCTTCTTTTCCTTGTAACCAGAGTTGAGATTGGGTTTGGAGGTGTAAAATGAATGGGGTGAGAATAAGCGAAGAGATGTGTCATGCATGAAGTGCCTGCATCCCCTATTTGTTCACTTCCATCCTCTCCAGAGTGATTTCCTAAATTTTTCCATATTTCCTAATAAGTTCTTTATGGTTAGTCTGTCCCTGTGTCATTATCCTAATTATGTTTCTGTATTTAGAAGCAGTAGCAATAATCTCAGGGTAAAACACGTGATTCAGTGTAAATTCTAAGGTAGTTTTCATAGTGTAGAGATCTATACACAAATCACTGCCATAATAAAGGCCCACAATCTTCAGGGATGAGACAGAGAGCCACCAAGTAGTAGTCATTGGTAATCTTTATGACCTTTTATATTCTGTATGGCTATAACAGAGCACATATTTTATGAATTATTAAAAGTATTATGTTTCTCTGTACCCAGAGTCAGTTTTAAACACCTCTCAGGATCTTTTACCACCATCATTTGGCCAGATGATATAACAAGATGTCTTCTAAAGAGGCAGGAGGGACCATTTTCTTTTTAATTTAAATGGGAAGTAGGACCCAACTGTTTTTTATGGAAATAGAAAGGGGTATAAATATCTTTGGGTTTCTCGAGTAGCATTATGAACAGTTCAAATATCACTCTCAGAAGTTTGATGCGTCAAGGGAAAGCCACGAAAGATGTTACTTGTCTATATATAGTGGCTTTCCCTTGACGCATCAAACTTCTGAGAGTGATACTGGGCATTTCTCCATCCAGCTGCATTACCAGACTTTTGTCAAGGGTGGGGTAGTTTGTCTGCTGAGACATTCCATATCTTTCCCACCTGCCGAATACACCCTGTAGGGCTTGATTTAATGACAAAGAACCAAAGTCTGTGAGGATGACAGGAGACAGTTGGAAAGCTGGGAGTGAAGGAGACCAGCCTTTTGCACCATCTGTAGGGACTGTGAGCACCACTGTCAGCGACCACTTGGATATGACAGGTGCAGAGTGAGTGGCTGGAAGCAGCCAGCAAAGATTCTAGTTCTAATTTTATTTTGTTCACCTACATGCTTCAGACTCTGCTTGCCAGCTGACCCTCAACTGCTATTTGAATAACTCTTAAGGGCTTTACAAAGGAAAGTTACATCTATACTTCCATGCTGTTTTGAGATTGCTTCCTGCAAGAGTGAAAGAACAAGAAGTTCTTGTTAATACTTCTGGAAAGGAATCTCTCCTCATATTGCAATTTCAGACTAACAGGAACTACTGTAAAAAAAAGTCAGTGCAGATTTTAGAAAGGTACTATTCATTCAATTACTTAGACATGGTTGTTTTCAAGTAAAATTTGAAAGAATTACAAAGATTTGCAGTCCCTGTTTTAAATATCCAGTCCCAGAGGACCAATTTACATATTTTAGATTTGTAACATCCAAACTAGTTTAAGAGAACCATTAAATATTGAATATATTTAAAGACAAAAAGGGGAGAAATTCTGTTAATTTCTTAAGGGAATAATGACACTTGAAAAATGATTTTGTTGTATAACGGCACACATTTTGATAACTGAATATCCTAATGACTTAAATTCCAGGTAAAGAGAAGGAGGAAATGTATAGGTTATTTGAATTATAACTTTCATATTTGTTATTTCATTAGCAATGAAAACCAGAGAAGTTAAATATTCAAGAGTTTTAAAAATTCATTTACATCTTACCTTACCACACTAGCACCACCCGTAAATTCTGCTAATGTGAGCCATGCACACGCACATACACACACAAAAAAAAAGGACCACAGTGTCTGAACAAAATGCAGTTCAAGCTATCGATACATAATGATCAATATGCGGTTCACTGAGAATCCCTTTAAAGGAACTTTACCTTTTTCATCCCCTGAAGTCCTGTTTATATTTTAACAAGACAAGTTCTTGAGAAGTTATTGTATTTTACCAATTGCTTTCAGAACAAAATGAAAAGTGAAATCCCAAATACCTTTGAAGAAAACCGAAGGATATAACATGGCTCAATTAAGAGAGCAATTGCCTCCAAGCCAGACAATCCACTACTGAGATTATTTGCATGCTGTACTGTTAGAAATTGGCCTTAGACCAAAAGATCCCTGCTACCAGTCTGTGGTTGTCTGGGGAAGACTTGAAGATATAACTGCTTACCAAGGACAAGAGTAAGGGATAACTCTGGTGTACTGACCAATATTCATCTTCAATAAAAGATGTTCTAATGTATATATGGGAGTAACTGCTGAGCACATAATGGCTCCTCCATTTTCCTGTAGTCATTACACTTTCAGTTGATCATGCATGTCTGACCTTCATGAAGAATGAAAGGCATTAAAGAAATAACTCCACATCACAACATTCTCTCTCACATTTCCACTACCATACCACCTCACATTCTTCTTTATTATTCTGGATGTGTGAAAATTAGATAATGTTCTGGTCATTTATTCCTCTCCTTTCCAATGCTGGATGGTCCCCAAGGAGCACTCAGTACCTCACAGGATGTCAGCAAGTTGCTGGATTAGGCCCCAGTTTATGGGACAAATCTCTCATGATGCCCTCGGTGCATCCAGTTAGAAGTGCTCTTATCAAGAACCCATGCAATTGGCAGCACTGGAAGTTCATACAAATACTTCGCCTCTTCCCTCATGCCATAAGAAGGGGAGCAAAGCCAGTGCAGTAGCCACCATCTGAAGAATACACCCCTTACACACACACACACACCCCTTCCCCCGCTCCACTGAGCTGCCACTTGATGAAATGAGCAGAGCATGAGCTCCAGAAGTAGGAGTGTCAGGTCCCTGCTGCCTCCAGGCCAGCGTGCCCACAAAGAAGGAAAAGGGTAGCTCTGCCCCCATCAAAAGAAGGGAGCCACAACTGGCTCTGACCACCACCTCAGGGAGGAGCCACAGAACAGGCAGCCATTGTTACACAACAACAAAGCGCTCCTAGGGAGGAAAGAAGAAAGTAAAGATTTGATAGGGTGAGCAGGAAGAGGTGTTGAGAACCACGGCTATAACTTCTCCCCATCTCTGGCAAGGATCTTCATCAATCCTATCCACCCTTCAAGTATGTGTCAGACTGTCGGTAGTTTCCTTTGCTATTTCTACCCCAATTGTGGTTTCGCCACACTGTTTTTGTCATTTTAAATAATTAGCAGGGCACAGAGAGCTTGTGTACAGGCACTTTTTATTATTATAATAAAGAAAAATATATTATATTTAGACTTTTCCATTATGCAAACAATGACAAATGCTTAGGGATATCTCAGGTTTCAGAGTAACAGCCGTGTTAGTCTGTATTAGCAAAAAGAAAAGGAGTACTTGTGGCACCTTAGAGACTAACCAATTTATTTGAGCATAAGCTTTCGTGAGCTACATCGTCATGCATCCGATGAAGTGAGCTGTAGCTCACGAAAGCTTATGCTCAAATTGGTTAGTCTCTAAGGTGCCACAGGGATATCTCAGTCATACACACCCATGTCAGCACAAGCCTCCAGAGATAAGTGTTTGAGCACAATATTATAGTCCATTATTGGCTAAGGTAACTCACCCCTTAAAAAAAAATTCAAATGGCTGGAACCCCCCCCTTTGGGGGAAGAAATAGCACCCCAAATTTAAGAGCTCAAATCTTCTAAAAAAATGAATCTAGTGTGTCACACATTTAAGTCTGTGTGTTCACTGGAATCCACCTCCTCTCCCACAACAGGAAGTATTTCAAGCTTTCCTTCATTAAATTATTTGGCTGAAGAGTAAAGTGACCTCTCAGAAACAAAAACATATTTGCAAACCCCATGAAAGCTGTGAGTGCACTAAAACAGTCACAGCGTTCTTCATCACATCTCCCCTTTCCCTTGCTCCAAACACAGATACAAGAGAATCTTCCTGCCAGATACACTAGGCCATCTGGTCACTTTATTCCTGTAACTCACCGTTTACCACTTAACACCATTTAAGAGATTAATAGCAGTTCAACATTCACTTCTTAAAATGAATGACTTATAGCTTCATAACAGCAGAAATGAATGGTTATGTTTTTGTTTTTTTTAAAGGAACCGCTTACAAGATTTTCCTTGAACTTTTTGTTTCAATTTCCATACATTCATTTTAAACAAGGCGATTATCTAGATGCATAAATCAAAATCCTCCCCCCTGCCAAAGTCAAGCTATAATAATACAAAGATGTCCAATGTATTTGTCAAGCACCAGAAATGTGACCTTTGTTGCACAAAGTACAATAAGGTTTAGCAACAAATGAGTGAATAACTAGAAAAAAAAACAAACAAAATTTAAGTGGGAATAGCTGCAAACACTGTAATGTATACACACCAGGGTGGCCAAACTCTGGCTTGCAAGCCACATGTGGCTCTTTTACCATTAAAGTGTGGCTCACAAGCCACACTCCACCTCCCCATTATCCGCCTACCAGGCTGGAGCTTGGAACATATGCCTTGCAGTGGCATGGTGGGGTAGGAGCTTCTGTCCAGTGGGGAGGAGGGTCTCAGGGCTTCCGCCCCGTGGAACGCACCTGCTGGGGCTCGCGGCTTCAGCAGAAGTGGGGCTGAAGCCCCAAGCCCTGGCTCCCAGCACGTTCGCTCTGGCTCTCAAACTTCTGACAATTACTGTATGCAGCTCAGCTGGCTAGTGAGTTTCGCCACCCAGATATATACTTATACTGTTTTATAGAAACTTATCAATAAGTTTATATTAGATTAAAAGTGTAAATTTAGCTTCAAGTGCTATAATTTTGTCCATTTGTCTGAAAATGGTCTTTTCCCATTTTTAACTGTCCCATCTTAGCAGAAGTTATTTAACTATCCAAGAAAGAAGTTGCCAGGTGGGGGGGGAGGGGTCCTAGAGCCTGGAAGTTGGTTTAAACGCATATTCACTCCTAGCATAACTTCACTGATGAGTTTCAGTCAAAACAAAAGGAAAACAAAAAACCCAAGCTTTCGAGTACTTTCAGTTAAAGCTGATCTTTAGAAAACACAAAAAAGTTAGTTAATTCATAACTGCCATTTGTTATATAGAAGATACAGGAAATCCCAGTTAACATGAACAGCATTTTCAACATGTGTGTATTCTAGGTTTATAAGGAAAATGCTGACCATTACTTAAGAACAATAAATGGAGTATTTTAGTCAAAACTAAATGCTAACTCTAAACATTTTGATTATATATTTGCTAACTCCAGCATAACAGTTATTGACAAAGCCATAAATAAAAAAAATAATTAAGTTAAAACTGCTTAGGTCTTAACTTGCAGTATTCTCATCCTCTTCATGTATCATATTTCCAATAATAAAATTGTATTGTTTATACCTAGGCACATTTTGTATTAAGATTAAATGACAGCTTGGTTTGTAAGAGCTTTCATGGCACTGTTTCATTTAAAATGATGGTTTACACAACTCTAAAAAGATGAGACAACAGAATGTACCTAAACTTTTCCAGCAATTAGTTTTCTCCTCATTTTCCATGCCCTCAGAAAAACAGAAACAGTGATCAACATGCACTTTCCTTTTATATATGGGTTAAATCGTCAGAGACTGGACCTGTCTATGTATTTGAAGCATTTATTTGGTTACCAGCCCAAAAGATGCCAGGGTTAAACAGCACCTGAATTCAGAGAGAGAACAGTGTAATCCAAGAGAACCAACTAGTCCCTGCACTCTGAACTAATATTCTTGTTATAAACAAAAGAAAATAAGTTACTGATAACTGACAGTTATTAGATTTAGAGATGAAATTTTGAAAACATTTTGGTTTTCCTTTCTCCGAGGCAAGTGTCAGTCTAGTAAAACCAATTTACTTTCATCTGTCTTTTAAACAGTTATTCTCTACAACTAATCCATCAGACAAAAACAAAAATAGTAAGGTCATTTCTTTTTCCTTCACATAGGATTAATAATTATGATCTATGTACACTCAAACACTTCAATATCCACTTTTACTGTATGACCACCTCCTGTCAAGGGTGCTGGTTTAATACATATTATTGAATGCCCCTTCTGATTCAGGTTCGCCTCAAGAGAGGTAATTCATATTCATTAGGTACAGTGTAAAAACTCTCATACATGCAAAGTTAGTGTATATTTGTGTCTGTACTTAATTGCTATATTGCTTTATAAAACTAACAGTACTTGTAAAAAAAATAAAGGGCTGTATAAAGTGCTAAGCATATTATTTTAATTGCATTAACCACCATACATTTCAAGAAATCCCTTCCAGTTGATCTACATGTCCACTAATGTAAATTACAAATGATCAATGCAGGGTACATTCTGCATGGCTTATGATACTTTGTACACTGTTCTTCATAGGGTTAAATGTATAACAGTACATGTTGTATTTAGCAAAGGCGTTGAAACAATTTTTATAATGGGGGTGCTGAAAGCCATTTAAAAACAAAACTGTAAACCCTGTATATGATGGAAACCACTTCAAGCCTGGGCGTGCACCCCCAGCACTCCTAGTTCCAGCACCCTGGCATTTAGTACATTTTATCAGCATATAATCCATTTCTATTTTTAAAGAGAAAGATTATGTATGTGTTTTATTAATTTACCAACACTTTTCTGGTGCTTTAGCAGATGTGCATTTCAGGGGATTTCACAAAGTAATATCTTAGTAGTGATCTAGAGGAAGAACCTAATTGTCCTTAATCCTCTATTTAAAATAGAGTAGATTTAATCCTCTTTCAACTGAAGCAAGATTAGTCCCTGCCACCAGGAAACAGAATTGCTACATCTTTTGTATTTAAGTATTAGACGCTTCCAGATACAGCGAAGGAACCAACTTAACTAGTCACAAGTTTCAACAAGGGAAATCAGTCTACATAAAACAGAGGACACTGTTATACACATATGTATACACACAGTGCATATACACACACACTAAACCTGAAAAGGTCACTTTCACCTCTTAAGTCAGTGATATTTGTAGCTTCAGGATAATGAAACAAGTACAACAAATGTCCTAAAGAATAGCTATGCAATTTCAGTGAGATTTAATGGAAACACTATCAGAGACCTTTACTATCAAAGCATATCAAATAAATCAAAGTATGAGGAGATGCTTTCAGAAATCCAGATCAAGGCTACTGTAATCATGTATAATTGGAAAACAAGCAGTGCTGGGGGAGGTGGGCAGGAGGGACACCAAAAACCCCACCTATCTGTAGTACTTACATGATTACCATAGTATGTACATAGGCTTTTCCCTACACTTCTATAAGGTAGGGAAGTGCTATTGTCCCCATTTGGGGGATGCGGGACTGAGGCACAAAGAAACAAATAGTTACTTGCCCAAAGTCACACAAGAAGTCTGTGGGAGAGCAGGGAATTGAGCCTGTACCTGGGAGACCCACATTAAGCCCTAACTACTGGACCATCCTTCCCCCCTAAAATAATCTAGTACGGAATGTCATCTTCTGCTAGAAAGTACATGTTTCTTTTTAAAACAATATTTCAAAATACTTTTGTGATGCCAATAAACCTTAATATGAAACATTTCTGATACTAGACATTCAATCCAAACACCTTCCAAGGGGACTTAGGGTACAGCTCTATAACAGACTCCTTACAGTTAAAATGAAAAACTGGTGTCTTTCTGACAGAGAAAGAAGACTTGGTTTGCTTCCCTACCTGCAATTGTTGCTATGGCAATTATAGCAGACGAGACAAACAGCATTCCAGTGTTCTGCCTTGTAGTTCAGACTGAATTTCAACTGAGATGTCCCTTGACAATTATACCAATGGAAATGTTACATTATCTCATATAATGGTAAACCAATGGGTTCAGAAATGATACTCAGGAAAAATACAATTTGACTAAAAGATTTAAATGAGAAGATAACTGTATTTCATGAACAAAATAGCCTGCTAAGTCAAATCCAGTTACATAGTATGTGCTATAACATCATCTTCCCAGCCAGCCTTAAGGCACAATTTCATCTTTTAAGTGGAGGAGAAGGGAGAAAAAAAATCAGCTTGTGTTGTCTCAAAACTCCCTCCATTTTCCAATTACATTCAAATCTGTTTAAACTGTGCTCGAGTTATCCAACTGTCTTGATATTTTAAATAGTAGTAGCCAATTACGGCATTTATATACAGTAACTTTTTCCCACTAATCCAAAGTTACTGCATTCAAAATGCAGTTTACAAACCAATTTGAGATATTTTGATTTGAATGGACTATAAAATAAAGTGGAAAAAAAAATCAAGACTTTCCCCTTTTGTTTTTCTTGTTTCAACTACTATTGTACGACAAGGGGAAAAAGGTGGAAAAATGATGGACGAATATATATTTAGTCTATGATGTGCTGTTCGGAGTCTTGTCCTTTTTCATTCCCAAACAACCTTTTTAAAATGTTTCTTAATTTTCACACTGATGTTTTGTGGTTATTTAGTAATGCTACAAATCATCTTTCCTGAAGAAAAAAAAAAAAAATATCAGAAAACAAAATATATACAGTTCTTGTCTTATAAACAGGAAAAGGTCACATTAAGAATTTCTGGTGCTAAAAATGTCAGAGTTACATGTTCTTGTAGAAAACTGTCATGGACATAAAAATTAGAACAATCCAGAGACTCCAAAAGAAATCTGTAATTCTAGAAAACCTAGCACTTGGTGAGCATAGAAGAGCAATGCTTTGTAGCCAATAGCAACCAGCTTGTAATGTGGGTTCAAGTTTACTGTAACTGAAGTGGTTTACAGCCACAATCCTACCTTCATTTGTACGTTCAAAAGAAAGGAAAAAAAAAAGTATCCTTATGATTAACCTGTTGACAAATCGCGCGGGGGGGGATGAGGGGGGGGAATAGGGAGATAATAATCTCTGCCTTTCAGAATTTGATTTTTAAAAAAGGGACAGGATACCAAGTCATACTGCCATATTTTTTAAAACTTACTATGTTACACCTAAAAACTGAAATTAGAGAAATATTTTTCCAGTTTGCTTTGTACATTTGATAGCAATTTATATAAAGTCAGTTTCACAGTTTCCCAATATGGTCAACCAGTTTTCCCTGTTTGTGTGAACCTCCTAGCTGTTAAGATAAAAATAGATATTTTAAATATGAACAAGTGACTCTAAACCCAGAAATACTGGCCTGGAGGTACGTGTAGCACCTGAGACAACTTAAGGTTGGGTTGGGTTTTTTTTTGTTTGTTTGTTTAAGTTGACCGTGTCCCTTTAAACAAAAGGATCCCAGGCCAAAAGAGCTAAAACATCTGTCTCCAAGTTTCACATTAAAGCTGTATTGGCCTTACTTCATTTTATACACTTCTAGTGTAACAAATATTCAGCTTTGAATTTTTCTCTTCACTGTTTCATTAAAAAACAAAACATGTATACTAGTAAAGTGTTTAAGGCAGTCAACAAGAACAGAAACTTCAGAATTATATTCAACTTATATGGTACACCCTTTATGTCAATGACTACAAACACAGCGCAGGAACACTTGTATGAAATTCCACACTCATAGGGAATATGCTGAAACTATGTATATTTCCAGAGAAGCTCATTGTTATACCATTCACTACTGTCATCTTACCTAACCAAGGCTTCACTTTCCACCCACTTCTGTTAAAGTAGGGCAAAGCATACATTTACAAAAACATTAAAATATTTGAAAAGCTCAACAATTTAAAAGGACTATCATAATCACCCTGGAAGTTCTCCAGCGACCAAAGATGTATAGAGATTTCCTTTCTAGGGAACCTATAGAGATTTCCTTTCTAGGGAACCAATAATTTATCAAATATAATACTGAAAACAAAGTATCTGTGCTTCCAGAAAAGAAGAGATTTAACATACCAGATTTGTCATTCTGAAGTAATGGGAACACATGGAAGAGCAAAGGCAATGAAGCAGCAGTGGCAGTTATTTTAATTAATATATAAACAAAAAAGCAGAGCAGTTCAGTAACTGTGATTCTCGAACCCAACTCGTCCTGCCAAGAATCAAAGCAGTCAGCCTAGACAGCAGTATCTACAGATCAGGGTCAGCTGTCCCATGCATACAGAACAGGCAGTCGCCATGGGCTGCAAGATGTTTACTGACCATTTAGTATCTAAGCATATGTATGCTGTGAGCGACATTTACCAGATTGCCTGGAGAAGCAAATACCTTCAAGCTTGTCCAGCTCCACAGCCAGCACAGTAACAACTATTCATCAGTTATAAATGGATATCAGGATTATACCCAAGGTCCAAGAAAAATGATTCATTTTACAAAAAGTCAAGACTTGTGTATTTCATTTCCAGAATGTGAGCCACCTCTCCTCATTTAAAAAAAAAAAAAAAAAAAAAAAAAAGAAGAAGAAGAAGAAGAAGAAATTAAGTGAAGCAGGAAATTCAGAAGTTTTAAGATTACTAATTCATGCTGTTATCCCTCACAAAAGGGATGCAGTTGCAGCTGATTATGTCAGCAAGACACACCTGCTTTATGGCATCTAAGTAATGCCTTGCATATCATAATCTGTTTTACAAGAGATTTTTCCAAAGACAGTTTTAATCACAGCATGTTTAATTCCTCTCTAAAAGTGACAGCACTGTGAACACTAATATTTTTTCCACGTAATTGATTATCCAGTTTGAAATACAGTACTTACATTACCCCAAATCAAGATCAGGGCCCCATGGGGCTAGGCCCCAACATACACAGAAGTTGAGAGATCATTACTATTCAGAGCTAGGGTGACCGGATGTCCCGATTTTATAGAGACAGTCCCGATTTTGGGGGCTTTTTCTTACATAGGCACCTATTACCCCCCACCCTGTCCCACTTTTTTTTTTTTTTTTTTTTAACACTTGCTATCTGGTCACCCTTCTCAATGCAATCTTCTCCACCAGTCCACAGCCAGCTGATGGCCTTGGATAATTCTCCCACAACCCCCATTTCCAACAAATGCTTACTTTACAGGAGGCATAGGTTATTTGGGGTAGGGGGTTATTTTTAAGGGAAGATGTGGTGAACTTTACTAAATACACATGGAACATGATTTTTTCCCTCGCAGTATGATTAATTTAACAACTAAAGTATTCTTTTCTAATCAAACAGAGCAACTCCTTTTTTCTAGCCTAATTACCCAGTCAATCCATTGAAATTTCTTAAGATGTCCAAGCTGTATAAGAAAGATTACAGTTGCTTAATAGAAGTCACTGACATGTATGTGAAACTAGCTTAATAGGGTAAGAAAAGCAATGAAAATTCAAAATGTGCTTTTATTTGTTATGGTTATTAACTAGAAAGACTTTAAAAGCCAAATCTGGAACATGAAATAACTGTGTTGGCTATCAGACAAGTATTTTATTACCTGTTACTTGTAACAACACTGAACTCGGTGAAGGAAATAAGGCGGCAACATGGGGTACATAGAACGGTTAAGAAGGGGGATGAATTAGAACAGATTACAAGAGCAAGAAGGTAAGAGGAGAAGCATGAAAAACCACCACAGAAGAATGAGGTCAGGTTTTTTTTCCCCAACCATTAGCAGTGCTCGAAAAATATACTCAATTATTCACCACAGAAAGGCACATAATATATCCACCAATATTTGAAAAAATAAAGTTTATGATAGGTTAAGTTTCTAGCCCTTGGGGGAAAGGACAACTCTTTCAAGTATTATCTGATGCAATGCTATCTTCCCAAATCTCCACATGGACAGCTCCAGTACCTCTGCCACAGCTTGGGAAAGCTAACAAAACTGGCCATTTTCACTGAGGCTATTCAGACCCAATGTGTAGCAATGAGACTAATACCTGGTTGTTAGTAAGTATTTTCAAGCCCTGACCTTCAAGTTGACCTGCCTTCAAATACAGGATTCACCTCTAAACTGTTCACAAGAGATTCTGTTTACACAATTATGCTGCATCTGTTAAACCACACATTCACCGGGGGGGGGGGGGGCATCAAATCGAATAAACCCACCAATAAAAGCCTCAAGATTTAATGAGTTTTCAATCCTCTCAGGTCATTTTAGATGGCTGCACATCTTCAAATGTAAAGTTGGATTCTAAAATGCAAAGGAATTAAGTCATGTGTCTACTATAGTCAGGGTGGATAAAAAAAAATATTTTTTTTTAAAAATATCAAAAAAATCCCATTTTTTTGATAAAATGCTTTGAGGAAAAAAACCTAACAAAGTTTTAATTAAGATACATTGTAGCTCAAAGATATCTCATCATGCAGTAGGGATTATAAATTCTATTGTATAAGACAATATATTCATGTAATGTTTAAGAAAAGTTTTGTAAATGAGTTCCAATAGTTCATGGATTAGAGACCCAATCTTATGGGGTTCCAGGGGCTTCTGTATAGAAAGATTAATCTAAATAATCTATCTACCCAATGGGAATCAGTGCTCAGTCGAGAAGATATCATTAGAGGTGCTTGGTTTTGCAGTTCTCAAACTGTGGATTTGTGTCTCCAAAGATAATATGCTTGGTAACAGCAAAAATATTTTTAAATAAATATACAGAAGTGAGAAATAACAGACCTCAACCCTATTGTCCCTCTGCAAATTTATGTACAGAGTCAATCCCTTACCTCTCTCTAAAAGTGCAAAGTTTCAAAAAGTTCAATGAACAGAAGATAGTTGGAGGTGGAATAGATCTCGACAAGGAGAAGAAGTCTGGAGATAAATGTGAGAAGGGAGGGACAGGCAGTAGAAAAAAAAAAATGTGAAACTGTTTGAGCAGCATATTCCAGAAGTCTTTAGGTCTTTGAGTGTAGCCTTCATGGATCTGAGATCCACCATACCATTCTCTCACTAGAAAGGAAAACCTGTAATAGCAGCAGGCCATAAAAGAGACCCAGTTTGGGAATAAGAACCATTCAAGAAATACATGTTTGCTGATGATGTTTTAAAGAAAGTCACACCAGTGAATTGGTGGAAGTCACTTAAGCACTTGGATTCAGAGACTGTTGAAGTGATAATCTCACTCTTAACAGCAGTAGCTTCTTCTGCCAGCGTAGAAAGAATATTTTCTTCCTTTGGACTAATTCATTCCAAACTGAGAAATCATTTGGGACCTGAAAAAGCAAGAAAGCTTGTTTTTCTTTTCCAGATTATGAACAAACAAGAAAATGAAGGTGAAGACAACTGTGTTATCTGCAAAAGCCAATATTTTAAGTTTCTCATGTTGACCTGGCTGACATAGTCAATTTAATTTTTTTTTTTTTAATGTATTTCATTTAGCTATTTTAGTTAAAAAACATAAACAAACCTGATTTTACAAGAACTTGAATGTTTAAATTCAAAAATTGATATGCTTGTATTGTTAAGATATTATATGTTAACTGTTGAAGAAAAAAATCCAAAATACATAATGTTGTTTTAGTTGAATAAAACAATTTAAATGTCTGTCTGGTGATGTTCTCCTCCTAATACAGCAAGGCAAGAAAATCCTCTAAATATTAATGATAAACCTGTTGAACTGAAGATAGTTCACCTCCAAATGACTTCATAAATATCTCCTTCAATTACCTTTGGTAAATGACATAACCAAACAATCATTCATTTTCTGATATGGCTGTAAAACTAATCTGAAAAGTTTTCAAAATAAATCACTTAAAAAAATGTATAGTGTGTACCTTCTAAAAATGAAACCTACATCTGTCTGAGTTTAACAACCAACAAGAATGTACTTCTATGTAGAAATCCATAATTAAAATCGAGTCTTCCTGACTAGTGATTTAAATCAAATCCACCCTGATATAGTTATTAATAGCTATAGTAAACTTCTGTGAGTTTAGAGAAAAAGATTCTCTATTACTACTAGTTTCAGTTTGTGTATAATCAGTTTCCCTATTTCTCCTGTACAGTATGATTTCCAGTTTGCTTTAATCATTCACACAACAGAGGAAAGAAACATTTTTTTAAAACAAAAATGTGATTGTAAAACCAGATAAGTTACCAGGGAGTACTATCAGGGATATTGTGATAGGGTTCTTGGAAGGCTGGGTTTCCTGGTGGTTAGTGCACCTGACCTCCATCTTCTTTTTTCGGGGCACAAGGGGGTGGGGGAAGGGACAGCAAGGAGAGAAGAAGAGCGTTAATGGTGCTTGCTTCCTGACTCCCCTCTGCATCTGGGCCTTGGCCATAAGTGGGGCTTGGTACAGAACACAGGCCCACCCCTCTCCACCAGGTCCTAGCCCAGGGCCCTGTGGGAAGGAACATCAGCAAATTCCTTCCGACAGAGTGTAAAAGTCTGCTGCCCTGAGTAACATCCGTCTTATGTGAACCTTCAGTTTGGGGTTTGTATACCCCCATCACAGACACAGAAGTTACTTTAACTTCATTGTAAAAAAATCGGCCAAAATTCAAGTCTATTTCTCCCCGTAAAAAGTCAGTCTAATTAACTTGGGGGGGGGGGGGGGGGGGACTTTAGGCTACAAGCTGTACAGATTTTTAATCATGTATATTAGGAAATTAATTTTCATTGTTTGCCATAAGAATCAAAACATGTTCAAGACTTCAGGGAACTGAATGGTTTAAACTTAAACAGTATATATTTAGTCAGAAGCTTCTGTTCTATATTACAGAAAAACTATGAATATTTGAACTTCATTATTCAATTAAGAACCCATGTACTATGCTCAACAAACTGAAACCCACTAAAGCACTACTTTCAGTAAACAAAACTCATATGGAAATATAAAACAAAATGTATATTCCTGTCACACCATTTATCCTCAAGGAACCCAAAGCATTTACAAACTGTTCAAATATTGGGATCTCTCATATAAGTTATTCCCCTACCCACAGCCCTGTAGGGGTGTACAGGACAGGGTATGTGTGGAAGCAGAGAATAATTCGCAGAAAGGAGGCAGAACGCATTTGGATTTGACTACACTGTTATTATTAGCACCTCTACTCTTCTAGAGTGTTCTCCCACCACTCAGGGAGATGGCATGGACACAGTATGATATTTGGAAGTGCTCAGCATACTGGTTAAAGTCAGGCTGCATTGGCAAACCAATGTCATTATCAAGGGTCCTCATACCTGGAACAAATAAGGAAACAAATGACTAACAATTCAGGTTAAACACTAGACAAAAACATTTCAAGATGCTAGCCAAAACAAACTTCACCCTGAACTAAGGGCATCAGATCCAAAAGTTTTTCATAACCTTGAAGTTACGCTGGACTTCACTGCTTTTGGACAGATTCCAACTGCAGCGAGGACTACAACCTCTCACCTTTGGTAAGCCAGGAGACCGACCTTTCCTTTTGAATAAAAAACCCCAATGTTTTAACCTCAAAACTACACAACTGGAAGTTATCTAGGACTGACAGAGACCACCTCACAGAAGCTACAACTAATTCAACAAGCAGCATTTGTTTACTAGCCAGAGAGTGAAGAGATTATATCACTCAGCCAAGTTTAGTCTGGATTCGGCCAGGGAAACACTATTAATCTGCAAAGCCTCTAATAGGCTAGCACCTGCATACCTTAGAGACCATTTATCCATTCACAATCCACCAAGACAACTACACACCACAAAACCATTGTAGCCAAAATGATTCAGGAAAAGAGTCAGGGGCAGAGAATTCTTAGTGGTAGGACCTCAGCTTACCACACGAAGTCAGACTAAGTCTGAGCTTGACATTGTGTACGCAAACATAAAACCGACCTTTTCTCTATGGCTTTCCTCCAGCAGTACCATCCCCCCTACTCACCAGCCTTTTAAAAAGTTCTGAAATGAGGACAAAGATGAGATGAGTGTGTGGGTGTCATCTATTCGGTAACAGTGATAAAGATCTATGCTATGGCATGGACATCTAATCACTCACACCAATCAGTTTCAGGGATGGCATTTAATATTGCAAGAGTATGTTTACTGCCGTGGTTAAATAAAACAGTTCAACCACTGAGTTGGGAAAAGCAACTGGCTAGACATCTACTTGCAGAGTTTTCTGAAGTGGTAAACCTTATAGTGTCCACAGCAGCTTCTTCCATGAGTTTTCATAAAAAATAATAATAAATAATTCAAATTTAAGAAACCAACAAGACGCACAGAGAAAATAGGAAAGATAGTTTACCTGCTCCAAGCAATGTAATAACATGCAACTGATGAAGTATGCATTCATAGAAGCCAGTCTAGAAAATCTGGTGAATTATAAAGATCTTTTTAATTCTCCCACATATCTTGACTTTATCCTGAAGCAGAAAGTTCTGAGCATTGAGAAATAGGAACACTCCATAATTCAGCTTATGAAGTGGTTGCATTTAAATTTTTAGCCTGTTTAATCATCAAAACTAAAAAGAAACTTAGATGATACAGTCCATCCTCCCACAAGTACATGATGATTTTTACATGGTCTCTCTCTTCTTAGAATATTCTCTAGCCTGGTTTTACCAAAGTTGTTTGCAGTACTTCCTCTGAAAGACTATTCGTTAGAACTTGGAAATCATTTTTCAAAACACAGCTATATCCAAAACTGGCCTTTGCTTAGGCCGGATCCTGCAATTGGATCTGCACTGACAAATCACTGCACCTAAATGACAGGTTTCAGAGTAGCAGCCGTGTTAGTCTGTATTCGCAAAAAGAAAAGGAGTGCTTGTGGCACCTTAGAGACTAACCAATTTATCTGAGCATAAGCTTTCCTGTTTCAGGCAGTTGATACATTTCCACTCCATACGGCTAAATGCAGTGCCTTACAGAAGCACTGCATTTAGCCGTATGGAGTGGAAATGTAAGGCACTGCATTTAGCCGTATGGAGTGGAAATCTATCAACTGCCTGAAACACGAAAGCTTATGCTCAGATAAATTGGTTAGTCTCTAAGGTGCCATAAGCACTCCTTTTCTTTTTCCACCTAAATGGAGACTTGCTGCCTACAATGGGGCTCTGCATATGTATAAGAGTACACCTGAGCTGAATCCTCCACAATGAAGATCCAATTGAAGGACTAAGACTTAAAGTTGTATAATATTTAGAAATGCCTCTCCTTTCTTCAGGGTTACATTCTAAAGATGTGTGAATATAGTTGCCATCCCACCCACCCACCCCTTAGCTGAAGCATTATAAGTCTTGCCACAAGGAAATCTCTTCAACACCCGTCATTTTATTCTCTTTGGTTTTTTCCCTCTAAACTCTTCTCATTTCCTTCCAATTTGTCCATATCTTTCTGGCTGAAGAGCTTAGAAAGAAACTGGGTACTTTAGCTACTGTTTCACCGAGAGTGAAAATCGTCTCCCTGACCTAGGACAAGATATTTCTGAACATGCAGTCCAAAAAAAACAACAACAACAAAAAAACCCCTACACATACATTGAACACCCGAAAGTCTCTTAGCATTACCCCCATCTCATAAAATATTTATGGTTTGGCTTCCCCCCATCCCCAAATGTACTAATTTGCATTAGTTCACATGTAGTTTCAATTTCCTGCCCATATTTCTAATCTCTCTGTATTGTTTCTGGTTTTAGTAGTAACTTAGTAAGCATATTGTTTACCCTCTCTTCCTGATCATCAGTGAGGATGTTAACGAAAGCCAGATTTAGCACTGTTCTTTTGACCCTCAATATACACTTTTCTCCAACTTAATACAACGCTAATTTTGATATCATTTGTTTGTCCTTTCATACAGATTTCAAAAACCATGTGCTTTGTTCATCTCAAAGTCAATTCATTTTTCCTCATATAAAGTAATGGCCATACTGTGTCAAACCAGTGGTACATCTAGCCCAGTATCCTGTCTTCCAACCGTGGCCAGGGCCAGATGCTTCAGAAGGAATTAACAGAAGGGGCCAGTTCTCAAGTGATCTATCGCCTGTCGTCCAGTCCCAACTTCTGATGGTCAGAGGTTCAGGGACACCCAGAGCTTGGGATCAGCATGACCATCTTGACTAACAGCCATTAATGGACCTATCTTCTGTGAACTGATCTAATTCTTTTTTGAACACTGTTATAATTTTGGCTTTCACAACATCCCCTGTCAATGAGTTCCACAGGCTGTGTGAAGAAGTACTTCCTTATGTTTGTTTTAGACCTGCAACCTATTATTTCATTGTGTGACCCTGGTTCTCGTGTTACATGAAGTGTTAAAGAACACTTCCCTATTCACTTTCTCCAAATCGTTCATGGTCTAATAGACCTCTGTCATATCCCCCTTAGTCGTCTCTTTTCTAAAATGAACAGTCCAGGTCTCTTTAATCTCGCCTCATATGGAAGCTGTTCTATACCCCTAACCATTTTCGTTGCCCTTCTCTGTACTTTTTTTCCCCCCAATTCTAATACATCTTTTTGAGACAGGGTGACCAGAACTGCATGCAGTATTCAAGGTGTGGGCATACCATAGGTTTATGATATTTTCTGTTTCATTATGTATTCCTTGCCTAACAGCTACTAACATTGGTAGCTTTTTGACTGCGGCTGCACATTGTGCGGATGTTTTCAGAAATCTATTCGCAATGACTCCAAGATCTCTTTTTTGAATGATAACTGCTAATTTAGAAACCATCATTTTGTACATATAGTTAGGATTATTTTTTTCTACATGTGCATTACTTTGCACTTAACAGTGAATGTCACCTTAGTTTTGTGAGAAATACCTGTAAATTCAATCCTTAAAAAATTCTAAATCAAATATGATTTGCTGTTAATGCTAATTCTGGTCCACTCTGGTAGTATTACTTATTTTTGTGTATAGTAAGTTGACCTTGTTTTAGGTAGGAAAGCTGACTTTTGCTTTAGTAAAAGAGTGCACAACAATACCCATACCTATTTGGGGAACACTAATAACTGTATAAACCATATCCATCATGTGCAATGATAAGCCCTGAAGGCTTCTCCTGACCTCCCTGCAAATCATGAGACTATCAAAAACTCATGACTGATCACTTACTGTCAGCCTTCAACAGAAAAGAAAATCACTGTCTGAACAGATTTATTCTGGTTCACTGTAATCAATTTGACAAAAATAACTGTTGTCTTGGAGTGCTACCTTAAGGGTTTGTATTTCACTAGGTTTGGTGTCAAGTATGTTATCTCAGATGTAAAGGCTTCCAAAAGCGGAAGACGGGACTTAGTAAACACAGCCACCCCTCTCTCGGTGGATTTTTTACCGTCGAGCAATAACAATATTCATCTTATTGCATCAAATATAGTTTTCACTTACTGAATAGCTCGAAACACTGTACTATTCAGCTACTCACCAGCGAATAGTTAGCCCATCAGCTAGTCAAAAATATTGTATCGACGCAACGCAAGGCGATTAGAGCCAGAACAAGTGTTTATACTTCGCCCTGTAAGCGCGTTCACATGAGAGGCACCTGCTGGTCCAGCCTGGAGAGTTCAAATCTCTCACGTCCTACAAGCAACTAGCGGCCGACACTGACCCGGCGCCGCCGCCGCGCTTTGCAGAAGGAAACGGGCCGGCGGAGAGGCAGGAAGCGAGGGGGCAGAGCTGGAAAGTGCGGGGAGTCCCGGGAGTACAGTGGTTTGCCGGTGTGCAAGTGCTCGCAGCCAGGCGCGCCCGCCACCGCTTCCACTGCAACCTGCTGCCGGGCCGAGTTCCCACCCCCGGCAGGGAGCGGAGCGGCGGCTCCCGAAGGCGACCAAGCGGTCACGGGGAGGGAGGATGGAGTGACGGGGGCTTCGCAGCGCCCTGGGGGTCACCGGGGCGCTTCCCCGGGCCAGCGTGGGTCCAACGCGGGCACTTGGCTCCCCCGCACGCCGGGGAGAAGCGGCCCCCGCGAGCGCCCCGCTGGGAGCGGCCGGCCGGGGAGTTCGCGGCGCGGCCCCGGGTACTTACATATCTGTTGATGAGCGTGCGGATGAGGCTGCAATCCATGGTGAGCCAGAGCCGCTCGGCGGCCGGGCTGCCTAGCTCGCCTCGCTTCCACTTTCCGCCTCCATGGAGCAGCGGCTGCTCCTCCTCAGCCGCCCGCACGCCCCCGCAAGGAAGCGGAGCACGACTCCCCCGCCCCGCTGCCGCCGCCGCCTCCTCCTCTTCCTCCTCCTCCCCCCGTGCTGCCCCGGCTAAATCATGCGTGCGCCAGGCTACCCATGTGTGCGCCGCTGCTCCTGCCGGCGCCTCATCCCCCCCGCGCAGGGGACTCGGCTCGAGCTGCTGCTGCCGCCCCTGGACACTTTGCAAGGAGGGAAAAGCCGGGCTGGGGGGGTGTCCCTGGCTGCCAGGCAGTGTTTTATTGAGCGTGCAGTTAGCTTTGCTCGCGAGCCCTGCCCGGCTCCCCCTCCCGCTTTGATCTTTGCCGGCTACTCAGGCAGTCCGCGTCATAAAGGGCGTGAGAGCATGCGCATTCCGCCTCCCCAGCCCCCTCCCGCAAATAACCCCCTCCCCTTCCCCACTCACGCAGTGCCGCGAGCTCCGCCCTTTTTACTCCTGTCCTGCGCTTCGCTCTGCGGCCGGCGGCCAGGGGGGCGCTCTCTGGGCACGGGTGACACACGCTCGGGTCTGCCGAAGCTGGGAGGTTTCGGACTGGAGCGTTTGCGTCCTGCTTCCCTCCCCCGATCCTGTCTCTTAACCCCAGGGGAAAACGCCCCGCCCTATAGCTGATTTTCCAGTCCTCTTTGACTCTTCCGCTGTGGCTTCAAGGAGCCTTCTCCTGCACGTTTTGCACACCCAAAAACACTCCTTGAACTCAGACGTGGGGGTGCAAAGAACGCAGGCTGATGCCGCAGAGGCCGGGTGAGTGCTTTACTCCGGGTAACACACACGTATTCTTTGCAACCCTTCCTTGTCCTTTGTCACTCACAACCCATCCGGAGGCAGGACAAAAGCTGCAGCGATAATCTCAGAAAGTGCTAGCACCCAACATCTGTGCACACGAGTTTGCAACAGAAAATCCGAAAAGCAGAGGAAGGTTCCCAACGCCTGTTGAAAGAGCGTATCCCATAAGTGGAGAAAAGAGCGGGAAGCGCCTCCTTTAATCACCTGACTGCAGAGCCCTAAACCCACAACTACCGAGCTACTGACGCCGCGGCCTAGCAGACAGTGGAGGGAGTGATAGCTAGAGCCCTCCCCGGAGGGGGGCGACCTTGGCGGAGCCGTGGGACAGCCCCAGAGCGCTCCCGCAGGTCCGAGCTGCGGCGGCTGGGAGCTCTCGGGCGGCAGAGCACGTGCAGCTCCAAGCCGGTGATGAGCGCTTCTCCCTTGTTTCCTTTGCTGTTGAGGGTGGGAAGTCGAGGAAAGGGAACTTTAGGTGGAGCAGCTGTTCAGTTTTCTCCGTGCAGGACTTTATTTGTAAAATTCCTAGGGGTGAAACCACACACAGGTCCCAACAGTGGCAAATCGAGGTAAATAGCGTGTGTCTCACACACACAAGGATGCTACAATCATGGAAAAATATACAGGGACTGGGAATATATGCCCAATGTGTTAAATACTCCTTTATTGGTAATGGGGGCGGGGGGGTTAAGGCCCATTCCTGCAAACAATTTACCCATGAGTAATCCCAATGTGTTCTATGGGTCTCATGACGCTTGTTTTTCACATCCGTTCTGGTTTCCCCTGAGTTTGCTAAAGGACTTGTTGAGAGGCTCTGAAGATGTTCTTTGTTAGTTTTCATACCTTAAGTGAAGGAGTAAGGCTGTAGAGATTTTACTTTAAACAAAAATTTCCTTTCACCAGAATTAATTAAAATAAAATATTTTGTTTTAGTTAAATAAGTGTTTTTTAAAGAGCAAACCAAACCCAAAGTATTTTATATAGTCGAACTAAAAATCCCTTCCTGTCTAGGGCCGTAATGATGCAGCCTGCTTTGCATGGCCTAGATCATGGCCTAGATTAGTCAACTTTCACTCTCTTGGTCCCTGTGTTGTCAAAATTCACTAGTTCTCCAACCATCATAAAATGTCCTAGGCCAGACAATTCCTGAAACTTCTAATGTGGAAAAAAAAAACCCAACAATGTATATTTTTATTGTGTTTTTTGAGTTCTTTATACATCCTGGAAAAAAAATAAGGGCACAGGTCCAACATTTTTTTCCTCTGTTCAGGTCACCTTTAATTTAGCCACATAGTATACATTCAGGATTGTTTATTACTCCTTAGACCCACAAAATGTGCAATTTAATATACGGTATGTGCAATGTGGTCAAGCTAACATTGCTATTCAAACTTAAAGGGACATCAGTTTAAAAACTGAGTTTCTGTACCTTTGTTAGTGATAAATATTTATTAACTTTTGCATTTATAGTAACTCTTTGTCATACTAATGTTTACAGCCTTTACATTGCAGTAATTAATTTCCCTGAGGATGAGAGGTGAAACATTGAAAACACACACACGCTCTCTCTCTCTCTTAAAAGAGCAATGGAAAGGGTTTTACACCACCATTCTATGAAGAACTAAATACGTGGTGGCCAGACTGTGGATTTGTTCAGTTCCATAGTGCCATGGATAGTTAAAACCTATTTGGAATTCCTAGCATTTACCATGGTTTATTAAACATGTTTTAGATATGTTTTAGTGCCTATTAAAATCTTAAAGAGGTTTTGTTTCCTGGAAAAATCATAGTGAGAATGAGCTGGATGTATTTCTGATTTTTTGACATATTTCTTCCTAATTTTCTGACAATATGTACCTGGGCTTGCTCTTTATATCCTATCTGCAATAGCAGAGAGCATGACAACAAAATTCCATTATATTAATAAGTGAGGATCTAGAGGACTAAAACCCAGGTTTGCAGGGCTCTTGGTGATCAACACTTTCACACCAGCAGCCATAGGAGAACTGTGATCCATGTGCTATAAATGCTGGGGGAAGGGGTAAAGCTAATCACCACAGGAAGTGCTACCCATAGAAGACTCAGTTGGTAGCACCCCATGACCTTTGGTCCACGTGCACTATTTAAGCATGGAGGGAGTTCCAGGAAGATGTATAAGCACCTTAGAAGTACGTAACCTGTTGTTCCAACAGGCCCTGTTTTGGCTTCTGGTTCTGTTGTTGGGTTCTGACCCTTGGTTTGAGTGCTGATTCCTGTTTCTGGTTCTGACCACTAGGCCTGACTTCTGGTCCTACCCGCTATACCAGACTGAGCACATCCTGGTTGTGATATAACCTGCAAGATGTCCTGTATTTCCTAATTTAATAACAAAATCCTCTAACAGAACATACTACAGCTTTTAACTATGATTTTATAAGCAGCAGAGACAGTCATATGAGCTAATTGTAAGTAACTTAATTTGGTTTGTGTCTACACAGTTGCTTTTTCTACCATCATAATAGTGGTTGTACTTCTACCTTTACCATACTACTTCACTATGTTTATCTCAATTATTTGTATCAGATAGTTCCTCAGCAAGGTATACAGTACTTAGCAGCCACAGAGCAACCTTTTCTGCATGAAGGTCAATGCATTCTGGAATGTCTTTACACACACAGCTATAGAAGGACCAGACTTGCCCACAGTGTAAACTACGTGTTAAACTAGAAGAGCTCTGTTTAAACTTGAAAGCTTGTTTCTCTCACCAACAGAAGTTGGTCCAATAAAAGATATTCCCTCCCCCACTGTTAAGAAGATAAACAGCCTCCTCCGAGACTCACGTTTTGGTGGGGTGAAACACAAAACAGTGTTAGCTGCTATGGTTACAAACATACCAATTACTTCTTTCACTCACCTGCCTTCCTTTTCCTACACTTACACAAGTGCATTAACAGGTGCTTCTTGCTGGAATAGTAATGAGCCTTAGTAGTGGAAGCCACCCCTATAACCAGGGTAGAGGAAGATATAAACAAGCAGGGAATAAGCAACTGTTGGAATCTACAGGTAAAGTGGGTATTTCTTCTCTCTTTGCTGCTATGTTGAATTAGGCTTTGCCTTTTTCTATTCACTTAGGAGTTGCAATAAGGTTAGCCTTGTCTTATGTCTCTACTTTAGGCTTTAGTATGTTGGTTTTGCAACGAGTTCCTTGCTGTTCGATTACTGTGAATGTATACCACTCATGCAGTATTGGGGTCTAGATGAGGAAAGCCTTCTTTCTCATTTTAGGGCTTTAAAGGCTCAGAATATTCTTTTTGCTATTGTATTTTATTTTCACATAACACCTCATTGTTGCTCTGATTCTAATCCTGATGTACAACTGTCTTTGCCTAATTTCATAGAACTGGAAGGGACCCTGAGAGGTCATCTAGTCCAGTCCCCTGCACTCATGGCAGGACTAAGTATCTAGACCATTCCTGACGGGTGTGTATCTAACCAGCTCTTAAAAATCTCCAATGATGGAGATTCCACAACCTCCCTCGGCAATTTATTCCAGTACTTAACCACCCTGACAGTTAGGAAGCTTTTCCTAATGTCCAACCTAAACCTCCCCTCCTGCAATTTAAGCCTATTGCTTCTTGTCCTATCCTCAGAGGTTAAGAAGAACAATTTTTCTTCCTCCTTCTTGTAACAACCTTTTACATACATGAAAACTGTTATGTCCCCTCTCAGTCTTCTCTTTTCCAGACTAAACAAACCCAATTTTTTCAATCTTCCCTCATAGGTCATGTTTTCTAGACCTTTAATCATTTTTGTTGCTCTTCTCTGGACTCTCTCTAATTTGTCCACATCCTTCCTGAAATGTGGAATCTGGACACAATAGTTAAGGCCTAATCAGAGTGGAGTAGAGCGGAAGAATTACTTCTCGTGTCTTGCTTACAGCGCTCCTGCTAATACATTCCAGAATGATGTTCACTTTTTTTGCAACAGCGTTACACTGTTGACTCATATTTAGCTTGTGACCCCCCAGATCCCTTTCCAGAGTGTTCTTTCCTAGGCAGTCATTTCCCATTTTGTATGTGTGCAACTGATTGATTGTTCCTTCCTAAATGGAGTACTTTGCATTTGTCCGTATTGAGTTTCATCCTATTTACTTCAGACCGTTTCTCCAGTTTGTCCAGATAATTTGAATTTTAATCCTATCCTCCAAAGCACTTGCAATCCCTCCCAGCTTGGTATCGTCCGCAAACTTTATAAGTGTACTCACTATACCATTATCTGAATCATTGATGAAGATATTGAACAGAACCAGACCTCGAACTGATCCCTGCGGGACCCCACTCATTAGGCCCTTCCAGTATGACTGTGAACCACTGATAACTTCTCTCTGGGAATGGTTCTCCAACCAGTTTTGCACCCACCTTATAGTAGCTCCATCTAGGTTGCATTTCCCTGGTTTGTTTATGAGAAGGTCATGCAAGACCATATCAAAAGCTTTACTAAAGTCAAGATATACCATGTCTGCCTCCCCTCCCCACCATCCACAAGGCTTGTTACCTTGTCAAAGAAAGCTATCGGGTTGGTTTGACACGATTTTGTTTTTGACAAATCTATGCTGACTGTTACTTATCACCTTATTATCTTCTAGACGTTTGCAAACTGATTGCTTAATTATTAACTCCATTATCTTTCCAGGTACAGAAGTTAAGCTGACTGGTCTGTAATTTCCTGGGTTGTCCTTATTTCCCTTTTTATAGATGGGCATTATATTTGCCCTTTTCCAGTCTTCTGGAATCTCTTCCGTCTTCCATGACTTTTCAAAGATAATGGCTAATGGCTCAGATATCTCCTCAGTCAGATCCTTGAATATTCTAGGATGCATTTCATCAGGCCCTGGTGACTTGAAGACATCTAATTTGTCCAAGTAATTTTTAACTTGTTCTTTCCCTATTTTAGCCTCTTCTGTTCCTACCTCATTTTCACTGGCATTCACTACGTTAGGCGTCCGATCACCACCAACCTTCTTGGTGAAAACCAAAACAAAGAAGTCATTAAGCACCCTTACCGTTTCCACATTTTCTGTTGTTATTTCCCCCCCCCCCCTCATTGAGTAACGGGCCTGCCCTGTCCTTGGTCTTCTCTTGGTTTCTAATGTATTTATAGAATGTTTTCTTGTTACCCTTTATGTCTCTGGCTAGTTTGATCTCAATTTACCATTGTTCTGATCAGCATGTCAAACCACCCAGTATATCATAAATTCTGATAACATCACATCTATATGGCTTGCAAACTGTCTCTTGCTGCCTGTGTGGTGGTGGGTGGGGAGGGGGGAATGGTTATAAAAAAGCAACCAGTTTATCCTGGGGGTCAGGTAGTTGACAGTCACTGTTATGTAATGTGAAAATAACTGGATGGACTGGTGCTATTTAGCAGAACTAGCATGCACCATAAGGTACTTATCACATTGGAAATTTTACTTTTAAAATTCTTTTCTAGCTACTGAAATGGGTAACTGATTCCAAATCAGCAAAGTAAATAAAATTCCGTTTTAATGTCCTCTGTGATTACCATTCTTCTGCTTTAGTGCTCAAAAAAGACCTCTTTTAGTGGCTTGTTCTTTCCCACCAAATAAAGCACTCAAATTAGTAGCATCAGCATTTTTAGATTCAAAAAGGTTGTGGGTTCATGTTTCTGAACAATATCTGCATTTTTTTTTTCCTGACTTGGTCTTCAATCTTTTTACAGCCATTTACTTAGGAAGCTTGAGTGATTTTTACAAATCAATACCATAAAGTAAATACGTTCGTTTTTGTAATGGTAAATATTGTATTACCTTTTTGGTTCAGAAAAAAAGTATGCAATAATACAGTCATCAAGTTTCCCTATTTAGAAAGGTTAATGCAAATTAGAGTACAATGGTCTCTATGAAATCTAGGACATGTTGTTTCTGGGTATTTTCTTAAGTTGAAAGACAATTCTGTCTTCAACTCGTATTAACAAACCAACGGCAAATCTATTCTACTTATCAATAGTCAAAGAAATTTGTCAAATGCAATTTTCTGAAGTCCTTCAATATTAATAGCCCACAAAAGCTTTTCGATATGCTTGTACCATGTGTCCAAACTTGTTGCCAATGTTACAAGCTTGTTTGGTGGAAAACTAGTTCTTAAAGATGCTGCTATGCTTTTCCCTTAGCACTGCTATGTCTGGTTGATCTTGGGTATTAAAGAGGCTTGGCATTTTGAGCATTGTCTGTATTGGAAATCTTGCTTTTGAGGAAACATGGTGTGATGCAGCACTTTGTAGGCAGGCTCATTGAGGTGTATGAGGTCCCTGAAGCCCTCACCCGTGACCACATTCAATTCCACCGTGTCACTTGTGGTGTAACGGCCACAGTCATTGAGTCTCTTTTTTTTCCTTGGGGACCTTGTCTGCAATTGCAGTAAAGTTAGTGGTCTAAGTTTACTTCAACTTGTTGATATATGAATAGAAATCAGTTCAATTAAGCAGGCAATAATTTATCCCAGGCTTGTCCTGACTGGGACATACCAGTGGAAATCTTGCACCCTAAATGAGGGGAAAGAATTGGAAATACGGAGACATAAACTGAAAAAAAATTTGCTTAGATATACAAGAATAAAAATTATATTCACAACTTTTCATTAACTTAACTTTAATGTGTAACTTATTGTTTTGTAACTTTTGTATATGAACACAGGCTAGAATTCCATCCTGTCCTGGGGCACACCATTCATTTGAGTCTCATTCAGAGCAGGAAGATGATGGCATCAAAAATCCTGGACATGTACACTGGGAAGGGAAGAATTAACCAGTAGGTACTACTGGTTAGCCACCACATCCAGGGAATGACTGGAATCTGTTAGTCTTCCTGGAGCCTTTATAAGGAAGCGGAAGGAAGGGCTAAATCCATAAAGGCACTTAGGTGCCTTGCCATCCAGTGGAATCCATAGCCTTGAGTTAAGTGCCTAGAGCCCCTATATGGTCATGGAGAGAAATAGGGCCCCTAACCACTGGGCTATAGAGTTATTCTCTCACTCTTTCTGACCCAATGCATATTTATTTATACACCATAGTAGAGCTTCAACAGGAGAGACTGACAAAGACCCACTCCTTAATATCCCATAGCCCAGTGATTAGAACACACACCAGAGAACACTCAAGTTCAAAGCCATCTGCCTCATCAAGCAGAGGGGAGAGCTTAACCAGCGTCCCACATACCAGGTGAGTGTCCTAACCAATGAGATTTATGGGTTATAAAGGAAGCCTTTTATTCCTGCCTCACCTTGGATATTTCGTGTGGACTTAGGTGTGCTCTGAGTATGTCTAATGAATGGGGGCGCCTACCTTAAGCATTCCACTGGCATATAGGTGTGAGAGGCCCTATCTGCCAGGATTGAGGTGGCGTACGCATGCCCAGCAGTAGAATCGTAGCTGTCTCTGGGATTTTAATGGCAGAAATTCAGGCACATCCGGAATTAGGCAGCATTTGAGCAGGGGTTTTAAGAATCTTGGTGATGCTAAAATGTTGAACTTAAGCTGTTAGATCCTTTTGTGGACCTCGGCCAAAATTGCTAAGAGTTGCTGGGAGTGGGGAAGCAGTTCTGTGGGGACAGCCTGGCAAAAAACGTGGTGCCTCACAGGATAAATACTATGAAAAGACTGAGTTTGCCTTTTCTATGTTTGACTAGCTAGCTTGGAGGAAGGGAAAGAGTTGCATTTGATGGTTTGCATTTGAGTCTTTTTTTCTTTGCAGGGAAGAAAAAACTTTGAAAGACTGTTTTTACCAGCAATCTGCCTGCAAGCCTTAGTTTCTCTGTGTTGTGGAAAGAAGGCACTCCCCAAAGTAGTCTGAGAAATAGCTAGAGACTGCCATACCTTCTTTTGAGGAGGGAAGATACCCCAAATATTTTTTTTTTATTTTATTTTTTTAATAGGCTGGCTCCAGCCTTCATTTACTTTGTACTGAGAGAGAGAAGTGATCTCGGGAAATAGGTTGGTCACAGAGGAGCAGGCATCAGTGTAATCTTGTTCAGGACCTAAGACTGGAGGTTCCAGATGCAGGGTGGGTGTCCCCTATGGCTACAAGCGTGCTCACTCAGTAGAGACTCTTGGAACCCCAACATGTGCAATGAAACTATATTTGTTCTGCTGTGTCTGAGACTATACTGCTCATGGTAGAGGAAAGAGGATTTGACCCATCAGTGTTCAGATACTTAGGTCTGGTCTACACTGGTGGGGGGGATGTTGATCTAAGTTATGCAACTTCAGCTATGTGAATAACATAGCTGAAGTCGACGTAGTTAGATCTACTCACCACTGTGTCTTCACTGTGGTGAGTTGACAGCCAACGCTCCCCCGTCGACTCCACCTGCGCTTTCACTCCGGTGGAGTACCGGAGTCGACGGGAGAACGCTTAGCGGTTGACTTATCGTGTCTAGACTAGATGTGATAGATCGACCCCCGCTGGATCGATCGTTGCCCGTCAATCCTGCGGGTAATGTAGACAAGCCCTTAGATAGAATACAGTATACAGAGGGATGGCTGTCTTACTGGGAATTGTTCCAGGGAACTAAAGCGTAATGCTAGTGAGCGCTAATGAGTAATGCTAAAGTAAGACAATAGTAACAGTCTCTGTGTAATGGGGATGTATTTGGGCAGTAGTTTATGTAATGTTAAATACTGTGATTAAGTGCCACCAACAATGCTCACCACTTTAGAAGCTACAAATAGACGTGTATACTAGACTGCTCCCACAGCAGTCACTTAGTGTTGGCCCACTTAAAGACTGGTATGATTGGTGCTGTTCTGCCCCTTCCATATCCTATTGATTCAGTACAACTGGCTAGTGCTGGGGTGGAAGAATGGGAGTATGACAAGGGCATGGGGGTAGAGATCTTCAGATCTTTAGATGAAAGGAACTCTTAAGTACGAATTACTCTAATTCTTGGCTCTGTTCCTTTTATCTGTTTCCTGAAATCACTGCTTACTGGCATCTAACTAGATACAAATCTCCATTTTCAAATTACGCTGTTATTACAAAAGAGGTATTATAGGCTACAGCCCTTAAGACTAATGACTGCAACGATAGTTTACTGTTCGGAGTCACAGTAGCAACTTAAAACCAGTTTAAAGAAACGAGCACTACCGTTGAAATGTGGGGGACTGCCCTGACAAGATCTAGTGGGTGGACGTTTTCAGACCTAAACACACTCAGAACAATCATTTTAATGGATATGATTTATATCCAAAATAAAAAGAATTGTCATACTTTTCTTGAAACCAAGTACAGTAAATTAAGGGTCATCCTTTCCCATGCACCCGGAAGTATGTATGCAAAAGAAGACTGTATAAACTGCTGGAACTCCAAATTTCTACTTCCCACTTTTCCAACAAATTGCTCTGAGGAGAAAGGAGTATGCCACCTCCCTGCCCCTTCAAAAGAGAAGTGATTTAGGCCCCTAAAGCAAACTGAGGCTATTAAGGAGCAAAACTGGCAACATTTGAAGTGATTTATGAAGGTTTCCGTGCTTTGAAGTCATGAAGTAGGAATTCTTTCTTTGAGACGACTGGCCCTTAGGCTGCATTTCTGTCTTCATTTACAACTATGCGGCCCCATTAACATCAATGAAATTACTTGGGTGTAACTGAAATTACTTCCCCTTCCATCCTCTTAAAAAAACTAAAAAAGCACAACCTCAATGTACATTAATTTATTAATAAAAATGTAATGGCATTGTGGATTTTTATGAGGATCTGCTCTCGGGCATAAAAAGTGGCATGAGAGAAAGTACGAAGATGCTTGTGGGAAAATTTGACTAATAGGAAACTGAGTCTGGCATAATTGGATGGACAGAGGTGGGGAGACATGGCTCCATATCATGTAAGAGTGAATAAAACTATGGCCTGATTATCTGCTTACACACACGTTGCAAAACATCAGGAATAGTTTCTCTGCCCACTGCCAATCATCTATTTCTGTATATATTAGTATTACACCTGTGCTTGGCGCCATACAAACACATATGAATATGCAGTCCTTAATCTAAAGAGATCTTTGATTTCTTGAGCAAACCTATAGCTAATGTTTTGTGCCGTAAGGGACTGATCAAAAGGTAGCTCGCTAGACCCTCTGCCCCCCCTGCTCTCTCCAGGAGAGAGAAAAGGGCTAGGTTGAAAAACAGGACCAAGTTATGTTGCATGCACTATATAAATGAACAGTATCAGAGTGGCAGCCTTGTTAGTCTGTATCCACAAAAAGAACAGGAGTACTTGCGGCACCTTAGAGACTAACAAATGTATTAGAGCATAAGCTTTCGTGGGCTACAGCCCACTTCACCGGATGCATAGGATGGAACATATAGTAAGAAGATATATATCAACTTCCCACTTATCTGTGGATATACACACACACATACAGATAAGTGGGAAGTTGATATGTATCTTCTTACTATATGTTCCATTCTATGCATCCGGTGAAGTGGGCTGTAGCCCACGAAAGCTTATGCTCTAATACATTTGTTAGTCTCTAAGGTGCCGCAAGTACTCCTGTTCTTTTTATATAAATGAAGAGGAACTTGCTGTAGACAGGCTTGTAGGGGAACTCATGAAAAAATGATAGCTAAAACTGTATATGTTTCCTATCTTTATTGTTGATCTCTACAGTGTTTAGATTTATGTGAGACTTATGTTAAACTTAGTCTCTGCTTTGAGTGGTGCTGTGGTCCCACAGAAAATGTTGTCCCCGCCTCAGGCGTAGAAAGAAGGTGTGTTGCTGATTGGTCTGCTCGATGACTTGATTTCACAAAGGCTCCTGGCTCTTTCACTAAGGGGGACCCCCGGACAAGAAGGCAAATATTTTACCCTTCCCACAAACACCCACAGGAAGAGGTAATAGAACTCAAATCCACTTCTTGCCTCAGTTACCAACCCTTCTCAGTTCCTGCAACCTCACGTGCCCTGTATCGCTAACACAGCCTTCTTTTAAGAGCCCCAAACCTCCTGCAAGCCAAATCTTTGGCTTATTTTTCTCTATCCCCCCACTACCGTATTGTCAATGCAAAATATGATGACTGAGTGAAATTTTTGCAGCAGCATAAAATAAATGGAAAAATATCTTAAAGAATTTTCATTGCATTAAAATGAACATCAATACTGCGTTGATTGTGTAGTTAATTTTAATATTCAACAAAAATCTGATTACTTTTTTTCATTTATTTTATGCTACTGTAGTTTGTCATAAAATCCAGTATATGTGAGCAAATAAAATCAAGACTTTTGCTGCAGGATTTATGGTCCGCATCCAAAAATATGAATATTTCCCAAACTTTTGAAACCTGAGTGTCCTCTCTCCCTTTTCAGGCAAATGAAATGCATCATGCTCCATGTGATGCTAAAGGCCTACGCATCTTCATTCATACATCTTTCCTCCCCCACAATTATTGGAAAAACACTTGCAGATCTTCATAATAAACTTCTCCTTTCTCACATGCTTCGACAAGCAGTGAAATTGTCAACAACATTTTCAGCAATTTCAGTGTGACCTGTGTCCTCTGAATTAGCAAGAGTTAAGATGAATGGTGCTGTTCACATCTCAGAGCTCTTGTTTCAGGCTCTCAGCAGATTCAGGAGCAGCCTGTTCACCACTTAAACACACTTCACATTTTGAAGGCTATCTGTGCAATAGCAACTGCTTGCTAGAGGCTTTTTTTGTTTGTTTTGTTATTGAAAGCTGAGACTGTCGAGAATAATTAAGAGGTCTGTTCTCACACACCTCTAATGGGGTACATACTAGACTATAGGAAACACTAAGGTATGCCGAGACTACTGTCTACCATGTTGATCAATATTATCTCATTGTTTCCTTTTGCTTCCTAGTCTGTCTGTCTATATTTACTTGTGGTCTTTTGTCTTATAATTAGGCCAGGTCTGCAGTACAGATATTTGTCATCATAGCTAAGAGTATATCTAAACTAGAAATGCTACAGTGGCAGAGCTGCAGTACCACCAGTGTAGTGTAGGCGTTTACTATAATGGTGGAAGGGGTCTTTCCATCACTGTAGTAATCCACCTCCCTGAGAGGCGGCAGCTAGGTTGATGGAAGAGTTCTTCCATTGACCTAGTGCTGTCTACATGGGGACTTAGTTAAGCTGACCTATGTCTCAGGGGTGTGTGAATTTTTCACTCCCCTGAATAATGTAGCTAGGTGGGCCTAAGTTTCAGGTGTAGACCAGGCCTAAGTCAGTCAGAGGTGTGATTTGCTACTGACAGAGCTGTGCCAGCAAAAGCCCCCAGTGTAGCTGTATTATACTGGCAAAACTGCACTTTTGCTGATATAGCTTATTTCACTGGGGTTGGGGGCAGCTGGAGTAAGTTATAACCACAAAAGCACCATTTTTCCAGGGTGAGCTGTGTTCACGTTAGGAGGGCTTTGCCAGTATAGAATACTAGTATAGCTATTCCATCAAAGCACTTCTAGCGTAGACCTGGCCTTAGACTTCAGAGTGGTAGCCGTGTTAGTCTGTATCAACAAAAAAAAACGAGGAGTACTTGTGGCACCTTAGAGACTAACAAATTTATTTGGGCATAAGCTTTCATGGGCTAAGACCCACTTCATGAGATGCATGCAGTGGAAAATACAGTAGGAAGATATATATACACACAGAGAACATGCAAAAATGGGTGTTGCCATACCGACTGTAACAAGACCAATTAATTAAGGTGGGCTATTATCAGCAGGAGGGAAAAAAACCTTTTGTAGTGATAATCAGGATGGTCCATTTCAAACAGTTGGCAAGAAGGTGTGAGTAACGGTAGCGGGGGGAAAATTAGCATGGGGAAATAGTTTTTACTTTATGTAATGACCCATCCACTCCCAGTCTTTATTCAAGCCTAATTTAATGGTGTCCAGTTTGCAAATTAATTCCATTTCTGCAGTTTCTCATTTGAGTCTGTTTCTGAAGTTCTTTTTGTTGGAGAATTGTGACTTTTAGGTCTGAAATTCAGTGACCAGGGAGGCTGAAGTGTTCTCCGACTGGTTTTTGAATGTTATAATTCTTGACGTCTGATTTGTGTCCATTTAATCTTTTGCATAGATATTGTCCGGTTTGGCCAATGTACATGGCAGAGGGGCATTGTTGGCACATGATGGCATATATCACATTGGTAGATGTGCAGGTGAACGAGCCTCTTATGGTGTGACTGGTGTGATTAGGTCCTAATGATGGTGTCCCTTGAATAGATATGTGCACAGAGTTGGCAAAGGGCTTTGTTGCAAGGATAGGGTCCTGGGTTAGTGTAAAACACCATCCTGGCCACTATGGATGTAGAAGCCCTCTATACCAACATTCCACACAAAGATGGACCACAAGCTGTCAGGAACAGTATCGCTGATAATGTCATGGCAAACCTGGTGGCTTTGTCCTCACCCACAACTATTTCACATTTGGGGACAATGTATACCTTCAAGTCAGCGGCACTGCTATGGGTACCTGCATGGCCGCGCAGTGTGCCAACATTTTTATGGCTGACTTAGAACAGCGCTTCCTCAGCTCTTGTCCCCTAATGCCCCTACTCTACTTACGCTACATTGATGATATCTTCATCATCTGGACCCATGGAAAAGAAGCCCTTGAGGAATTCCACCATGATTTCAACAATTTCCATCCGACCATCAACCTCAGCCTGGACCAGTCCACACAAGAGATCCACTTCCTGGACACTACAGTGTTAATAAGCGATGGCCACATAAACACCACCCTATACCGGAAACCTACTGCCCGCTATACTTACCTACATGCCTCCAGCTTTCATCCAGACCACATCACACGATCCATTGTCTACAGCCAAGCTCTAAGATACAACCGCACTTGCTCCAATCCCTCAGACAGAGACAAACGCCTACAAGATCTCTATCAAGCGTTCTTAAAACTACAGTACCCACCTGCTGAAGTGAAGAAACAGATTGACACAGCCAGAAGAATACCCAGAAGTCACCTACTCCAGGACAGGCCCAACAAAGAAAGTAACAGAACGCCACTAGCCATTACCTTCAGCCCCCAACTGTGACCTCTCCAATGCTTCATCAAGGATCTACAACCTATCCTGAAGGATGATCCCTCACTCTCACAGATCTTGGGAGACAGGCCAGTCCTCGCTTACAGACAGCCCCCCAACCTCAAGCAAATACTCACCAGCAACCACACAACAAAAACACTAACCCAGGAATTTATCCTTGCAACAAACCCCATTGCCAACTCTGTCCACGTATCTATTCAAGGGACACCATCATAGGACCTAATCACATCAACCACACCATAAGAGGCTCGTTCACCTGCACATGTACCAATGTGATATATGCTGTCATGTGCCAACAATGCCCCTCTGCCATGGGGGAAAAAATAGAGTAGTTTTCTGAGAAGTTGTTAATTTAAGAACCAAGAGATTTTACTACTGAGCAGTGTTCGGCTGCATGGAATCTGAGCTCAAAGAAACTTCAAGAGAATTACAAAATTTCTTGTAAAAAAATTCTTTGCTGGAAAGAAAAGTGGAAACACTAAAGCACCAAGTCAGGGTTTAAAATATCTCTGTCCTCAGAATTCTAGAAGATATTGATTATGAATCCCAGACCATCAAAATAAGCTCAGACTCCCTGACATTGAACAACAAATATCATATTTTAGAAGGAGTTACAGGATCCTGTGATGTAGTATACAAACCCCACACTGGGCAACAAGGGATTAAGCCCCAGCCTGCCACCCCTGCAAGAGATGTACTGACTGGAGGAGGTGCTAAAAGGGAGCAGAACAGCTCACATGTGGGCAGACCAGGGATGAAAAAGGATTTGTACCTTGCAGCTCATGAGAAAAAGGCTGAGGGAAGGCAGGATCTCTTCCTCAACAACTGTCTGAAGACCCCTCCCTGAGGAAAGGGAGGACCTGCTTCTGTTATACTTGGAGAGGGAGGTATTTCCTCCTCTCACCTATTAACCCAGTTTATTTGCATTGATTCACCATGTTTTGTTTATGGACTCCGCTGGAAGGGAAGAGACTTGGAACTCACCTGCCGGAGGGCCAAGACATGAGGAGGCAGCAATTGCCCAAAGAGGGAGAGAACTATCACACCATGCCTGGCCAAGAAACTATGCCAATTGACGAGCTGACGGTCTTCTCACCCTCCTGTGATAGACTGTGAACTTTGGACAATAGCAGGGTGATAGGAAGTGGCCCAGGGAGGGCAGCTTTAAGATGCTCCTGGGTGTGAGACCCTTGTGTTGCCCTCACAGGGCCCTGGGCTGGAGCCTGGTGGACTGGGAAGGTCTCGTGCCTCCCCTCCCCCGCATGTCGAAAGGTCAAAGCCCTGACCTACTAGCAGTGCCCCCCCACAAGTGAAAACCACCACAGATCCACATGTTCAAAACCTAAAAGGCTAATAACAAAGTTATGGCTATTGTTACTCTGACTCTGATTGTTACGAAGTCTGAAAATAGCTAAACAAATGTGATAATTCATCAAGGCCATGTTGTTTGTTTCCCTGAGCTCAGTCCTCTCTCACAGGCACATTAGAAAGAGTGCCTCTTAAATGGGCAGTTGAAAAAGCAGGAGTAGGAACAGCTATATTATTCCCAGGAAAGTTTCAGCATATCCGTGATGAAAAAGTCTAATACATCTGGGACACTAATTCAGCTAAGAGCCCTGCTGGAAAGAAGTCTTAAAGCTAATCAGTCCAGCTCCCTTAAGTTCTAAGAAGAATAGGACTAAAATACTTATATCTAGGGCCCTTCTAATTTATGGCTGTGGAAAACGTGTCACAGACTGTTAAATCAGCCCTTCCCCGTGAAATCAGATCTCCCCTGCTGCTGGGAGCACAGAGGCCCAAATTGGCTGGGGTCCCCTGCCTTATTCTGTCACTGGCCTAGACTAGCAGCCCCCTCCTATAACAACTTTGCAACTTGCCCTCCCCACCATCCCATTTTGGGACCCCCAGGGTTACAACACTGTGAAACATCTGAAATCTTTAAATTGACCAGTTTTAAAACCCTCTGGCTGTGAAATTGACCAGGATGGACTGAATTTGGTAGGGCCCTACCTGTATCTTAATCGTTGCCCTACCAATTCAGGTGGACTTTTGTCTGTCAGTACATATCTGGTCAAATTAAACTATACAAAAATTGCAAATCCTGCTGCTTCAAAGACCATGAGTTTGATTCAGTCCAACTATGGACAATTGACATGCAAATCTGGGCCCAATCATGCTGCTCCTTTGGGCTCACTCAGGTGCAGGCAAGATCAAAGAGGCATCTGAAATGTTTGCTGTTGAAAGAAGAAACTGGGAAATACTCCAGCACTAAAGTAGGGCAGACACACCCTGGGGTGGGAAGGTAGGAGAATGTTGTTACAAGATAGAGAAAACAGAAGTGGTTGTACAGAAAACGGGGTCTATTACCATCTCTCCCCCACTCTAGATCAAACATTACTTTGGTGAAATGCTGATGTAAACTTCATTGGCATGCCTGATTTCTGTCATGCCTTTAACTCAGAAACAGTCACAGACTATAACGAACATAAGAATGGCCATATTGGATCGGACCAAAGGTCCTTCTAGCTCAGTACCCTGTCTTGCAACAGTGGCCAATGCCAGGTGCCCCAGAGGGAATGAACAGAACAGGCAATCGTCAAGTGATCCGTCCCCTTTTGCCCATTCCCAGCTAGGGACACGCTAATAGCCATTGATGGACCTATCCTCCATGAATGTATCTAGTTCTTTTTTGAACCCTGTTATAGTCTTGGCCTTCACAACATCCTCTGGAAGAGTTCCACAGGTTGTCTGCGCCTTGTGTGAAGAAATACTTCCTTTTGTTTGTTTTAAACCTGCTGCCTATTAATTTCATTTGGTGACCCCAGTTCTTGTGTTATGAGAAGGAGTAAAAAACATTTCGTTATTTACTTTGTCCACACCAGTCATGATTTTTATAGACCTCTATCATATCCCCCCTTAGTCATCTCTTTTCCAAGCTGAAAAGTCCCAGTCTTATTAATCTTATCTCCTCATATGGAAGCTGTCTGTACCCCTAAAAATTTTTGTTGTCCTTTTCTGAACTTTTTCCAATTCCAATCTATCTTTTTTGAGATGGGGCGACCACATCTGCATGCAGTATTCAAGATGTGGGCTTACTATAGATTTATACAGAGGCAATATGATATTTTCTGTCTTATTATCTATCCTTTCTTAATGATTCCCAGCATCCTGTTTTTTTTGACTGCCTCTGCACACTGAGTGGATGTTTTCAGAGAACTATCCACAATAACTCCAAGATATCTTTTTCTTGAGTGGTAATAGCTAATTTAGACCCCATCATTTTATATGTGTAGTTAGGATTGTGTTTTCCAATGTGCATTACTTTGCATTTATCAACATTGAATTTCGTCTTCCATTTTGTAGTCCAGTCGTCCAGTTTTGTGAGATCCTTTTGTAGCTCTTCGCAGTCTGTGGTGACTTAACTATTCTGAGTAGTTTTGTATTATCTGCAATTTTTGCCACATGTTTACCCCTTTTTCCAGATCATTTATGAATATGTTGAATAGTACTATTCCAAGTGAAGACCCCTGGGAGATACCACTATTTACCTCTCTCCATTCCGAAAACTGACCATTTAGTCCTACCCTTTGTTTCCTATCTTTTAACCAGTTACCAATCCATGAGAAGACTTTCCATCTTATCCCATGATAGCTTACTTTGCTTAAGAGCCTTTGGTGAGGGACCTTGTCAAAGGCTTTCTGAAAATCTAAGTACACTATATACACTGGATCATGCTTGTTGACCCGCTCAAAGAATTTTAGTATATTGGTGAGGCATGATTTCTCTCTACAAAAACCGTGTTGACTCTTCCCCAACAAATCATGTTTCTCTGTGTGTCTGACAATTCTGTTCTTTACTATAGTTTCAACCAATTTTCCCAGTACTGAAGTCGGACTTACCGGTCTGTACTTGCCAGGATAAACCTCTGGAGCGATTTTTAAAAATTGGTGTCACATTAGCTATCCTCCCGTCATTTGGTACAGAAGCTGATTTAAATGATAGGTTACAAACTACGTAGTAGTTCTGCAATTTCACAGTTTTTTCAGAACTCTTGGGTGAATACCATCTGCTCCTGGTGACTTATTCCTGTTTAATTTATCAATTTGTTCCAAAACCTCCTCTAATGACATCTCAGTCTGGGACAGTTCCCAAACCTGAGCCATTCTTTTTAGGTGACAAATCTGAGGAAGTTCCCTCACATCCCCAGCCATGAAGACCGATGCAAAGAATTCATTTAGTTTCTCTGCAATGGCGTTATCATCCTGGAGTACTCTTTTAGCATCTCAATCATCCAGTGGCTCCACTGGTTGTTTAGCAGGCTTCCTGCTTCTGATGTACTTTTTTTTTCTTTTTTTTTTTTTTAATTGCTGTTACTTTTTGAGTCTTTGGCTAACTGTTCTTCAGGTTCTTTCTTGGCCTTTCTAATTATATTTTTATACTTCATTTGCCAGAGTTTATGCTCCTTTCTATTTTCCTCAATAAGATTTAACCTCCACTTTTTAAAGGAAGCCTTTTTGCCTCTCACTGCTTCTTTTACTTTGTTGTTTAGATGTAGTGGCACTTTTTTGGTTCTCTTACTATGTTTTTTTAATTTGGGGTATACGTTTAAGTTGAGTGTCTATTATGGTGTCTTTAAAAAGTTTCCCTGCAGCTTGCAGGGATTTCACTTTTGGCACTGTACCCTTTAATTTCTGTTTAACTAACTTTCTCATTTTTGTGTAGTTCCCCTTTCTGAAATTAGATGCTACAATGTTGGGCTGCTGTGGTATTTTTCCCGCCACAGGGATCTTAAATTTAATTATATTATGGTCACTATTACCAAGTGGTTTAGCTATATTCACCTCGTGGTGAAAGGACGGATTCAAGGGTGAAGGGGAACTGAAGACACTTGAAACCAGAAGCTGTTTCTCTGAGATACTAGATGGCTGAGTGGATCAAAGTGGGAAAAGTTTGACAGCTACCTTGAGGGAAGAGGTTGTCTCACTGATAGGGTACACAGGGAAGGGCACAGAGAAGTAAGATATCCTTTCTTTCACTGTAGATTATCCAAAGTTGTACTACCATAGCTCAATTCTTGCAGAGTATAAGAATGAATATATAGAGATTTTTTTTTTCATTTTAATCAGATGTTCATTCTCCTTTCTTAATAAACCTGGTTGATTTAAGTATTTGAGACTTAGGTCATGTCTACACTACCACTAATGTTGGCAAAACTTATGTTGCTTAGGGGTGTGAAAAAACCACCTCCCTGAGCGACATAAGTTTCGCTAGCATAAGTTGTAATGTGCACAGTGCACAGAACTTCTCCCTCTGACATAGCTACCACCACCCATTGGGGGTGGTTTAATTATGTCAAGGTGTGACGGGGTGTTTCAACCCCAAACCGATGCAACAGGGTTTAACACTGCTCTCTTGGCTGAGGAGGCCAGGCCCCCTCAGCTCTTTTGGGCATGCTCCAACTGCAGACAGGATATAAAAGGCAGCAGAGTGGCTCAGTCTGGGCTGACCACTGGTGAGGAAGGAGGTGTGCTGCTGACTCTTAGGGGAGGACTACCTGCATTGCAGGACGTGGAGGCCAGCCAGCCAGAGATGGACCCCTACACACCGGCTCGAGATGCCACAGAGAGGGGAGAGACCACGGAGACCCAGAGATGGCGAACTGTTGAGAGTTGGGTAGGAAGTGACCCAGGGAAACTTGGCAGGGAAGCGGTTGTAGAATAGGAGACGGGCTCGGCGTGTTTCGATAGGATCCCTGCTGAGTGGGTGGTGGGCAACCCCACCACTAACAGGCCCTGGGTTGGGACCTGATGGAGAAGGCGGGCCTGGGTCCCCCTATCCTGGCCACCGCTCACCCTGGGGTGGTGGCTCAGCTCCCTAGCACTATTGACTCTTGCCGCTAGGCCGCACTGCCCCAACAGCACGGGACGTATTATTGACTCTGGCCGCTGGAACTCAATACTCCAATAGCAGGGGCCATTATTGACTCCAGCCATCAGGCCGCACTGCCTTGATCACAAGGGTGTCTGACTAAGGCCATGCGGCCCTGAGACCGGGGGCAGCCCTACAGATGCAACCATGGGGCTGTAATGCACCCCACCCCATCCCCGCAAAGGGTGATGAGTGTATCAACCCCATGACACAAGGGAAGAGCACTCTCCCGTCAGCATACAGGGGCTACACGAGAGATTACAGTGGCACAGCTAAATCGGTACAGCCAGTGATGAGCTGCCAAAATCTTAACAACCGGTTCCCTATAAAAAGTTCTGATTTAAGGGATGTGCCCCAGTATGTATTTTCGGAAACCAACAGGGTTACCATACATCCATATTTTCCCAGGAGGAATTTTTAAAATCCTCCCGGATGGCGATTTAAGAACCAAAAAGCCTGACCTGTCCAGGAAAAAACGGATGTATGTTAACCCTGGCTAAAGTTCTTTTTTAAAAAGATGGGCCTGAACTAGAAATGAGCTCCGTTTCACATGTGTGGGTCCCCGCCACTCCCTGGGGTTGTGCTAGGGTGACCAGATGTCCCAATTTTATAGGGACAGTCCCGACTTTGGGGTCTTTTCCTTATATAGGTTCCTATTACCCCCCACCCCCTGTCCTGATTTTTCACGCTTGCTGTCTGGTCACCCTAGGGTGTGCACATGTGTGGGTCCCAGCTGCTTCCTGCCCCCCTCATTGAAGCAGGTATGCGGGGTTACTGCCCTGGGAATTGCAGGGCACCAGTTGACGTGGGGCCAGCTGCAGACAGGGGCGTGGGGTAGGGCTAGCTGTAGGCAGGGGGTGCAGGGCTGGCTGTGGGCAGGACAGAGGGTGCGGAGTTGACTGGAGACAGAAGGGTGCGGGGTTGGCTGGAGACAGGAGGGTGCAGCAGGGGCTGGCTATGGGCAGGGCAAGGGGTGCGGGGGTGGCTGGAGACTGGGGCTGGCTGCAGGCAGGGCAGGGGGCGCGGGGGTGGCTGGAGACTGGGGCTGGCTGCGGGCAGGGCAGGGGGCGCGGGGGTGGCTGGAGTCGGGCTGGCTGCGGGCAGGACAGGGGGTGTGTGTGGCAGGGGCTGGCTGGAGACTGGGGCTGGCTGCAGGCAGGGCAGGGGGCGCGGGGGTGGCTGGAGACTGGGGCTGGCTGCGGGCAGGGCAGGGGGCGCGGGGGTGGCTGGAGACTGGGGCTGGCTGCGGGCAGGGCAGGGGACGCGGGGGGTGGCTGGAGACTGGGGCTGGCTGCGGGCAGGGCAGGGGGCGCGGGGGGTGGCTGGAGACTGGGGCTGGCTGCGGGCAGGGCAGGGGGCGCGGGGGGTGGCTGGAGACTGGGGCTGGCTGCGGGCAGGGCAGGGGGCGCGGGGGGTGGCTGGAGACTGGGGCTGGCTGCGGGCAGGGCAGGGGGCGCGGGGGGTGGCTGGAGACTGGGGCTGGCTGCGGGCAGGGCAGGGGGCGCGGGGGGTGGCTGGAGACTGGGGCTGGCTGCGGGCAGGGCAGGGGGCAGCGGGGGTGGCTGGAGACTGGGGCTGGCTGTGGGCAGGGTGGTGGGTACTCCACGGGGAGAGCAGCAGGACGCAGCCCAGGCCCAGCAGAGCAGCCGGGGACCCACCAGGCAGCATCGGGAGCCCCAGGGCCAGGGGAGCAGCAGCAGCAACAGGGCTTGTGCCCAGGGCCAAGTGGCAGCCCACATGGCTCCCGCAGCGCCCCCGGCGGCCGGAGGAGGAATTACATCACTTTCCGGGCGGAGCCCATCAAAGCCTCAGCGCCCCCTGCAGGGAAGCAGATTAACAACCGGTTCTAAAACTGCTTCAAAATTTAACAACCAAATTTAACAAACAAAATTCACGCGAACCGGTGCGAACTGGCTCAAGCTCACCACTGGGTACAGCTGTTCTGCTGTAAGGGCTCTTGTGTAGACATAGCCTGAGACTGCTGCTTAGGAGCTTTATGTAGACTGTTTAGAAAGTTGAAATAATTTTCAACTTCTAAGATAGGGTGGAAAAGGCAGAGCATCTTTCACTTCAGATTCTCAGCCGAAAGGGTACAGATTAATAAGTCCTCTTGGGTATGCTTTCACTGCAGTTAGCTCAGATGATCAACACCTGAGTTAGCCTAGTCTGGGTGTGAGCAGCCACACCACAAAGCCCTATTCACGTCACTCTGTTCTCACTAGTGCTGCACTCCCCCATGTGTGGGGTCAGTACTTCTGGGGGCACATCCAGTAAGCTGATGCTTTCCCAGTGAATGATAAGGGAACTTTTCTGTCCTGAGCATATAGGGGGAATTGTGGGAAGGCACTGGAGGACTATTAGCACTTGAGTGATTTAGCCTGTGTCCTCACTGTGAAATGGGTTGGCTACTAGCTCAGGTGAAAGGGGCACCCAACCTAGCTCTTGATGGGCCAGTTAGCCTGGGTTGAAAGCAACACCTGATTTGGGTGAAGAGGTTTTATGTGTGGATGGAAGTGGAATTAGGGGCCACACCTGAGTTAACTCTGCAGCAAAGACATACCTAGAGTGTGTTGCTTGCAGGGCTGCAGTCTGAGGGACACCTAGATAATGCTTAATGAGTACTGATGAGAAATGAGTTACACAAGTGACACATTCAAGAAATGTTTGGGATTTGAATTCCCCATTTACCAGAGTCTATTGGCTCTGAGAATGCCCCACTAGCACTGGTGGGAGATTTCTTGAAAACTGTCAGTGGATATAAGGTTTGGTAAAGTATGGAATCTAAAGGAACCACCGCACTGTCAGCCTGATTTTGCAGTGTATAATGGAAAAAAATGACATAGCTAAAATATTGTACAACAAATATTATACAATATGTCTTTCATTTGTCTAATTGGAGCAGCATTAGAAAACAAGGTAGCAAAAGACCTCTTAAAGTACCTCCGGAGGTACTTATATGGCTTACATTACCTTTCTTTCAGCACTACACAATCTATAATGTATCCTCTCAACATCCCTCTGAGTGCTATTGTCCACATTTTACAAATGAAGCACAGAGTGACTAAGTGACTCGGTGAAGGTCACACAGAAAGTCTCTTGTGAAGCGGATAATTGAATGCACATCTCCCAAGTTTCAGGCTAATGCTTTAACCACAGTGTCATCCAGATTGAATTATTTTATAAATAGGTTTAATTTTCCAGAAAATAAAACTTAATTTGATGTAGTAACATGAGAATCTTAAATCAGACTTGAAACAGCTCCCAACTCCTTCCATCCATTTTTAATTTTAAAAAATATTGAGCATGACATGATGTTCAATATTGATTATTTGCGGCTCCTTTTAAATTTAGACCAAGATTTTCCAAAGTGACTCGTTATTTTAGGTGTCCAACTTGAGAGGCTTTAACTGAGCCTGATTTTCAGAAAGTGCTCCATGCTAGCCTTTGCAAATCGGGCCTCTGTAAGGGGGATAAGGGGGCCCCAAAACCAAGGCACTCAAAATCACTTGACACTTTTGAAAATCTTGGCCATAACTTCTAATTTGAATGGACCTGTACGAGTTCCCAAGTCCGTCTTTTCATTCCCCAGTTGCATAACTTAAAATTCCTGTTTTACTCTGGCTTTGTTCAGTGTGTATAACTCTAGGTCCCAATATAGTAAGGTACCTCAGCACATACCTAACTTTAACTACATGAGTAGTTCTTCACTGGGATTACTTATGTGATTAAAGTTAGGCATGTGCTTAAGTATCTTACTGAATTGGGGTCTGAAAGACTTTTTTTTTTTTTTAATCTGCTATTCTTTCTCCTTTTCTCCTGTCTTCTCCTTTCTTTCTCTTGATTCTCCTCCTCACTCTGCTTTTCCACTTTTCCCGTCTTCTTCACTTTTTCCTCTTCCTTCTCCTCCCACTCTCCACATTTTTGTTCTGTTAAAGATCTAAAAGAGCATTAACCAGTGTCTCCAAAACAATAGGACTGGAGATGGGAAGAGGAGTCAATTAATATGGCTTCCAGTTTTCAATTAATTTCTGCTGGACGGATGCCTGTGTGTTGTATGCTAAGAGATTTCTGGTTAGACACATCTAAAAGTTAGAAGAGAAGAGGAAAGGCAGAATTATTGATGAATTCCACTCGTAAGTGCTCCATAATATGGGAACCTTTTATCTCTTTAGCTGATCCAATCAGTCTTAAGCTCAGTTTTTGTAAATGGATTTTCGGGTTGGGAGCTGGGGAAGCTCTGCTGTCCTGCAATGAGAACAATCTGAGCATCACTGTCCATGTGGTTCTCTGTGCAGCAGAATCAGGGCCTTAATATGTGTATTTATAATTTTAAACTGAGGCTTTATTTGAATGTGAAAGTGGTGATGATACTTGGAAATTATTTGGTTTTATATCATGTAAAAATTTGTATAGATATAACGGGTTTCCAGCCTGTGTGGGATGGGAGAAAGGGGCAGAGGGGTTTTTTAACCTCATCATAGTAGTAGATGACAGGAAGGGTGCTATTTCTCTATTATATATGATGAGATATGATTTTTAGTATGTGTTTTCTCTTGAGCACCAGGGATTGTTGGATGGAATAGGGTCATGTTTCTGACCTGGTGTCACCGTGCCTCAGTGGGTCACAGCTAAGAATGCCAGATTCAGGACTAACTGCTGAAAAATAGGACAGATTTACCCCAAACTGGTGGTTATTCTCTCATTAGATTATACCGACCAGTAGCAACAATAAACTTCTTTCTCTACACACTGATTAACAAGAAGTCAGAAATGCAGTCTACTTAGGTATTCCAGCCGTTGTCTCACCACTCAGACCCTAGACTTTAAGATGAATGGTTATTGAAAACGAATGTAATCAAATGCAGGGTCCTTCTAATCCCAAGAAATCTGCCACTTGGCCAAGTCAATATATAACTCAGATCTTACCCAGTAATCACACTGCTGCCAATCCTTTAGTAACTAAAATCTAAAGGTTTGTTAAGAAAAGAAGACGCGAGTTAAAATGGTTAATAGGTCACTGTGATGGAGTGCCTTTCCACGGTGGCCCATAACGGGGTAACAGAGCCCTACGGAGGCTGTGGAGGAGGCAGCCAATTAGAGAGGGGCTGCAAGGAGCAGCCAATCAGGGCCGGGCTGGCCCATATAAGAAGGGCTGCAGAGCAGTGTCAGTAGCTTCCTGGAGCTTGCGGAGAGAAGACCAGGCTCCTAGTGGAAAGGAGTCCTGGCACCCCTCTCGGAGCAGTACTGCCAGCAGGGATCAGGGAAACTAGAGAGAGCACCTGGCTAGCTGCTAAGATTGGCAGGCTGAAGCCCGGAGGCAAGGGTAAAGAAGGTGCTGGGAGCCACAGGGAAGTAGCCCAGGGAAATGAACTGAGTTGAAGGAGGCACATCAAGTGGCAGCCATCTACAGGGACCCTGGGTCGGGACCCGGAGTAGTGGGTGGTCCTGGGTCCCCCACACCCTTGCCACTGAGGAAGTGGCCAGACAATGGGTTGCAGTCACAACTGAGGGAAGTGGCTGGATGGTGGACTGCAGGTGCCCCGGAAAGGGGGAGCATAGAGTGTGGCACAGCCGGAGGGCTGTGTTATGAAGAGGATGCTGTGGTTCTGGGAGTGACGTGGGTCCTGGAGCAGAAGTGACGGTGGTGAGACACCACCAGAAGAGGGCACGCTGGCTAGCAGAGCTAATCCCTGGGACAGCCAGCAGGAGGTGAAGCATTGGTGAGTCGCAGCCCCGTTAGTCATTTACATACTATATTTGCAATGTCCTTGCATCAGGTTTGTAGATGGAATAGACTGCTGGCTTGTAAATAGAGTTGCCAATTTTGGTTGGATGTATTTTGGGAGGTTTCATCACATAACATCATATTTAATTAAAGATTAATCTTTAATTCCTTGAGACTCCAGGACAATCCTGAAGGGTTGGCAACCCTACTTGTAAAGTCTCTCTGGTAACTTCCAAAAGATTGAACTGTGGTCTAAGGACCTCCCAATGTGCTCCTTTTAGTTGTAAATCCACAGTCCAGAGATTGAGAGCAGGAAATATGCAAAATGAAGTCATCCCAGGGGTCTTTTATACTCTTTGCTATGTGCCTGGAAATTTTCTGTTTCAAACAAAGCTCACAGCCCAGTTTTTGGAAAGTTACTGGCACAAGATGAAATCCAGGGTCAAATGAGGATATCGCATGTCCTTACAAGGTTTGATGACTCACCATGGGTATCCATTGGCCCCTTGGAGACTGAGGCGTCTGCAAGAAGAGATATCTGGGCAGAATGAGTTTCTTCTATGGCCCATTGTTAGAGTGAAATGTCATTAATGGGTCATCAAGCTTGAGTAGTCCATTCACAATAGGTGGCTAGCGTGGATATGTAAACTACACCGGACCCCCTCTAGAAAGCGCGTCTATATAGAGCGAATTCGCATATAAGGCGGTTGTGGCCATGGATCACAAATCTCATTACTTTAATTGGAATTCATTTTAATGGGGTCCCTGCTATAACGCGATCCCTGCGTTAACACAGTACCGTGAATGGATCCCAAATCCCGCGTTCTAGCGAGGGTCCAATGTACCTTGTGGGTGTTACCCCAGAAACAAATGCATTTGGGAGATATAAATATTGGAGATATAGATATATAACTTTAGCTACCATGATGATAACATAGATTTAAACAGGATAATCTTATTTAGCAAATCATAACTTTTCCAGTGACACCTTATATATCAAACTTTGTACAAGATTTGTTGCAATTGTCTATCAGTGGCAATATCGTAAGAACGGCCATGCTGAGTCAGATCAATGGTCCATCTAGCCCAGTATCCTGTCTTCGGACAGTGGCCAATGCCAGGTGCTTCAGAGGAAATGAACAGAGTAGGCAATCATCAGGTGATCCATTTCCTGTCGCCCAATATATGATCAATGATCTGCATGGTCATATCTCAATGACACCTGGATATAGAGAGAAAAGAGGGAAGATGGTGTCTGTCACAGTTCAGGGCAACCTCATTTGTGTTTCCCCTTAGTGGTTCAGCAAGGGCACCCATTCTCAGGCTTTTGTCTCCCTAGCTGTTGTGTTTCTTGGGTGGAGACCTATGTCTTTTTCCTTCCTGACCAGGCTATTTCCAGGCCGAACATTTCCCTGCCTTTACTGTGTTGTTCACAACACAAGAACATCTGCCTAAACAGGTGTGGTTGCTTTCTCTTCAGAGACTAATAACAGAGTAATTGCAAACAGTTATAGGTTACCACACAGCATTCCCAAAGGCATGAGCATTACAGAGAAAACCTATTAAAAATAGTAAAAGAACCTTCACACATGTGAATAAGCTTACCAGAGATCACTCCAACTGTTTCCAACATGGGCTCTGGCAGGTAAGTCCCTAAACCCCTGCTTCCCCAAAGGGGCTTCTTGTGCTCACAAGTTCATAATATCCTTAGCTCAGAACTAGCACCCACTCTTATGGGGCCTCAGTAGGACAAGTCCTTCCAACACTTCCCTAAGGATTGGGGCTCACCTTGGACCAGAAGTCCTGTCCACTTGCTGATCAGGAAGGAGGCCCTGAACCAGTTTAAAACCAGGCTATTTATCCAAAAATCCTTCCTTTATCTGTTGGTCCCTGGAGAATCTGGTTTGAACTAGTCTGTGCAGACCTCTCGAGGGGGAAAAGTTTCTCTGGAGATGTTACAACCCGAGTGAATTTGTCTAATCACTCTGCTATTCTCCTGTTTACTCTTCCCATGGCAATGCATACAATCATGCAATAGCACATAGACAATTGCAGTTTTAATATGGTGAACTCCAAAGATATTAAACTCAAGTCAATAAGTTTTAACTCAGTTCAGTAAAGTTTGTCCAGGAGCTTACCGCACTGTCACAGTTTCTCTAACCAATGGCAGCAGTGAACTGGAAGGATGGTCTGGAGGACATATGTGGGTGTGCATAGATGGTGGATTGTGAGAGTCAGTACCCCATATTGGGAAGCTTATATTATGTAAGGGGGATGGGTGAAAGAAAGCTTCATGTCTGTGGGCTCAGTCTCTACAGGGGAAGAATTCAAGCTGTTTTTGAAAAGTGCCATGTGCTATTTCACAAGACCTACCTTCCCTGAACTGTTAATTTCTGTACTTTTAAATGCAGTCACAGGTCCATGCTTTTATATTCCTTGGTCTTACATTGTACTTTCCATGGTATAAACACACCTTAACTGTTTGTCTGTTAATAGGAAAAAGTATAGCTTTTAAAGATCTACCAGTTCTTGTCTGGTTTCAGAGTAGCAGCCGTGTTGGTCTGTATCCGCAAAAAGAACAGGAGGACTTGTGGTACTTGTTAGTCTCTAAGGTGCCACAAGTAGTCCAGTTCTTGTCTGATTGTTTCATGTATCTTTACATAAATGCCTCCTTAGTCTCATCAAATATGACTTAACCTCTGACTGCTATATTGGAGAAAACACTGTCTTTACTGTTCCTAAAGAGATTTGTTTCCTGTCTTCAATTCTGGAAGAAATAAACAGAGCTAAAGGATAATATTTGCTGAATTGCTGATCTGACAAAGAGGTGACACTGTTTGAAGAAGACCAACTCTTTCAAAATTGTCCTGGCACAGCCTAAAAAGAAGCTAAAGTCCAGAGAGGCAAAGAGCAAGAGGATAACTACAGGTTAAATCTTAAGTAACTTCATGCTGTTGGCACTGATTTTTCTGTTTCTCTCAGAAGTCTGAGGATAGGACAAGAAGCAATGGGCTTAAACTGCAGCAGTTTAGGTTGGACATTAGGAAAAACTTTCTAACTGCTAGGGTGGTTAAGCACTGGAAAAAATTGCCATGGGAGATTTTTAAGAGCAGGTGAGACAAACAGGAATGGTCTAGATCAGGGGTGGGCAAACTACATCCCGGGGGCCGCATCTGGACCTTCAGACATTTTAATCCAGCCCTTGAGCTCCTTCCAGGGAGCGGGGTCTAGGTTTTGCCCCACTTCACGCTTGCCGTGGCTCTGCTCAGCTCCTGGAAGCAGCAGCATGTCCCGGCTCTGGCTCTGGCTCCCATGCATGGGGCAGGCATGGGGCTCTGTACGCTGCCCCCACCCCAAGTGCCGCCCCCACAGCTCCCATTGGCTGGCAACGGCGGCCAATGGGAGCTGCAGGGACAGCGTCTGCGGACGGGGCAGTGCACAGAGCTCCCTGGCCATGCCTCCATGTAGGAGCCGGAGAGGGGACATGCCGCTGCTTCCAGGAGCTGCTTGAGGTAAGTGCCACCCGGAGCCTGCAGCCCTGATCCCCCTCCCGCCCTCCGAACCCCTCAGTCCTACCCTCCTGCCCCAGAGACCCCACCGTCAGCCAAAGCCCTCATGCCCCCACCTGCACTCCAACCCTCTGTGCCAGCCCGGAGCCCCCTCCCACACCCTGAACTCCTCATTTCATTCTGGCCCCAGTTGGAGCTCTCACCCCCTCACACATATCCCCAATTTCATGAGCATTCATGGCCCCCATACAATTTCCATACCCAGATGTGGACCTCGGGCCAAAATGTTTGCCCACCACTGGTCTAGATATTGCTTAATCCTGCCATGAGTGCAGGGGACTGGACTAGATGACCTCTTGAGGTCCCTTCCAGTCCTACAATTCTATAAATTCAAATCTGTTGAGTCTGAATTGAAAATCACGGTAACACGATGTAAGCCTTACAGTATTTATAACTCTGCATTGCAATAGTTTGGAGAATCCTGGGAAAAGGCCTCTTGATTTTTATCTGCTACGTTCATAATTAATCTCTTTTACAGGAGCATAGTACATCTATATGGTTATGGTGATGTGTAAATCACTCCGCTGTTAAGATTGAAACTAGCCAAGTATTTTTGGCACCATCCAGAGAAGATTACTTTTCCTAATGTTTGCAAAGAGTTATTTAAGTAACAAGCCTTAATAGTTGATGTAACAGCAAATTATTTTATATATAGTTATGTATTGTGCAATTAGTTTTCAATTAAGTCTTAAAGGTAATGCTTCACTGATTATATGTTAATGCTAAACTAATGAATATGAATTGCCATTTGTAAGGCTATGTTATAATTTTTATCATTTGTTTAGGATAAATAAGCATGGCTGTTCTGTGTTGTTGTTGTCAACAAAGAGTAAAAGGATTTAAAGTCTTATCCTACAGAGAAACTACTCTCATCAGCTCTGTTTTTTCTTCCTTTGGGTATTTGGCTAAAAAATTGACATGCAAATTCCAAAAAGTATTGCACAGCTGCAATCCAAAACCGTGGCAGATGTTCAGACAATTTAATGAAAAAATCTGCTATTAATAAAATTTAATCATATGCATTCTTAATAATTGTCCCGTGGATTGCAGCAGATACCCATCTGCCCAGCATGAACAATATTTCATGGGCATCTGCCACAGTCCAGAGAACCAGAACTGGGAACCTATGCCATGTTATTGAGTCCAATTGGTAGTCTCCTCTGTGTGTGTATTTTAGCTAATAATGGTTAGCTTTTTTTCACAAATGATCTGCAGTTGGGCCAGCTATTCATAGACACATTCGAGCCAGACACGTGAATTGCTTACTCAATTTTATTTACTTTTACACAGGTAATTTCTCCAATATTTAAATCAAAGCACTACACAGAGCATTCTTTAAGACTCTTGAAAGTATTTTGCTCCACACAACCAGTATTTTGATTTTTCCCTCCCTTTTTTGGGGGAGAGAGGAGAAGGAATATTTTACTTTGCATTTTCAATTATTTATTAGTAAATGTCAATCTCTTATTTTGTTTTTTGTTTGACACTTTGAGATTTCATTTATAAAACATCTGAACCTATAATTAATTGTCTCCATATAAAACCATTCTACTGTTCTTAACAAAAGTGACTTTATTGTTTGTTTCTCATGTAAAGATCCTTCCATGATTCTGGATTCAGTACAGTCCACTGTTGATAATATCATTGCTCATGTTATTTCTTTCTATTCCAGAGGTCTAATGCAGTTCTTAGATCTTAACTCTGAATAACTCCTTTGATACTTAGAGGTTAAACATTTCCACAATTGAAGTATTCCCATATGTCATTCTAAATCTTGGAGGTCATATTGGGACATCCAGATTAGACACAATACTATTAGCAGTAATAAAATCATAGCTATCTGGAATAATGCTGGAACAGCCAGAATATTAGCAGTGCTATATTCACTACAGTAATATATCTGTTCCATAGACTACCCAAATCATCACAATTGACCCTTGTGAGGCCTTTGTGTGTACAATACTAGAGAGATGAATAATGCAAAATATAATTCAGTGCAAAAAGTAGATTATTTCTCTAAAACCAACAAAAAATAATCCTGCCTAACAATTAAACTGTTACAGTTAGTGCAGATTATCATGGGAGGACACTAATGGTTTGAACACAAGTGAGTTTTCATGTTAATTTAGAAAGTTATTAATGTTAATTTATTATTGTCACCCTTTTCTTCTCTTCCCCCTTCTATGCTGCTATTTGTAACCCACACCTCTTGTGTCTTGTCTTACATTAGGCCGTGATACCGCAAAGATTTACAGGTATGCTTAACTTTACCCAGTTGAGTAGTCCTATTGAATTAATGTGTGTAAAATTAAGCATATGCATAAGTCTGCAGGACCTAGGTTGTAGGGGCACGGATTCATAATTGTTAAGCTGTGTAGTGATCTTTGGAAGTGTTGTTTTAAAGCCTAAAAGAAAGGATAACCAACCATCTGAAATCCAGCCAGGGTGGGTTAGCTATCCTGATCAGGTGGCTAGTGATGATTCAAAATCACGCAGTTTTTAACAGCTCTGAGTGAGTGCCCATATCCTGTAGAAATTTATGCATGTGCTTAACTTTACACACACTAATTCAATGGCAGTATTTAAGTGGGTAAAGTTACCCTTCAAAGAATTCTAATAGATTGGTGAGGCATGATTTCCCTTTACAAAAGCCATGTTGACTCTTCCCCAACATCTCAGTGTCTGATCATTCTGTTCTTTGCTGTAGTTTCAACCAATTTGCCTGATACTGAAATTAGACTTACTAGCCTGCATTTGCCAGGTTCACCTCTGGAACCTTTTTAAAAAAATCAGTTACATTAGCTACCTGCCAGTAATCTGGTACAGAGGCTGATTTAAAGAAATAGATTACATACCACAGTTAGTTGTTATGCAATTTCATATTTGAGTTCCTTCAGAACACTTGGGTGAATACCACCTGTTCTTGGTGACTTACTACTGTTTTATCAATTTGTTCCAAAACCATCTCTATGGATATCTCAGTGTGGGACAATTCCTCAGATTAGTCCCCTAAAAAGAATGGTTCAGGTGTGAGAATCTCCCTCACATCCTCTGCAGGGAAGACCAATGCAAATAATTAATTTAGTTTCTCTGCAATGGCCTTGTTTTCCTTGAGTGGCCTTTTAGCACCTCGATCATCCAGTGGCCCCCTTAAGTGTTTGGCTGGCTTCCTGGCTCTGACGTACTTTAAAATTTTTTGTTGTTTTTGTCTTTTGCTAGTTGCTCTTCAAATTATTTTTGGCCTGCCTAATTATGCTTTTATTCCTGACTTACCAGAATTTATGTGCCTTTCTATTTTCCTCAGTAGGATTTGACTTCCAATTTTTAAAGGATGTCTTTGTGTGTAACTGTCTCTTTAACTCTGTTTAGCGATGGTGCCATTTTTTTTTGGATCTCTTGGGGTTTTTTAATTATTTTTATTTGGGGTATACATTTACTTTGATCCTCTTTATGGTGTTTTTTTTTTAAGCTGCCATGCAGTTTGCAAGCATTTCACTTTTGTGGCTGTTCCTTTTAAGTTCTATTGGAATAGCTTCTTCATCTTTGTGTAGTTCCCCTTTCTGAAGTTCAATATTACTGTGGTGGGTTTCCTTGGTATTCCGCTCCTCTCCCAGGATATTAAATTTAATTACATTATGGTTGCTATTACTGGACCAGATCCTCTGCGCTGCTTAGGACTAAATCAAGAATTGCCTCTCTGTGGATTTCAGAACTAGTTGCTTCAAAAAGCAGTCATTAATGGTTTCTAGAAATTTTATCTCTGCATCCCAGCCTGAGGAGACATATACCAGGTCAATATGGGGATAGTTGAAATCCACCTTTATTACTGGGTTTTCTGTTTGTTCTAGCCTCTCTAATCTCCCTGGTTATTTCACAATCACAGTCACCATCCTGGTCAGGTGGTCGATAATATATCCCTACTGCTATATTCTTATTATTAGGGCATGGAATTACTATCCATAGAGATTTTATGGTACAGTTTGATTTATGTAAGATTTTTACTCTCTTTGTCTCTATGCTTTCTTCCACATATAGAACCACTCCTTCACCAGTGCAACCTACTCTCATTCCAATATATATATTGTACCCTGATATTACCGTGTCCCACTGATTATCATTGTTTTACCAAATTTCTGCCATGCCTATTACATCAATATCCTCATTTAATACCAGGTACTCAAGTTCACCCATCTTAGTATTTATAATTCTAGCATTTGTATACCAGCACATATAAAATTGTCAGTATTTAGTTGCCCGCCTTCATGTGATGTAATTGAATGGGACTCGTTTTAGTTTTACTGTTTCTCTTCAGTTCCTATCTGTACTTTATCAATGTCTATCCTCTCCTCTTTACTAGGATGTAGAGCAGAGTTTCTCAACCCATTGGTCGGAACTCAAAATTGAGTGGCCAGAATGTTTCAAAGGGGCACGTAGCAGCTCCCGTGGCTCCTGTCCCACAGGGCTGGCTGGGCTCACCTCCTTGCTCCAGGCACTGCAACCTCTGGGGTCCCAGCACCACTCAGGTTTGGGCCAGTCGTCATGATGACAGGAGCCTGGGTAGGCCAAATTTGAGTATGTGGCACTTCAACCCCATGAGCCATGTCAAAACTCTATTCACACAAATTTGGTCCAGTCAAGATGATGGGGCCAAACCTGAGTGGTGCTTCAACCCCAAAGGTTGCAACATCCAGAGCAGAGAGCCAGGCCCAGCCTGCCCCACAGTACTGGAGCTGCAGAAGCCATTACTGTGGGTTGAGTGTCAGGCAGGACCCAATCCTCCAGGTGGGGCAGGATCAGACTGAAACCACTCCAGAGCAGAGCTGTAATCAGGGTGGGGCAAATGAGGCAGCCCTCTAGGGCGCAAAGCCGCGGGGCTGGCTCAGGCCGGTGATGCCAGGTGGCTCAAGCCAACCCCGCATGGTGGGGCTCCATGGAGCCAGCCCCGCATGGCAGAGCTCGGGGAGGAAGTGCCACCTCCACCTCCAACTCGCCTCAGGGATCCACTCAGCCTCTCTGGGTTGGGGGAAGGAGAAAGCTACCAAAAAATCTAGGGTGGGCACGTGCCCCCACATGCCCCCTCCATGCTTCGCCTCTGGTAGGGGGTGCAAATATGCTTGTTTGCTCTGGGTGTTAAAATGACTAGTTACATCTCTGCCCCAGGGCTTCCACCCCCCGACTATTTACTGGGTCATGACAGGCCATAAACATTTACAAATGGGTCATAAGTTCGAAAAGGTTGAGAACCACGGGTATAGAGTATCTCCCTTTAATAAATCCTCCCCTACCTAGGGGATGTCTCTGTCTGAACGGTGTGGTACTCCACGCATGTCAGCTTTCCCCCAGCCCTTAGTTTAAAACAAGGTTTCTCAAACTGGGGGTTGGGACCCCTTGGGGTCATGAGATTATTACATGGGGGGGAGGGGTCGTAAGCTGTCAGCCTCCACCCCAAACCCAGCTTTGCATCCAGCATTTATAATGGTGTTAAATATATTTAAAAGTATTTTTAATTTATGAGGGGGCGGGGGTCGCACTCAGAGGCTTGCTATGTGAAAGGGGTCACCAGTACAAAAGTTTGAGAACTACTGGTTTAAAAACTCCTCTACAACCTTCTTAATTTTACATGTCAGCAATCTGATTCCATTCATTTTAGGTGGAGCCTATACTTCCTGAATAGGCTCCTCCTTTCCCAACAGGTTCCCCAGTTCCAAATAAACTTAAATCCCTCCTCCGAATACCATCATCTCATCCACACATTGAGACACTGCAGTTCTGCCTGTCTAACTGGCCCTGTGCATGGAACTGGAAGCATTTCAGAGGTTGTACATGTGAAGGGTTCCCTCTGTGCAAAGACCTCCCCCTTCTCTTGTGAAGGGGAGAGGGACAGCTGCCTCTATGGCTCTGAGGGAAGGGGAAGTTTTGCCAATGTAGGGCCCTGCTGCTTTGCATAGGCGTGGAGGGGAGAGGAAATGTATCGGGGAAGAAATGAGTGGGTTTGTGGGAGGGAAAGGATGTGCTTTATTTCCTCCCTGACACACAGTGGAGATTAGTCAGGAGTGTTAGCAAAGACTGTAGAAAATTTTGCGGGGCACCCCCTCCATGCTGGCAAGCCTCCCTTTGTGTCTTGGAAGTGCGGCTCCATTAGAGCTGTACTTTCAGGAAACAGGTAGAGCTTCAGGCAGCGGCTTCATGCTTGCCACAGATTCCTAGAGATACATGAGATTTGTTTCAGAGTAGCAGCCGTGTTAGTCTGTATTCGCAAAAAGAAAAGGAGTACTTGTGGCACCTTAGAGACTAACCAATTTATTTGAGCATAAGCTTTCGTGAGCTACAGCTCACTTCATCAGATGCATAAAGTGGGAAGTACAGTGAGGAGATTTTATATACATACAGACCATGAAAAAATACACATTGTAAGGAGAGTGATCACTTAAGATGAGCTATTACCAGCAGGAGAGTGGGGTGAGGGGAGAGAAAAACTTTTGAAGTGATAATCAATGTGGGCCATTTCCAGGAGTTAACAAGAACGTCTGAGGAACAGTGTGGGGGTGGGGAGGAGGAATAAACAAGGGGAAATAGTTTAACTGAGTATAATGACTCAATCACTCCGAGTCTCTATTCAAGCCTAAGTTAATTGTATCCAATTTGCAAATTAATTCCAATTCAGCAGTCTCTCGTTGGAGTCTGTTTTCGAAGTTTTTTTGTTGAAGGATAGTCACTTTGAGATCAGAAATCGAGTGACCAGAGAGATTGAAGTGTTCTCCGACTGGTTTATGAATGTTATAATTCTTGACATCTGATTTGTGTCCATTTATTCTTTTACGTAGAGACTGTCCAGTTTGCCCAACGTACATGGCAGAGGGGCATTGCTGGCACATGATGGCATATATCACATTGGTAGATGTGCAGGTGAACGAGCCTCTGATTTGTGGGTAAGATCCTTGCTTCCTTCCCCAGGGAACCATCCTGCCAGGATAGAAGAATGGAGGGGAAACTCATGGAGTTTCCTGGTCCTATGAGAGGATGAATATGGCCCTTTGTTTAAGGCTGGTAATTATTCTGTGAAATTACCTGGCACTTGAATTGGCAACTAGTTTCACCACTCTTATAACAGGGCTTTATAAGAGCAAGAAATGTTCTTTGCCCATGTGCTGATTTAGATCAGCTCTGATGTGTTAAATATTAAAATATTACCCATTTAAGAACTATTTTTACTTCTATCTTTATAGTTAAAGTAGGAGGCCTGAAATAGCTGCCAGATAAGAAGACAGGAAGAACTAAACAAATATCATCAATTTTCTTTCCTTCTAGACTTGCATTGTAAAACACAATGACGGCTGCTCCCATCATTAAACTTTGTCCTACATATTTTTAAATCACTATGTAAGTATCTCTGTGTAATGATCCTGGCATGGAGGTGTGGGGGTGGAATGTATCTTTTTAAAAGATCAGTATAGATAAGACAGATTTTTTTTTCAGAGAAGTCTTGGAGAGATGATCAAAATTAATATATTTTAAGACAAACTCTTTTCATTAACTTCAAACCTTTAACAGCCATATCAGAACATGTTCATTTTATAGGAGTAATTCTCATTCTAAATGAATGGAATGTAGATCAGTGTTTCCATATTAAGAACTGGTTCTATTAAGGTTCATCTTGTCCATCAATAATAAATACTTGTCACCTAGGGGAGGTAAGAAACCGTAGCAGCTAGCTAAGGTTTTCAGATCTGGCTGAAAATTAGACTCGAAGTCAAGATTCTCAGTTAGTCATTGGGGTCAATATTTTCCTTTCCTTGCCTTCCATTTTCATTCAGGGCATATAGTAAACTAGATACAGAAATGTGTTCACAATGTGACTGATAAACTTCTGGCATTTGACTTACACAGTTAGTCATCAGTAATATTTTCTTCACTTATTGAAGAACTTTTTTACTCTGAAGCCTACTTACACACACGACCCCCTTTTTAGTTCTGGCAAAACACATAGTGTGGCTGTATTATAAATTCATCAACCAGCTAGCATTCTGGATTCCCCAATAGCATACTGCATGATTACTTTGGATACTTCTCAAGTCTTTTGATTGTTCCGGGTGTTATAGGTAAGGATTTTTGTTAGTTAAGACTTCTGCTGGGTACGATTGTTCATGGTATTCAAAATCAATTTTGAAAACACTTTTGCTATTTTGGGAATGGCTTTGAAATGCCTCTGTAATGCTGGACCATACTTAATCAGAGTACAGTAGATGATTTTGGCATTCTTCCTCCTTGATGGTGTCCTTAGGAGGCCACAGAGAAGACAGAGGACCTAGGTTGTGTACATTTCTTTAGATGTTCCTGTCATATGATGACTGAGTTTGGCAGGAGAAGATGATGACCTGTTCTGATTCTGGTAACGAGGTGCCAGCTCATGCCAAAACCCCAGGACAATTCACCTGTGTATGAGTATAGATCAAAGTGATTTGTTAAATGTATAAGAGTGTATTTGGAGTTTAAACTTCATGAAAACTAATGGGATGTAACTAGCATCACTTATCTGTATGCCATTATAATGTACTAGCATTATTTATATTGTGTTTACTCCTGTAACTAAATAACCCATCAAATGAGAAAGAAGCCTTGTGGAATGCAAATGAAGAACTTAAACAGAAAAGTGATAATTGCAAAGCAAGTGGTCATTATGTGTGGTGATCGGAGGTCAAAGTCTCAAAATGCATTCCTCACTCTCTGTCAACAAAGGAAAAGCCCATGTGGGTAGTGACCCTGTCAGCTTGTTTTCTGTGAGAAGAAGCTATAAGTATGGTTTGAGGGAAAGATCGTGCATCTCTGGACTGTTTGGATTCTAACAGAGTGGAATAGCTGAATGAGAAGACGGAGATTCTGGGTAGCCCTAAGAGACTTTTGAGAAACTGGCAGATTACTACATCTCTGCTACAATGTGGATTTCTAGACTGTGACTCACTTGTACATATATTTTACCTACTTTAACCTCCCAATAACTCTCATTTCCTTTTCTTAGCTAATAAACCTTCAGTTAACTATAGAACTGGCTACCATCTTGTCTTTGGTGTAAGACCTAGGGTACCAGTTGATCTGGAGTAAGTCACTGATCTCTTGGGACTGGGAGTAACCTGAATGTGATATGATTTTTGGTGTAAGTGACCTTTTATTACAAAGTGCAGTTTGTCTGAGTGGCAAGATAGATTGGAGAGCCTAAGGGGACTGTCTGTGACTCCATGGTAAGACTAGTACAATGATCCAGGAATTCACATTCATTACCGGCTTGGTGAAATCTAATTATAGAACGCACCACGGGTTGGAGTTGTGTGCCCTGTTTTCTGACAGTGTGCCCTGGGTAGGCACTCTCCGTTGTGAGCCACTCCAGCCAGCGTGACACATGTTATGAAAAATAGGGCAGCAGCAGAATTTGAAGTACATGGCATGGGCCAAAATCATCCCTGGTGTAAATGAGGAAAAACTTCACTGAAGTGCATGGATTTGCCTCATGACTGAATTTGGACAAATGGGAAAAGAATTATGTGAGTTTCTGATGCCATAAGTGTGTCTTCTGTGGTACGCACTAGGAGACATGTGGCAGCGCATATTTAATCCCAGTACTGTGGCTGTGGGGTTTATAAAGGAGCTGTCAACTATGCACAAACGATAAGAACCCTCTCCTTAATGGTAAATAAACTTGTTCATATGTGCCTTGTCAAAAACTGTTCATCAAGTTCTCTTGAGTTAGATGTCAGAAAATATCTTACCTCTGTGCCCTTCACCTCCCTCATTTTTTTCTTATCTGTGAAAGCTGCCATATATGTCAACCAGTAAAATAACACACACCCAGAAAATGACATCTTACAGCTCTGACAGACACGAACTGACAGGCATTGTTCCTGTTAGGGCTCCTGGCTGTGGTGATATTGTCATCAGTCAGCCTTTGTGAGCTCGTTCTCCTGTGTGCCTAAGCTGTTCAGTTAGAGCAGGGGTGGGCAAACTATGGCCCGGGGGCCGCATCCAGCCCTTCAGACATTTTAATAAGGCCCTCGAACTCCTGCCGGGGAGCGGGGTCCAGGGCTTGCCCCACTCCGTGCGTGCCATGGCTCTACACGTCTCCTGGCAGCAGCAGAATGTCTCCCCTGTCTCCTACGTGTAGGGGCAGTAAGGGGGCTCCGCATGCTGCCGCTGCCCCCACCCCAAGCGCCACCCCTGCAGCTCCCATTGGCCAGCAACTGCGGCCAATGGGAGCTGCAGGGGCGGCACCTGCGGACAGGGCAGCATGCCGAGCTACCTGGCCGCACCTCTGCGTAGGAGCTGGAGAGGGGACATGCCGCTGCTTCCAGGAGCTGCTTGAGGTAAGCGCCGCCTGGAGCCTGTACCCCTGACCACTTCCAGCACCCCTGCCCCAGCCCTGATCACCCTCCCACCCTCCGAACCCCTCAGTCCCACCCTCCTGCACCCCACGGTGTGCACTGCGAGCTGGAGCCCTCACCCTCCCACCTGCACCCCAACCGCCTGCCCAAGCCTGGAGCCCCCCCCCAAACCCTGAACTCCTCATTTCTGGCCCCACCCCAGATCCCGCACCCCAACCCCCAATTTTGTGAGCATTCATGGCCCGCGAAACAATTTCCATACCCAGATGTGGCCCTCAGGCCAAAAAGTTTCCTTGCCCCTGAGTTAGAGCATGATGATTTCACATCTTAAAAGAAAATTGCACCCATTTTTTCTCAGCACAGCCATCTGGAAATTCAGATAGCAAGTACCACTTTTTCAGTGACATCAGACTCTGAGCTATTTAGGGCATGTGGGCTATGCTTATTTTAGAAGATGAGTTTCTACAAGTGCTGGCACTGTACCCATTATACTGCTGAAAAAATATCATTTGTGACACTTAGTTTGCAGCCTATATACCAAGCTCCTCTATCTTCTATCCTTAAATACGGATGTATGTCACAGGAAACACTATTTCAGTTACAGGGAATAAGGGAGTGTGTGGGGTTGGGGGAGTGGTGGTTGTGGGGAGGAAGCTGGACAATGGACTGGAAGAACGTATTTTCTAGGTCCTCTGCAACACCTCATGAGAAAACATTGATGCATTACTTTATTGTTACAGAGGCACAGTAATCTCTCTCTAAATTAATAAATATTTTAGTTTGTCCCAAGTCCAGGTGGATATTTTTTCCCCACGGGGACCCATCAAATAGAATAAATTATGGGCCTGCTTAACCACTGAAAGCTCTAGGGAAATAATCTTTGCTATAACTGTTGAAACATGATGGTTTGGAAAAAACAACTGCTCATTGAAATTGCTTTTTTGTCTGAGCACTAGGGCTGTCAAGTGATTAAAAAAATTGATCGTGATTAATTGCACTGTTAATATTAGAATACTGTTTATTTAAATATTTTTGGATGTTTTCTACATTTTCAAATATATTGATTTCAGTTACAACACAGAATACAAAGTGTACAGTGCTCACTTTATATTTATTTTTGATTACAAGTACTTGCACTGTAAAAAAAACAGAAAAAAACGATTACCTACCCTTTAGTAATTGCTGTTCTTCTAAATGTGTTGCTCATGTCCATTCCGTTTTAGGTGTGTGCGCACCCACGTGCACAGTTGTCGAAGATTTCTGCCTTAGCGGTATCTGTAGGTCTGGTTGAGGTGCTCCCACGTGGCAGTATATCAGGCGCCGCCAGCCCTATGCCCTCTCAGTTCCTTCTTGCTGGCAACTCCGACAGAGGGGTAGGAGGGCAGGTAATGGAATGGACATGAGTAACACATTTCGAAGAACAACAGGTAAGAAAAAGTAGGTAACTGTGTTTTCTTCGAGTGCTTGTTCATGTCAGTTCCATTTTAGGTGCCTCACAAGCAATATCCACGGAGGAAGGCTTGGAGTTCACAGCTTAGCAGCTAGCAGTACTGCCCTACCAAAGCCAGCATCGTCCCAGGCCTGCTTCGTCAGTGCATAGCGGGATGTAAAAGTGTGGACAGATGACCATCTGCTCTACAGATGTCCTGGATAGGCACATGGGCCAGAAAGGCTGCTGAAGAGGCCTGCGCCCTGGTAGAGTGGGCAGTGACAATCGCCGGGGGGGGCACCTTCACTTGGTTGTAGCAGAAGCCAGGTAAGTCACTCTGCTGGAGGGCTTCCTACTTCCCAGGAGAACGTGCTGAACCTCAGCCGAGCACTGTTGCTCCTGCCATGCAGCAGCCAGGCTGTCAGATGTAATGCCACCAGGCTGGGGTGCAAAAGACAGCCATGGTTCTGGGACAAGATCCGACTGGAGTGGTAGCTGGAATGGGGTCGCCACCAAGAGGTCCATCAGAGTGCTGAACCAGTATTGGCATGGCCACACTGGTGGTAGGAGGATGACCTTCACCCTGTCCTGTTTGATTTTCATGAGGTCCCTGGGTAGCAATGGCACCGGAGGGAAGGCGTACATCAGATCCCCGATCATGGGAGCAGAAAGGCATCGGATAGGGCTCCTCTGTCCATGCCCCCAATTAATCAGAAGATGTGGCATTTCCTGTTCTGCCAGGACACAAACAGGTCCACCCGGGGAGTTTCCTTCCTGCAGAAGATGGAACTGGCCACCTCCAGATGAAGGGACCACTCGTGGCGAGATGAGAACATCCCGCTGAGGCAATCTGCCAAAGTGTTTTTAAGTCCCTGGAAGGTGAGCGGCTATGGGATGGATGTTGTGCTGCAGACCGAAGTCCCAGAGCCAGAGGGCTTCCTGGCAGAGGGCAAATGGCCTGGCTCTGCCCTGCCTGTTGATATAGAAGACCTTAGTCGTATTGTCCATCAGGACCTTGACTACCCTGCCTTGTATATGAGGTAGAAAGGCTTGGTAGGCTAGCTGAACTGCCCTGAGCTCCCTGACATTGATATACAGGGAATTATCATGACTGGACTAGCAACCTTGAGTGCTGAGAGTGCCAAGGTGGGCTCCCATGCCCAGGTCTGAGGCATCAGAGACAAGGGTCACCGACAAGGCTGGGGCTGCAAAGGGAACGCCTTCCAACACCGACTTGGGATCCTACAGCCAGAGGAGGGACGACCAGTACGCTGTCCGAGATCCTGACCACTCGGTCCAGGCTGTACCGGTTGGGGACATAGACCGACGCCAGTCACACCTGAAGAGATCTGAGGCAGAGCCATGTGTACCCGACCACATAAGTACATGCTGCCATGTGGCCCAACAGCTTCAGGCATGCATGGGCAGTGGTGAGTGGGCGGGCCTGCAGCCCGTGATGAGGTTCGCCATGGTCTGGAACCAAGTCTTCGGGAGGAAGGCCCTGGCCCGAATAGAGTCAAGGACCGTTCCGATTAATTCTATGCATTGTGCTGGTGTCAAGGTTGACTTTTTCTCATTATCAACCCCAGGTTGCAACAGATGGAACATATCAGGTCGAGATGTCTCCGCACCTGCTCCAAAGACTGATCCCTTATCAACCAGTCATCGAGGCACCGGTATATTTGAGTCAACCAGTCATCTCAGGTAAGTGGCCTCTGGCTCTATACACTTTGTAAACACTCTCAGGGCCAACAAGAGACCAAAGGACATTGCTGTAAACTGAAAATGGCACTGATCCAACATGTAGCAGAGGAAGTGCCGGAGCCCCAGGAAGATGAAACTATGGAAGTAAGCTTCCTTTATATCGAGGGTGGCATACCAGTCTCCTGGATCCAGGAATGGGATGATGGAAGCCAGGGAGACCATGCAAAACTTCAATTCCTTGAGAGACTTGTTGAGGCCCCACATGTCTAGGATGGGTCTGAGGCCCAGTTTTGCCTTCAGAATTAGGAAGTAGTGGGAGTAGAATTCTCTGCCTTCCATGTTCCGATGAACCTTTTCCACTGCCCCTAGGAGCAGGAGGTTTTCAACCTCCTGAACGAGGAGTTGCTCATGAGAAGGGTCCCTGAAGAAGGTTGGGGAAGCGGGGTGGGAGGAACAATCGGCTATAAACTGCAGGGTGTAGCCTGAAGAAAGTGTGTCTAGCACCCACTGGTCCGAGGTGACACGGCGCTGAGGAAAGGGAGGGTTGGATCCAGTACATTGGCTGGGGCGACGTCCTCGAGCACACCATCAAAATGACTGCTTCTGCCCTCCCTGACTTCTTGTGAGGGTCAGGTTGGGCAGCCGGGTGGGAAGAGGATGGGTAGCATCTCTTAGGCCCTTTGTCCTTGTCCTTCCTCCTGTAGGAGCCAGACCTGGGAGCCCCCCAGGACGTAGACTGCGTCAGAGGAGGTAGAGGACGGAACAGCTTCCTGGGCTGCTGAGGGGTGTGCAAACCCAGGGAGCGGAGGGTGGCTCTTGAGTCCTTGAGCTCAGGGAGCCTAGAGTCAGCTCAGAAAAGAGCCCCAAACTCTCGAATGGCAGGTCCTGGCTAGTGGTCTGCATCTCCTGGGGCAGCCCAAAAGCCTGCAACCAGGAGCTGCATCTTGTGACCAACGCAACCGCCCTGGCAGCTGAGTCCACCCCATCCCAGGCCGTCTGAAGGATTCCCTGGGCCACCGCCATTCCTTTGCTCACCAACGTGGCAAACTCTTGGGCATGCTCCTATGGGAGGGCTTCTGTGAACTTATTAAGGGAGTTATAGAATCATAGAATCATAGAATATCAGGGTTGGAAGGGACCCCAGAAGGTCATCTAGTCCAACCCCCTGCTCGAAGCAGGACCAATTCCCAGTTAAATCATCCCAGCCAGGGCTTTGTCAAGCCTGACCTTAAAAACCTCTAAGGAAGGAGATTCTACCACCTCCCTAGGTAACGCATTCCAGTGTTTCACCACCCTCTTAGTGAAAAAGTTTTTCCTAATATCCAATCTAAACCTCCTCCATTGCAACTTGAGACCATTACTCCTCGTTCTGTCATCTGCTACCACTGAGAACAGTCTAGAGCCATCCTCTTTGGAACCCCCTTTCAGGTAGTTGAAAGCAGCTATCAAATCCCCTCTCATTCTTCTCTTCTGCAGACTAAACAATCCCAGCTCCCTCAGCCTCTCCTCATAAGTCATGTGCTCTAGACCCCTAATCATTTTTGTTGCCCTTCGCTGGACTCTCTCCAATTTATCCACATCCTTCTTGTAGTGTGGGGCCCAAAACTGGACACAGTACTCCAGATGAGGCCTCACCAGTGTCGAATAGAGGGGAACGATCACGTCCCTCGATCTGCTCGCTATGCCCCTACTTATACATCCCAAAATGCCATTGGCCTTCTTGGCAACAAGGGCACACTGCTGACTCATATCCAGCTTCTCGTCCACTGTCACCCGTAGGTCCTTTTCCGCAGAACTGCTGCCTAGCCATTCGGTCCCTAGTCTGTAGCGGTGCATTGGATTCTTCCATCCTAAGTGTAGGACCCTGCACTTATCCTTATTGAACCTCATCAGATTTCTTTTGGTCCAATCCTCCAATTTGTCTAGGTCCTTCTGTATCCTATCCCTCCCCTCCAGCGTATCTACCACTCCTCCCAGTTTAGTATCATCCGCAAATTTGCTGAGAGTGCAATCCACACCATCCTCCAGATCATTTATGAAGATATTGAACAAAACCGGCCCCAGGACCGACCCCTGGGGCACTCCACTTGACACCGGCTGCCAACTAGACATGGAGCCATTGATCACTACCCGTTGAGCCCGACAATCTAGCCAGCTTTCTACCTACCTTATAGTGCATTCATCCAGCCCATACTTCCTTAACTTGCTGACAAGAATACTGTGGGAGTTCCACGGGTTACAGTTATAACATCCCAGCCTGGTGGTTAAGAGACCCTAAACTGTAAGCTGTCCATCAAATAAACCTTCCTGCTGAATAAATAGAGTCTCTTGACCTCCTTATTTTTTGGCATTCCCTGGGGTGGCCCTGCCTGCCCCTTTCGTTCACCGTGGACACAACCAATGATGCTGCGGGGGGGATGAGTATACAGATACTTGAAGCCCTTTGCAGGGACATAATATTTCTTTTCCGCTTTCTTGGACGTTGGTGGTATAGATGAGGGGCTTTGCCCCACCGATTTGGCTATTTAGAGCACCCCTGGGTGGACGAGCAATGCAATTTTTGCCGGTGTGGTGGCCAAGATGACATTGAAGAGGTCATCTGCCTCCTACTCAATCTGCAGGCCAAGCTTTTCAGTCACCCATTTAAGGAGGGCCTGGTGCTCCTTAAAATCGTCTGGGGGACTGCTGGTGTGGGAGGGTCTGGGCACTGCCTTGTCTGGGGACAACGAGGACGATTGTACCACCCGAGGGCTGGTGTTATCCCCTCCCTTGTCGGGGGAAGGCAATCCGGTGACCTGGGCTGTTCCGCCACTCTATGCTGCAGCACCCTGGTGGCTTTCCCGTTTGGTGCCGCAAGCAGAGCCGTATCAGTCACCTGGCATGGCACTTCTGGAGCCGGTTGGCCTTGCTCCTTGGCCGCCGGGACTGCTTCAGGCACTGAAGGCCCCATCACTAGCTGAGAGCCCCTGCCGCTGCGGGGCTGGTGCGTCCGACCTCTGCGATACCCCCATGAACCCTGTAGTGGACATAAGGCCTGACACGGGTCCTTTACCTGAGGCCCCACTTGTCTTCGATGCCCAAGGGCTTCTCTTCATCAGCCTCTTCTTAGGCACAGGCGAAATGGAACAGTGCCGGGCCGAGTCTGGCACTGGCAGTGCATTGCGCACTGAGGCCGAAGTGCTGGGCATGGGTGCCATGGTGGAGCCATTCCAAGGCCGGACGAAGAGCAGCCTCCATCAATAACATCCTCAAGCAGATATCCCGCTGTTTTTGGGTCGCGGGAAAAATATATTACAGATGCTGTGCTTGTCTTTGCAGTGGCCTTCCCCCAGACACTTAAAACAGCTATCGTGCAGATTGCTGATAGGCATCAGCCTGCTGCATGATGCACGTGGCCTGAAGCCGGGGGAGTGGGGCATGCCCTGCTCAGAGCAAAGTCCCAAATGGGACTCTATTGACTAACTAACACTATCAGCTAACTATCTATGAAACAATGTACAACAACAATGAAACCAGTCAATGGATAACCATTACTGCTCTTGCTAAGCAAGACGAGGCGCTCCAATCAACCGTCGCAGGCGATAAGAAGGAACTGAGAGGGCACAGGGCTGGCGGCGCCTGATATACCACCTCATGGGAGCGCCGCTCCCCATTAATATTTTGGATTTTTAAAAAACGTATACATGACATACTTAAAATGTTCTTTAATACCAAGCCAAAATTTTATTTTCAGACTGTTACTGATAAAAATTGTGGTTCTGTCCCTCCTAATTTGTGGTTTCTTGCCAAAGACTCCTAGGTTAGATAAATTATTTATCTATATATGTAACATTTTTAATGAACACTTGGCTAACACGTTACCCAAAAAGAATATTAAGGTCTATTACACATTTTAAGAGAAGAAGGGACCATTATAATCATCTAATCTAGTTTACTGCATAACAGACAGGGACCAACAGGGACAAACTAATCACTGTGGGCCCAGAAAGCCATGCCTCCTTTCCCCTGCTGCGCATGCTCCAGGTGGAAGAGCCGGATAAAAGGAGGCAACCCAGCTCAGTCGGGCTGGCTGAGGAGGAGGAACAATGGGTACTGCAGGCTCCTGCAGAGGTGCCTGTGATGTTCCAGGTGGTAGAGCCCATGGACCCCGACTACGCTGTGGATGATTCACCGACTGCAGAGACTGATGGGGACACCAGGTCTCCTCCAGCTGAGGAGATGCCTGGGACGCAATTTGTGGTAGGAACTGACCCAGGGGATGTAGTAGAAGCCAATACCTAAACCTTTAACGTGGAAGTCTTCATAGGGCCCTGGATCGGGTCAGAACCTGGTGGCGCGGGCAGGCCGGGTTCCCCTACTACTCCCTACAGGCCAATAGGCTCAGGGGCCACAGACTATTTGTTTGCCTCGCCCCACCCGAGGCTACAGGTTGATCATTATTTCTCCCTGCCCAGAGGGCCAGAACTCCCAACTGTTATTGGCCTTAGCCTTGAGGCTCAGGGGCTAAGGTCTGTTTGTTTGCTAGGCCCCACCAGGGGTCCGGAACCCACCGTGCTGCAATTACCTGCTCTAACAGGGAATCCTGATGACTGGGTGACGGAGTATACCAACCCTGCACCGGGCCAACAGTGACGACCCGGCTCGACAAACAGAGCTCACGCCCCACCGCCGGTCACACAGACCATAAACTGCTTCTAGTGATTCTACAGACATTGGTCTCAAAAATGTCCAGTATCAAGTCAGTATTTATAGTTTTACAAAATTGCTTCTATTTAGCTCTAACAATATTGAGAATATTAATTTAAACAGTTTACATTAAAATGTATTGTTTCGGACAATGTTGTATCACTTACGATAAGAGGCTTAATAAAGCTAAAATTTATATTTTCAAAAACATTTCAATGGTTTAGGAGCCTGTCACATTTTAAAAAGTGACTTAGGCACTTACAATCCAAGTTCTATTGAAAACCAATGGGACTTAGGCTCCTGAGTTACATTTGAAAATGAGGGTTAGTCTCCTAAATCAGTCAGACCTTGCAATACTATGCAGACAAAAAACTAAATATCTATAAAAATCTGAGGTTTATGCTCCTAAATCAGATGGGTGCTTTTGAAAAATTTTCCCATAATCTTCTTAGCACATAATTTCCCATTATGTAGTTAGTATAAATCTTTTCTAGTTTTCCTAATTAAAACTAACTTGCTTCCAAGATCAGGGGCAACACCTGAACTGTGGGCACTAGCTGTCTCTCTGAGGCTCCCCGAGGATACCACTTTATACAATAGATTCTTCCCTGAGGTCTCCACTAGTAGGACTGGTGAGGCAGGAAATTTCACTCTAGGCCAGGGGTCGGCAACCCTTAAGAAGTGGTAGGCCAAGTCTTCAGTTATTCACTCTAATTTAAGGTTTCGCGTAACAGTAATACATATTAACATTTTTAGAGGGTCTCTCTCTATAAGTATAACCACACTATTGTTGTACGTAAAGTAAATGAAGTTTTTAAAATGTTTAAGAAACTTCATTTAAAATTAAATGAAAATGCAAATCTTACCAGTTTAGTGTGATCCTTGCCCTTGCTTTTCCTTGCTGAGTTTTCCAATGTCTGGCACGTATTTGGATACTTTAAGGTGCACACCGGCTTCTGAGTGATTCGTTGTTAACCGGCTCCAAGAGGGTCAGAGAACAGATTTCATGTGTGAAAATACCTGTTCACACAGGTATGTGGATGCAAATACTGAAAGCATTGCAAACGCAATTTTCTTCAAACAGTTGAATTTCACTGGCAGGGACATCCAGCAGGTCAGAATAGAGGCCCCATGATCTCTCTCGGTAGCATCAAGTGCACTCTTCAGATATCCAAACTTTGATGCCCACAATTCTGAGCTTTTTAACTAAATGAGCTGCATTTTGAAATCTTAAACATCCATCCACTGAAATACAGACAAATCGAAGTCACTTTCATTGAAGTTTTCAGGTTTATTTAGAAAAGAAAGCATTGGGCCAAATAGCTGGAAATCTTCAAATCTGTCAGAAAATTCGGATTCCAGTTCTTGCATGTACATTCCAATCTCATCGACACTGACAGTGCAACATGTTGGTAGTTCTTTTATGGGTTGGAAGTAGCAGAAAGTCAAAGTTCGAATATCCTGAGAAAAAACTGCTAGTTTTAGAACAAATGCCTTCCAGATTTCATAAAGATCCAGAACTGTTTGCTCTGCACCCTGGAGACAGAGGTTGAGTTCATTTAGGTGAGCGGTGATGTCAGTTAGCTTACGCAGCCATTTGTCATCATCCAGTTCTGGGTAGTTTTGTCCTTTTTCCGACAAAAAGGCCTTGATTGCATTAAAACAGTTTTCAAAACACACCAAAACCTTGCCATGACTTTGCCACCGAATATTGCTGTGAAGTGGAATGTCATTACAAGCACTGTCCATCTCTTCTGTCAGTGCTTGAAACTGTCTGTGAGTCAAAGCAGATTGAGCAACAAGGAAATTCACAATTCTCACCGCTGTATTCATCACATTATTAAGCTCTGAATTAGAAATTTTAGCACACAGGTTTTCTTGATGGATGACGCAGTGAAATTTGACTGTTGGGTGGCCAATTTGATCTTCAAGTAACTTTACAAGCACCATCTATTGTCTCACAAAATATTTTTCTGATGTCAATGCCTCATTCTTCAAAATGGTTTACAAAAGTTTCCACTATATCTTCCCCCCTTTGTTGTGCCATGCAGGGGTTTTAGGCAACAAAGTTCCTCTTGGATTTAATCGGAAGCACAATATGTTGCAACCACTGCCAAATGTGGAATGTCATTTATATCCACGCTCTCATCAACTGCAATGCTAAACACTCCTGTGTCTTTTAATGCAGTCGTCTGCTTTTTGTTAATGTTTTTTGCCATTTCGCTTACGCATCTCTCAACTGTTCTGGCAGAGACAGGCCGTTCTTTTATTTTAGATACGATCATGTCTTTATTTGGCAAATCATTGAACAAAATTTCCAAACTGCTGAGAAAAGCTTCTTTTATCTATTCCCTATCTGTAAATGACTTTCTGTTTTTTGCAATGCACTGTGCAATCTTGTAACTTCCTTCTGTGGCTTGATTTTTACTTACACTTAAGCATTTAAAAACACTGCTTTGCTTCTCATATCCTGCTACTGCCTTTTTGATCGATTCTGTCTTGTCCGCTTCATCAAGAAAGGTTTTCTCATGCTTTGTTTGAAAATATCGTCGAACACTTGATGTATGACAAACCACACTTTCACAACAGAAAGCACAAACCAGCATGGTTCTTCTTTTGAATAAATCCAAATGTGTCTGTCCAAGAAGGCTGAAATGAATGGACATCTAACTTTGCTTTCTTAGGAGCTGATATTTTGTCAAATGTACCCCTCAAAAAAGATCGCGACAGATGGCATGCACAATGTCAAACGCAGTGTGCTGTTCCACATGACGTGATAGTGATGTAAGCAGCAAATCAGGACTTAAAAATATCCCAATAGAGTGGTGCTGGAACAATTTTTAAGGTGGGGGTGCTGAGCTGTGCCCTCCCTTGCCCCTGTCTGCACCTCTCACTGCCCCAGGCTGGGGCCAGTGGGCCACAGCTGTGGAGCGGAGGCCCGGCCGAGGCCAGGAGCAGAGTCCCGGGCCGAGGCCAGGACCCCAGGATGGCAGCAGACCTCCCAGGACCGGCGGCTGGGACCCGGGGCTGGTGGACAGGACCCCGACTGGCACGGGGCTGGCAGTAGGACCCCAGGCCAGCAGCAGAGCCTCAAGGCCGGGGGCCAGGACCTGGGAAGCGTGAGTGCCAGTCAAAATCATCTCGTATGCTGCCTTTGGCATGCATGCCATAGGTTGCTGACCCCTGCTCTAGGCTGTGACAGAATACAAAATTACAAGTGTCCCATTTGATATCAAGCATTCTCTCTAATGTTCCTTGAGGACCAACGAAGAAAACTTCTGACTGAGTCCGATGGCATGGCCAGGTGCAGTGAGGTAGGCTGAAAGACACCTTTAAAATGCAAAACATGTAGTTAAAGATTGAAGTGTACAGAGCCTCCTTTGTGAAGTGTGTCGCAGGCTCAAGTCAGAAGACAATAGAGAGGAGACTAGAGGCAAATGAAAACCAAATAAGATCTGGAGATTTGCCCATCCTTGGATTCCCCTCTGATGCAAAGGGAGCAAATTCTATTACATTTGTTACTAAAACTCTTGCTGAACTTCTGGAAATGGATGTCAAGAGGGAACATTTTTATGTGGGGAAAGTGCTGTAGGATACCAATGAGGAGAATGTGAGTGACAGTGGGAATACTTTTATTTCATCTATGTTTGAAATCGGAGAACAGGATAGACTGTTGTGAAAGCAACTCAAGCAACACAATCTCCAAGATCAGGACAACAAGATCCTTTTGTTCCCTGACATCAGCCCCACCATAGAAAGCAGGAGACGTGTTCAGAGGTGGATTATGTTTTTTAGGGGCCCTGGGCCAAAGCAAGTGGGCCACCCTGCACTCCTGCTGGGGAAATGGGGTTGGAGCGCAGGGGCTTCCACTGCCTCACCCAGCACTCCTGCTGCAGTGCGGGGGCTTGCCCCGCTCTGCCCACCCAGCACTCCTGCTGCAGTGCGGGTGTGGGGAGCAAGGGCTTCCCCCGCTCCCCAGCAGGAGTGCCAGGCAGGCTGGTGAGCAGGGTAAGCCCCCGCACACTGACCCTGCTCCCCAGCAGGAGTGCTGGGCAGGTGGGCAGAGCAGGTCGGTGCACGGGGACACCAATTTTTCTGGGACCTCCCAATTGGCTGGGGCCTTTGGCCCAGTGGCTAATCTGCCACTGGAAATGTTATTGAGCTGGATGCAGTGTTGTAGCCATGGTGGTCCCAGGATATTAGAGAGACAAAGCTGGTGAGATAATCTCTCTTACTGGACAAACACCTGTTGGTGAGAGACAGAAACTTTTGAGCTTACACAGAGCTCTTCAAAAGAAGAAGAGAATTCGTAGAAGAGCTCTGTGTACTTGTCTCTCTCATGAACAGAAATCAGTCCAATAAAAGATACGACCCCATCCACATCTTATTGAGCTACAGGCTTCTGTTTACTGAATGGAATACTGAAGCTGTACGACTGTGTCTGGCAAAACTAAAAGTGCTATAACCAAAGAGAGCTATTTTGGTTGAAGAAGCAGCAGGGATTACACTGATGAGAGAAAGGTCAATGAATGCTGAACTTTTATAAACTGTAAACTAAATCCTGTAGATCAGTATTTCTCAACCTGTTTGATACCAGGGACCGGCTTGCTGCCTTCCTAAACAGGTGTTGGGCAGATCTCGGGGACCAGCGCCAGTCCATGGACTGATAGTTGAGAAACACTGCTATAGAGAATGTTGGTTCTTTTAGTTAGTCTACATCTCTACCTGAACATGGTCTAAAGGGCACTGATGTAAGACATTTTAAAGGGCATGTAACTCGTGCAAGTTTAATTTTGTTAATATTGTTCCGTTTAAGACATTTGCAACACTTCCGTCAGCTCAACTCTTGAATTTTGAATTTAGTACTGTAGTAATATCCATCCCCTTTTCTACATGCAAGTTGTGTACGGACTGATTAATTCCTTGGTCCTGATCCTGCAATGAGCGCTGGGTGGGTGGATCCTTGTGCCTCTGCAGAGCTCACTGCAGGATTGAGGACTTTCTTTGTAAATACTTGTGGACTAGCTTTCCTAGTGGGTGCTTAGCACTGACTGTCAGCCAAGCTCCCTCCCTCCCTCCCCCCAGCTCCTCCAGCCTTCTGGTGGCCCTGCTGATCAATTCCTCCCCCTCTCTCCCAGCACCTCCCTCCCCGCGGATCAGCTGTTCCATGGCATGCAGGAGGTGCTGGGAGGGAGTGGGAGGAGCGGGGACGGAGCACGCTCAGGAGACGGGGCCGGAAGGGGCAGGAGTGGGGCCTTGGGGGAAGGGGTGGAGTGGGGGCAGAATGGGGGTGGGAAGGGAGGGGGTGAGGGCTAGGGGAAAGGGTGGGGGCAGGGTCTGGGGGTTGAGCACCCCCGGGGAATATTGGAAGCCGGCATCGCTGACCTCTACCACAAAAATGTCAGCACATGGGTGTTCACAAACTGTTCGCTTTGACTTCATTATTTGTTAGGTATGCTTAATCACACCTAAGCCACATGGCGTTTCTGATCTGTAATCAGATGACATACTTTTAAAATAGGAAAAAAGACAAATAATGTGTAGTGAATAAAGTATTTCCAGTTTGAACTTACTGATAAATTAATCACTTGTGCTAAACTTCACAAATTACAGAAGTTTTATGAATATTTTGAATATGCATGAACTAATAAATGATCTTACAAATTAAAACCCAAAGTCACAAGTTTTATTCAGTCAAGTTCCTTTTACTGACAAAAATATTCAGAGATTGTTCTGTGTATGATTCTACCAACTCTACTCCAGAGTGTTATCAAAGATATTAGGTCAGTTCCAGAGTTGTTCATGTTTCTATTAGATATTTATTAAAAAAATTATTAACATTAACTCCCAAAAGCTAAAAACGTTTCTTTCTAATATAGATCTCCTTCTCCCTTTAAATGAAGACAAATTAGTAGAGATGACAAGATGGAATTTATCCTCTGAAGGAAATTAGTTATTTAGATTTATGTGCTTATTTCATACTTTAGGTTCATTACACATGAAAAACACAAACTTCAAAAAAGTAGATCCAATAAATCTTAAGTCTTCTCCCCATATGTGACAATCAGTGTCCAGAAACGCCAAGAGGTGAACAGAAAATTTAAATCCCAAATATGAGCAGTTGAAACAACTGATTTGCATACTGTATTATTGGACTATAAAAGAATATCAAGAAAGGTCTTTTACGAAAGCTTGTAAGGTTCTGAACTTGATGGCCATTATGAGATACGTATAGAGACTTGTCTTTATGATTGTGTGTATTTATGTACATAGGAAAACTGTTCATAACCTCTACTACAACTTCAGCTTACACCTCCTCAGTTGTAAGGTAGTGCTCATGTTTCTTGTCCTTACTGAAATCTTTTAGCTCTGTACAAATCTTTGACCTGTTTGGTTTTATTATAATAACTGCACTATTAACCTAGTCGGTATCTGAATTTGCTCAATAGCATCTATGGTCAAGTAGAGCTTTTACTTTATCACTCAGTTCTATGAGACTTTACATTATCCATATATTTTGGTGGCACACTACGGGTATGTCTACACTACGAAATTAGGTCGAATTTATAGAAGTCAGTTTTTTAGAAATCGTTTTTATATAGCTGATTGTGTGTGTCCCCACACAAAATGCTCTAAGTGCATTAAGTGCATTAACTCGGCGGAGTGCTTCCACAGTACCAAGGCTAGCATCAACTTCCGGAGTGTTGCACTGTGGGTAGCTATCCCACAGTTCCCGCAGTCTCTGCCGCCCATTGGAATTCTGGGTTGAGATCCCAATGCCTAATGGGGCAAAAACATTGTCGCAGCTGGTTCTGGGTACATGTCGTCAGACCCTCCTTCCCTCTGTGAAAGCAACAGCAGACAATCGTTTCGCGCCTTTTTTCCTGAGTTACCTGTGCAGATGCCATACCGTGGCAAGCATGGAGCCCGCTCAGCTCACTGTCACCCTACGTCTCCTGCGTGCTGGCAGACGCGGTACTGCATTGCTACACAGCACCAGCTCCCTGCCTTGTAGCAGCAGATGGTGCAATAGGCCTGATAACCATCGTTATCATGTCCGAGGTGCTCCTGGCCGCCTTGGTAAGGTCGGTCAGGAGTGCCTGGGCAGACATGGGCGCAGGGACTGAAATAGGAGTGACTTGACCAGGTCATTCTCTTTAGTCCTGTTGGCAGTCCTATTGCACTGTCTTCTGGCGAGCAGCCTGGAGATGAGGATGGCTAGTAGTCCTATTGCACCATCTTCTGCCGAGCAGCCATGAGATGTGGATGGCTTGCAGTCCTACTGCACCGTCTGCTGCCAGCCAAAGATGTAAAAGATAGATGGAGTGGGTCAAAACAAGAAATAGACCAGATTTGTTTTGTATTCATTTGCTCCCCTCTCCCTCCCTTCCTCCCTCCCTCTGTGAAATCAATGGCTGACAATCGTTTTGGTGAGGTCTGTCAGGGGCACCTTGAAAAGTTTAATGGAGATTCAGTCCTACCTGAAATATCAGGGGGCAGGATAGCTCAGTGGGTTGAGCATTGGCCTGCTAAACCCAGGGTTTTGAGTTCAATCCTTGAGGGGGCCATTCTGTGTGACAGTTGTTTTTGTTTCTCCTTGATGTAAAGCCACCCCTTTTGTTGATTTTAATTCCCTGTAAGCCAACCCTGTAAGCCATGTCGTCAGTCGCCTCCCTCCTGCCATCAGAGCAATGGCAGACAATCGTTCTGTGCCTTTTTTCTGTGCAGACGCCATACCACGGCAAGCATAGAGCCCGCTCAGATCACTTTGGCAATTACAAGCATGTTAAACACCACGCGCATTATCCAGGAGTATATGCAGCACCAGAACCTGGCAAAGCGAAACCAGGTGAGTAGACAATGTCAGCGCAGTGACGAGAGTGACGAAGACATGGACACAGACTTCTCTCAAAGCACGGGCCCTGGCAATGTGGGCATCATGGTGCTAATTTGGCAGGTTCATGCTGTGGAACGCCGATTCTGGGCCCAGGAAACAAGCACAGACTGATGGGACCACATAGTGTTGCAGGTCTGGGAAGATTCCCAGTGGCTGCGAAACTTTCACATGTGTAAGGGCACTTTCATGAAATTTTCTGAATTGCTTTCCCCTGCCCTGAGGCACAATAATACCAAGATGAGAGCAGTCCTCACAGTTGAGAAGCGAGTGGCAATAGCCCTGTGGAAGCTTGCAAAGCCAGACAGCTACCGGTCAGTCGGGAATCAATTTGGAGTGGGCAAATCTACTGTGGGGGTTGCTGTGATGCAAGTAGCCCACGCAATCAAAGATCTGCTGATTTCAAGGGTAGTGACCTTGGGAAATGTGCAGGTCATAGTGGATGGCTTTGCTGCAATGGGATTCCATAACTGTGGTAGGGCCATAGATGGAACCCATATCCCTATCTTGGGACCGGAGCACCAAGCCAGCGAGTACATAAACCGCAAGGGGTACTTTTTCAATGGTGCTGCAAGCAATGGTGGATCACGAGGGACGTTTCACCAACATCAACGTGGGATGGCCGGGAAAGATACATGAACCTCGCATCTTCAGGAACTCTGGTCTGTTTCAAAAACTGCATGAAGGGACTTTATTCCCAGACCAGAAAATAACCGTTGGGGATGTTGAAATGCCTATAGTTATCCTTGGGGACCCAGCCTACCCCTTAATGCCATGGCTCATGAAGCCGTACACAGGCAGCCTGGACAGTAGTCAGGAGCTGTTCAGCTACAGCAAGTGCAGAATGGTGGTAGAATGTGCATTTGGATGTTTAAAAGTGTGCTGGCGCAGTTTACTGACTCGCTCAGACCTCAGCGAAACCAATATTCCCATTGTTATTACTGCTTGCTGTGAGCTCCACAATATCTGTGAGAGTAAGGGGGAGAAGTTTATGGCGGGGTGGGAGGTTGAGGCAAATCGTCTGGCTGCTGGTTATGCGCAGCCAGACACCAGGGCGGTTAGAAGAGCACAGGAGGGCGTGGTGCACATCAGAGAAGCTTTGAAAACCAGTTTCATGACTGGCCAGGCTACGGTGTGAAAGTTCTGTTTGTTTTTCCTTGATGAATCACCCCCACCCCCACCCTTGGTTCACTCTACTTCCCTGTAAGCTAACCACCCTCCCCTCCCCCATTCGATCACCGCTTGCAGAGACAATAAAGTCATTGTTGCTTCACATTCATGCATTCTTTATTAATTCATCACACAAATAGGGGGATAACTGCCAAGGTAACCCGGGAGGGGTGGTGGAAGAGGGAAGCAATGGGAGGGGTGGTGGAGGAGGGAAGGACAAGGCCACACAGAACTTTAAAACTTATTGAGTGCCAGCCTTCTGTTGCTTGGGCAATCCTCTGGGGTGGAGTCGCTGGGTGGCCAGAGGCCCCCCCCCACCACGTTCTTGGGCATCTGGGTGAGGAGGCTATGGAACTTGGAAAGGAGGGCGGTTGGTTAGACAGGGACTGTAGCGGCAGTCTGTGCTCCAGCTGCCTTTCCTGCAGCTCAGCCATACACTGGAGCATATTAGTTTGATCCTCCAGCAGCCTCAGCACTGAATCCTCGCTCCTCTCATCATGCTGCCACCACCTATCAGCTTCAGCCCTCTCTTCAACCCGCCACCTGTCCTCGCGTTCATTTTGTGCTTTCCTGCACTCTGACATTGTCTGCTGCCACATATTTGTCTGTGCTTTGTCAGTGTGGGAGGACAGCATGAGCTCAGAGAACATTTAATCATGAATGCGTTTTTTTTCGCTTTCTAATCTTCGCTAGCCTCTGGGAAGGAGACGATCCTGTGATCCTTGAAACGCATGCAGCTGGTGGAGGAAAAAAAAGGGACAGTGGTATTTTAAAAGACACATTTTATAGAACAATGGGTACACGCTTTCACAGTAAATCTTGCTGTTAACATTACATACATAGCACGTGTGCTTTTGTTACAAGGTCGCATTTAGCCTCCGCCCTCCCCGTGGCTAACAGTGGGGAACATTTCTGTTCAGCCACAGGCAAACAAGCCAGCAGGAACGGGGACCTTTGAATGTCCCCTAAAGAAAAGCACCCTATTTCAACCAGGTGACCATGAATGGTATCACTCTCTTGAGAATAACACAGAGAGAGGTAAAGAATGGATGTTGTTTGAATGCCAGCAAACATACGCTGCAATGCTTTGTTCTGCAATGATTCCTGACTACGTTCTACTGGCCTGGCGTGGTAAAGTGTCCTACCATGGTGGATGGAATAAGGCTGCCCTCCCCAGAAACCTTTTGCAAAGGCTTTGGGAGTACACCCAGGAGAGCTTTATGGAGATGTCCCTGGAGGATTTCCGCTCCATCCCCAGACACGTTAACAGACTTTTCCAGTAGCTGTACTGGCCGCAAATGCCAGGGCAAATGAATCATTAAACACACTTGCTTTTAAACCATGTATACTATTTAAAAAGGTACACTCACCAGAGGTCCCTTCTCCACCTGGAGTGTCCGGGAGGCAGCCTTGGGTGGGTTCGGGGGGTACTGGCTCCAGGTCCAGGGTGAGAAACAGTTCCTGGCTGTCAGGAAAACCGGTTTCTCCGCTTGCTTGCTGTGAGCTATCTACAACCTCATCATCATCATCTTCCTTGTTCCCCAAACCTGCTTCCATGTTGCCTCCCTCTCCATTGAAGGAGTCAAAGCAAATGGTTGGGGTAGTGGTGGCTGAACCCCCTAAAATGGCATGCAGCTCATCACAGAAGCAGCATGTTTGGGACTCTGATCTGGAGCAACCGTTTGCCTCTCTGGTAGGCTTGCCTCAGCTCCTTAAGTTTCATGCAGCACTGCTTCGGGTCCCTGTTATGGCCTCTGTCCTTCATGACTGGGAGATTTTGACAAATGTTTTGGCATTTCGAAAACTGGAACGGAGTTCTGATAGCATGGATTCCTCTCCCCATACAGCGATCAGATCCCCCGTACCTCCCGTTCAGTCCATGCTGGAGCTCTTTTGCGATTCTGGGACTCCATCATGATCACCTCTGCTGATGAGCTCTGCACTCACCTGCAGCTTGTCACGCTGGCCAAACAAGAAATGAAATTCAAAAGTTCACGGGCCTTTTCCTGTCTACCTGGCCAGTGCATCTGAGCTGAGAGTGCTGTCCAGAGCGGTCACAATGGAGCACTCTGGGATAGCTCCCGGAGGCCAATACCATCTAATTGCGTCCACAGTACCCCAAATTCGACCCGGCAAGGCCGATTTCGGCACTAATCCCCTTGTCGGGGGTGGAGTAAAGAAATCAATTTTAAGAGCCCTGTAAGTCGAAAAAAAGGGCTTCGTTGTGTGGACGGGTGCAGGGTTAAATCGATTTAATGCTGCTAAATTTGACCTCAACTCCTAGTGTAGACCAGGACTAAGATCTATATCTGTGTGATATATTACTGTATATCCTTAATGCATCCTAATTATTTAAACTCCTTATCAAATCCTTTAAGAAATTCTTTTGCATTTTTCTTCAGTAGACAAGTTATGCACCCATTCTATCACCTGCATTTGCAGATTGCTCTTCCACTCAAGCACAAATGGGACATCCTGTTTCAGTATTTCAGACTGAGTGGTATGTGTCCTTATATAGGCATGCAGATATTTGGACCCCTCAGACAAGACAGACACTGGACCACAGCGCCTGCAAAATCTACAAGAGCACCACTGACATCTACCTGGACTTGGGACTGACATGTTAGGGGGGTTAACATAACAACTAGAGTCATGCCAGGAGACTGTGAGTGGTTGTGTTAAATGACCAAAAGGGGGAGGAGGGAAGTTTATGGCATCCTCTACCAATGGTTCTGGATGTATATTTTAAAAATCTAGCCATTTTTGTGTTAATTTAGTGTAACTTGTTCTAGCATTTTTGTGTTCATAATTTCTATTGTTTGTATAAAGTTTATTGGAGTTGTTTTGTAACTCGAGAAGTGTGTACTTATTTATGAAGGGAGTATGGTAACCACTGTTAGGGTGGATTACCTGTCATTTCCCAGAGGCATAATTATTACAGTAGCAGTCCGAGTAATCCAGAACACCTGGGGAGGGATGGGACGGACAGAAAGATGCAGTCATAAGTTCAGAAGGGAGACGTACACTGGCAGAATGACCCAGGACCTCAGGACACAGAGCACATCCCCAGCCACTTGAGTTTGTACCCTCAGAGACACCCCAGGGGTAGGGGTTACACAAATCTGTCTTTTGCTGGGAATAACACAGTGAAGACAGGAAAGTGTTCAGCAGGGAGATAGATGCAGGTCTCCATCCAAGAGAGGTGATGACGATGGGAGCCAGAAGCCTAGAGTGGGTGCCTTTCCTGGACCACTGAGGGGAAATACAGGTGTAGCTGTTCTGAACTGTGACAATCTGCACCACAGTTTTGGAGAATCTGCCCATGGTATGATGTCTCTTCGCTCCCCGAGTGCCTGCGGGTAACCACTCTCGTGACTGGAGCACGAGGTAACTCCAGTTTTGAAGAGGGAACAACAGACTTTCACAGGAAGCGTTTCTGAGTCATGCTCACCAGTCATAGGTTTCTCCAATAAAAACATTTTTTTTGCCTCCGGGCAATTTGAGTGCATCAGCAAAAAGATTTGTGTAACTCCCCCACCCCCAGCACCTCTGAAGGTACAAACTCAGGAGGTATGGTGTGTTCTCTGCCTCACCCACCCCCAGCACCTCTGAAGATACAAACTCAGGAGGTATGGTGTGTTCATTTTTCCAGAGTGGAACAGAGGAGTCTATTCTCCATATTTCTTGATTTCAGAGAAGGAAGGTTGGCATCCTATTCTGGACCTCAGGTGGCTGAACAAGTTTATACACTGCATCAAGTTCTGATGATTGAAGGAGGCAGGCTTTCCACATACTATTTTCCATAAGAACAGAAGAATGACTAAGATTTTCCCAAAGTTTATACCAAAAGTAGTTTCAGACTTTCACCTGAACAATTATATACACTTACCAGTGATCCCCCCCCCCCCCGCCCCAAGCCTCATTCATCTGGCAAGGCAAAACTCTGTACTTAAGATGTTCTGAGAGCTCTTTCTTATTCCCTTAATTGAAACTGTTATGCACATCACTCAGACTTTTTGTAGCCTTTGGAATTAAGTCTTGAGGACAAGCCATTTCTACACAGAGACTTTTGTAATAGATCTCAGATTGCATTAGGATTTTATATGAACAAATTGGCTCTCTCTCCCCCCCCCCCCAATCAAATCTCACTAGTAGCTAAAAGCCTGTGCTGTTGCACAGGTGCAATTCACATGTAGCGATATGTAAAAAAGCTGAAAATGGCTGAGAACTTAAATATTGGGTGGTAACAGACCATGAGTCCTAGTGATGACTGAACCTGCTAATATTTGAAACAAAAAAAAGCTCTCAGCCATGCTTGTAGCTGTTTCTGTCACTTCATACTGATTCAACAGACGTTCTAGGCTTCAAAGTGATGTTTGGGATTATTGTGTGTGCTGGTTGTATTGATTTGTGTGGGGGTTGTGTTGTCCTGGGAGAGTTGTATTCATTTATGTAGGTGGCAAATGAGGGGGGTGTGCTGCTCTGAGGGCCTATGTGTGTTTGAGGTTATTGCGTGTGCTGGTTGTGTTGTGGAGGTGGTTTTGAAGAACTGTGGCAGCTGGGTCAAGTATTCCACATCTATGCAGGCTCCTTCATTCAACCAGTGAAGTTGTTGCATGCAAATTAGCTGTAGAGTAAGTGTAGTGATTGATTGAGTTACCTCTGATATCACAATGGTCTAAGATTCTTGGCATGGTGTATATACATGCCTTGCTGTTGCATAGGTATACATTTGTAAAGTCAAAATGGACAAGAACTTAAAAATTGGATGGTAACAGACCATGCAATCCAGTTAAAATTGAACCTGAACAAAAAGAGCTCTCAGCTCTACTTGTAATTGTTTCCATCACTTCACAGTGACCCAGACATTCTAGGCTTCAGCATGACACAGAGAATGACAATCCCAGAATCGTACTATACGGATGAGTAGCTGAAAGTCTGTGCTGTCACAGGGATGTGCCAGTTGGTCCTCAGTGATCCACAATCAATGCTGTATCTCTCATACAATCAATAAAATTGTTGCATGCAAATTAACTGTAGAGTAAGGGAGGTGATTGGTTGAGTCACCTCTGATCTCACAATGGTCTAGGATAGGGTTTCTCAGCCTGTGGAGAGTTGTGTAGATTTGCGTGGGTGGCAAATGTGTGTTTGGGGTTATTCTGTATGGTGGTTGTTTTGTTTTGTGTAGTTGGTTGTGTTGATTTATGTCGGGGGGGTTGGGCTGGGAGATGTATTGATTTGTGCGGGTGGTAATTGGGAGCACAGATTTGGGGATTATAGTGGGTTATTTAGATATTCTGTCCACATGGATCCCACATCCTCCTTTCTCACTGCTAGGGAATCCTGTTATTCTGGATTGTGTGTGGCAAAGTAGCTGAATGGCAGTGTGAACAGCCCCAAAACTCCCTGTTCGTTAAAAGATTCCAATCTCATATGGATTGAGTGCATGCACAGCAAGAATTGGATCCATGTGGACAGGACATCTCGAAGAACCAGAATTACTTTAAGGTAAGTAACTGTTCTTTGTACATTTATTGTAAAAAAACTCCAACAGTGAACTTTGCATCATCCATTCTCCTCATCAGAGGTTTGTCCATCAGCTGTACTTTCATGAATGTATTTTTTGTACTGAATTTACAATATGTCTTGAGAATGATAAAGGGTTTGCTTCTATTGCATTCATGGAATTGCACCCATTGTCACGAACACTTCTTTGCAATGTGTTGTGATTATTTCCACATTTATCATTAAAAATCTTGTCTCTGCAGTTTTATTTACCTTTGAATTCTCTCCTTTGCTTTAGGAGGTGGAGTTGTCTTGGCTAGTCTTGTAGGAACATCGGTGCAAACTGAGAGCCCATTTCTCTTGTATAGCAAGGACACGTACTGGGAGTACTTGTGGCAGATATACTCTTCTTTGGCTTTTTAGAAGGTCTCTTCCTGACCTTTTGCCTGCTCTATTTGGCTAACCTCACTGTTCGGGGTGGGGAGGAAAGGAGTTTGGCAAGTGGGACTGTTTCAGTAATGATACCTCCCTTCCCAAATTTCATCCCACAGATGAAAGACAGGGGAGAGGGAAGGAATACTACAATGCTGCCCCAAAATTTGGCTTTTAAAATCTGAAATAGTAGCATGTAAGGCGGGAGAGCTGAGCTGCTACATTATTTGTCTGACAAGAAGCCGAGAAGCTGGAATAAAGGCAGAAAGGGTGTGGGCAAGCTCTGGAATTTTGAGTACAAGTCTGAGCTGCCTCAGGTATTTGCAGGAAGAGAAGCACAACACAAAATGTCTAGATTGTTGGCAGAGGTGGTGATCCAGAAATATGTGTTGTGCACATTCTTTACACAAAGAAGTCTTATTCCTGATCAGAGAAAACAAACAAAAATTCATATATACATTTACCACATCATAGTATGTGCCATCCTTTTCATCTTTTAGATCCTGGTCTAAACCCATGTGGGACAAACAATATTGTCACTGACAGTGATGCCATCGTTTTAGTACAACCAAAATAATATTTTAGCAAGAGGGTAGGTAGGCTCAAGGCTGCTTGAGCATCATTTATTGAATTGCTTTAAATTTGCTACTTCTTTCCTAGCTTTAGCACTGCCATCTGGTGCTTTTACTTGGAATTGCAAGCTATTTCAACCACAGTGATAATTTTTTCTGAATTTCATAGACAATGTACCTTCCTGACAGGTTTGAAGTACACACAGCTTCCTTTGCAAAATCACCAGTAAGTCTCACAGAGGCAGGTTGCCCTGTTGCTGCAGCCAGCTCGTCTCTGGCATCCACTCACCTTGTGTATTCTTTGAGATTCCAAACTCTAGTCATTTTCTAGGTGTCACACTGAGAAGCAATAGTAGCTTCATAACACTGCTTGCATATAATCCTCCATGTAGAAAAGCACCGTTTTCTGTGTGGTCAAATTCATTGAGCTTTCCTCAAAAGCAATATATCATCAATATCAGACTCTGATGCTTGGAGTCACTTTTGTCAGCTCTCATGCCTCATAGTTTTTTTTCATTGCTTACGTATCTCCCTCTCTATCTTTGTTCTGGTACTCCTTACATTCCTACTGTAAGCAGTGTCAGGATGAGCTCCACCCTGACATCTGGTGGTGAGGTGTGGCAAGTTGTGGAAAAGAACTTCAGGGGCTGATCTCATTTGCATAGGCACACCCACCCCGCCTAGAATGAGGCCATAGCTGCCCAAATGGTCACTTTGGCTGCTGTGGGATCCCCAGTGTCTCTGTTATTGGGGCAGGAAGAATAAATTGTTATTACCCTGATTATGGGAACTGTGCTTGGAACCGTACTTGGCCTTTTGTTACGATGGAGGGACTCACCATCAACTAAGTAGCACTCGCTAGGCAAGGGTCATGGGTTCCAAAACTCTGTGAATTGAGAGAGGTTGGGGACAAGTATTAATACTTGGTGGCATGGGCCCCTTGGTGAGGGCCTTAGATGCTAATTGCTCTTTTTTCTCTCTCCACTGTGGAATATCAGAGCTAATTTTGATTTCATTAGGAGTCTAGTTACAGGCTGCTGAGCTCACTTTGGGCTAATGGTGCACCAGCACTGAGGCTCCCTTACTACAAGCTGAATGCACCGAAGAGCTGAACTGACTAAGAGCTGAAATCACTGAGCGTTGTGTTAAGTAGTGGGGGAGCCTGAAGATCCATTGTGGAGCAGTTTGTGGGACGGCTGGAGTGCCTTGTGGACAGGCTGGTGGAGCAGTTCATAGGACAGCGGGAGCTGCTGGTGGGACACGGAGCAGTTCGTGGGACGGCGGGAGCTGCTTGTGGGCTGCGGAGCTGAGCGAAGCAGTTCGTGGGGCGGCTGGTGGAGCGGAGCGAAACCTATGGAGCTGTGGGGCAGTCAGCTTCAGATCATGTAAGGTGCCTTTTACCCCCGCCCCCATCTCCACCCAGGTTGGGAGGTAAAGCTCTGCAGATAAACTTTTGAACTCTGGGGCTGCCCTGACCAGGGACAGAGACTTTTGGGTCATTGGACTTTTGGGACTTTGGGTGATTTGGGGTTGCTGGACTCAAGAACCAAAGGGAAAGGGCATGCCCCAATTTGCTTGGGGTGGGTTTTTTGCTCATGGGTTGCGTTATGAATCCTGGTGGTGGTGTTTCCCCAACATAATGCCACATTGTTTTTCTCTGTTATTAAAAGGCTTTTTGCTACACTCAGACTAGGTGCTTGTGAGAGGGGAAATATTGCCTCTTGGAGGTGCCCAGCGGGGGTGGTATATATTTGTCCCAGGTCACTGGGTGGGGGCTCGAGCTGGTTTGCATTGTGTTATTGGAATGGATCCCCTAGATATTGAACCTGGCCCTTGTTGCTGCCAACTCGGATGGGCAGAAGGGTTACACTACTTTACTCTGCTTGGGCTGCTGATTTTGAAGCAATCTAGTTCAGTGATACAATCCAATGAGCCCAGCACTTCAGCTCTTTCCCAGCAATCTGTAACCTGTTCTCATCATTCAGTCAGCTATCTTAGTGTCTTCATTAAATTTCATTACAGAGATTAGTATTAGTTAGTTACTAATAGTCCTATCTTTACCCTAGATTTCCACATTGGAGTCTCTGTTTTGAAGCTAAAACCTCCAAAAGTCCAACTCTTTCTTAGTCATTAAAATATAAGAACATAAGAATGGCCATACTGGGTCAGACCAAAGGTCCGTTCAGACCAAAGGTCCAGTATCCTGTCTTCCGACGGTGGCCAGTACCAGGTGCCCCAGAGGGAATGAACAGAACAGGGAATCATCAAGTGATCCATCCCCTGTTACCCATTCCCAGCTTCTGGCAAACAGAGGCTAGGGACATCATCCCTGCCCATCCTCGCTAATAGCCATTGATGGACTCATCCTCCATAAACTTATCTAGTTCTTTTTTGAATCTTGTTATAGTTTTGGCCTTCACAACATCCTCTGGCAAGGAGTTCCACGGGTTGACTGCGTTGTGTGAAAAAATACTTCCTTTTGTTTGGTTTAAACCTGCTGCCTATTAATTTAATTTGGTGACTCCTAGTTTTTGTGTTATGAGAAGGAGTAATTAAAACATCCTTATTTACCTTCTGCACACCAGTCATGACTTTACAGACCTCTATCATATCCCACCTTAGTCGTCTCTTTTCCAAGCTTAAAAGTCCCAGTCTTATTAACCGCTTCTCATATGGAAGCTGTTCCATGCCCCTTTTTTGTTGCCCTTTTCTGAACTTTTTCTAATTCCAATATATCTTTTTTGAGATGGGGCGACCACATCTGCAGGCAGTACTCAAGATGTGGGTGTACCATGGATTTATATAGAGGCAATATGAGATTTTCTGTCTTGTTATCTATCACTTTCTTAATGATTCCCAACATTCTGTTCTCTTTTTTGACTGCCGCTGCACACTGAGTGGATGTTTCCAGAGGACTATCCACAATGACTCCAAGATCTCTTTCTTGGGTGGTAACAGGTCATTTAGACTCCATCATTTTATATATATGGTTGAGATTATGTTTTCTAATGTGTGTTTGGCTATTACTTTTTGAGTTTTGGCTAACTATTCTTCAAATTCTTTTTTAGCCTTCCTAATGATATTTTTACACTTCATTTGCCAGAGTTTATGCTCCTTTCTATTTTCCTCAATTGGATTTAACCTCCACTTTTTAAAGGAAGCCTTTTTGCCTCTAACTGCTTCTTTTAGTTTGTTGTTTAGCCATAGTGGCATTTTTTGGTTCTCTTACAATGTTTTTTTAATTTGGGGTATACATTTAAGTTGAGCCTCTATTATGGTATTTTTAAAAAGTTTCCTTGCAGCTTGCAGGTATTTCACTTTTGGCACTGTACCTTTTAATTTCTGTTTAACTAACTTCTCATTTTTGTGTAATTTCCCTTTCTGAAATTAAATGCTACAGTGTTGGGCTGCTGCGGTGTTTTCCCCACCACAGGGATGTTGAATTTAGTTATGTGGTCACTATTACCAGCTATATTCACCTCTTGGACCAGATCCTGTGCTGCACTTAGGACTAAATCAAGAATTGCCTCTTCTCTTGTGGGTTCCAGAACTAGCTGCTCCAAGAAGCAGTCATTTAAGGTAAGTCATTCATAAGAAACTTTATCTCCACATCCTGTCCTGAGGTGGCATGCACCCAGTTAATATGGGGATAGTTGAAATCCCCCATTATTATTGAGTTTTTTAATTTTTATAGCCTCTCTAATCTCCCTAAGCATTTCACAGTCACTATCACCGTCCTGGTCAGGTGGTTGGTAGTATATCCCTACTGCTATATTCTTATTATTAGAGCATGGAATTACTATCCACAGAGATTCTGGGGTACAGTTTGGTGCATTTAAAATTTTTACTTCATTTGATTCTACTCTTTCTTTCACATAATGCCAACATGACCTGTTCCGTCCTTCCAATATCTTTTCTACGCTGGTATTACTGTCCCATTGATTATCCTTATTCCACCAAGTTTCTGTGATGCCTAATATATCAATATCCTCATTTAATACGAGGCACTCTAGTTCACCCATCTTATTATTTAGATGTCTAGCATTTGTATATAAGCACTTTAAAAACTTGTCACTTTTTAGCCGTCTGCCATTACATGATGGGACATAGAGAATTTCCATTAGTAGATCCTCCCCGAAGGGATGCCTCTATCTGAAACCAATGCTCCTCCGCACCCGTTGGCTTTCCCCCAGCCCTTAGTTTAAAAACTGCTCTCTGACCTTTTTACTTTAAGTGCCAGCAATCTGGTTCCATTTTGGTTTAGGTGGAGCCCACCCATCCTGTATAGGCTCCCCCGTTTCCCAAAAAATTCCCAGTTCCTAATAAACCGAATTCCTTCCTCCCTACACCATCGTTTCATCCATGCATTGAGACCCTGCAATTCTGTCTGTCTAACTGGCCCTGCACATGGAACTAGAAGCATTTCAGAGAAAGCTACCATAGAGGTCCTGGACTTCGATCTCTTACCTAGCAGCCTAAATTTGGCCTCCAGGACCGCTCTCCTATCCTTCCCTTTGTCATTGGTACCTACATGTACCATGACCACCAGCTCCTCCCCAGTATTACACATACATCTATCTAGATGTCTTGAGAGATCTGCAACCTTTGCACCAGGTAGGCAAGTCACCATGCAGTTCTCCCAGTCATCACTAACCCAGCTACGTTTCTAATGACCGAATCCCCCATAACTATTACCTCTCTCTTCCTAATAACTGGAGTTCCCTCCCCTGGGGAGGTACCTTCAGTGCAAGAAGATACCATGACATCATCTGGAAGGAGGGTCCTAACTATGGGATCGTTTTCCTCTGCTCCAGTTGGATATTCAACTTTTCTGAGACTTTCATCCTCCTCAATGACACAGAGGCTGTCAGACTGGGGGTGGAACAGTTCTCCTATGTCCCAGAAAGTGTATCTATGTATCTCTCTGTCTCCCTTAGCTCCTCCATTTCAGCCACGCTGGTCTCCAAAGCCCATACATGGTCTGTGTGGGCCAGGAGCTCCCTACACTGAATGCACACATACACCACCTGTCCATACGGCAGGTAATCATACATGCTGCATTGGTGCAATAAACTGGATAGCCCCCACTCTATTGCTGGACTTCTGCCTGCATTCTCTTTTTACTCCTGCAGCTCATTCCTTTGTTGATGTTTTGTTTTTATCAGGGGATGTTTTGGGCTTTAAGGTTAAAGAATGTTAAGTGTATCTAACCCCCCTCACATTCTCCCTCTAAACTCCTTCGCAAAACTCCCCTGTTAGCTGATCCTGTTCACTAGCTTCTCTGGTCACTTCGGAGTGGGCTTTTTAAAGCCCCAGTGTTCCTGAGTAGCCCTGCCCCCTGGTTAAGGGTTGATAGGTGCTAAAGGGCTTGGGGATCAAAGCCTCGTTAAGAAGCTCTCAGCCTTGCCTAGCAGGCCGCTGGGCTCAGCACATGTTCCCCCAAACAAACAGACCACATGGTATATTTCAGTCAAGCAGCAAAACTCTTTCAGGGCCCAGCATTGTAGAACATAGAGCCTGCTACAGTACTTACCCACTCCATTATTTGTAGCTTGAATATTCTGCTTTAAGAAAGGCTTTTCCTTTTCCGGAAAATTTTATTTTTTGTTGCCTTTCCTGCTAACAATTTTTTATTTACATTTATAAAATGTGCCTATCATTAACATCAGAGTACACTTCCAATAAATAAAACTGCATGATATGTCAGTTAAACCAAGGCTTACTAACACAAAGAGCTCCATTACCAAACAAATTATCTTAAACAGCCCCCTCAAAAAATACCCCACCATATTTAAATAGATAGGTTTTGCTTGTCTTCAAACTTGGACTCGGTTCAACTGGTTGTAGACAAAAATTCCAGAGTCAGGGAGCCCACGCATGCTGAGAATACCCTACCACCACTCTCCTCATATTTAAATCTAGGCACTGTCATTTGGTGCTAACTACAAGTACTGTGGTGCAGATTAGAATCATAGGACTGGAAGGGATCTCAATAGATCACCTAGTCCAGTCCCCTGCACTCAAGGCAGGACTAAGTAATAATTAGACCATCCCTGACAGGTGTTTGTCCAACCTGTTCTTAAAAACCTCCAATGACAGAGATTCCACAACTTCTCTAGGCAATTTGTTGCAGTGCACAACTACTCTGGCAGTTAGGAAGTGTTTCCTAATGTCCAACCTAAACCTCCCTTGCTGCAATATAAGCCCATTGCTCCTTGTCCTATCCTCAAAGGTTAACAAAAACAAAAACAATTTTTCATCCTCCTCCTTTTAACAACCTTTTATGTACTTAAAAACTGTTATAATGTCCCACCTCAGTCTCCTTTTCTCCAGACTAAACAAACCCAATTTTTTCAATCTTCCCTCATTGGTCATGTTTTCTAGACCTTTAATCATGTTTGTGACTCCCTTCTGACTTTCTCCAATTTGTCCACATCTTTTCTGAAATGTGGCACCCAGAACTGGACACAATACTCCACCTGAGGCCTTATCAGTGTGGAGCAGGGTGGAAGAATTACTCTCATGTCTTGCTTACAACATTTCTGCTGATACGCCCCAGAAAGATATTTGCCTTTTTTTTTCTTTCTTTTTTTTTTTAACAATAGTGATACACGGTTGACTCATATTTACTTTGTGATCCACTATAACCCTCAGATCCATTTCCACAGTACTCCTTTGTAGGCAGTCATTTCCAATTTTGAATGTGTGCAATTAATTGTTTCTTCCTAAGTGAAGTACTTTCCATTTGTCCTTATTGAATTTCATCCTATTTACTTCAGACCTTTTCTCCAGTTTGTCCAAATCATTTTGAATTTTAATCTTATCCTCCAAAGCACTTCCAATCCCTCTCAGCTTGGTACCATCCACAAACTTTATAAGTGTACTCTCTATGCCATTATCTAAATTATTGATGAAGATATCGAGCAGATCAGGACTGTACTCAAGAAGTCCTTCCAGCTTGTCTGTGAACTACTCTCTGGGAATGGTTTTGCACCCACCTTATGCGAGACAGTATCAAAAGCCTTACTAAAGTCAAGATATACCATACCACATCTACTACTTCTCCCATATGCACATGGCTTGTTACCCTGTCAAAAAAGCTATTAGGTTGGTTTGACATGATTTGTTCTTGAGAAATCCATGTTGACTGTTACTTATCACCTTATTATCTTCTAGGTGTTTGCAAATTGATTATTTGTTTATTTGCTCCATTATCTTTCTGGGTACAGAAGTTAAGCTGACTGGTCTGTAATTCCCTGGGTTGTCCTTATTCTCGTTTTTATAGATTGGCACTATATTTGCCATCTTCCAGTCCTCTGGAATCTCTCCCGTCTTCCAGGAGTTTTCAAAGATAATCACTAATGGTTCAGACATCTCCTCGGTCAGCTCTTTGAGTATTCTTAGGATGTATTTATCAGGCCCTGCCATGCTGAAGACATCTAACTTTTCTAAGTGATTTTTAATTTGTTCTTTACCTGTTTTAGCCTCAGATCCTACCTCATTTTTACTGGCGTTCTCTATGTTAGACATCCGATTTCTACTAACCTTTTTGGTGAAAACTGAAACACAGTCATTTAGCACTTCTGCCATTTCCACATTTTCTGTTATTGTCTTTCTCCCCTCATTGAGTAATGGGCCTACCCTGTCTTTGGTATTCCTGTTCCTTCTAATGTATATATAGAATGTTTTCTTGTTACCCTTTATGTCTCTAGCTAGTTTAATCTCAATTTGTGCTTTGGCCTTTGTTAGTTTACTTTTATGAGGTGGCATGCTCTCTCTCCGATAATTCAAAAATCAGGAAATGGCAAGTTCGAGGTTGAATGTGTAGCCTTAACTTTGCTTCTTGTGCATGTATATTATTATGCTACAGTCTTAATTGCATGATCCCAAACTGTCTTAAATAACATTAAATATTTTTCTGCAACTTTAGATACATATGTAGCTACTTGTAATATTTTTAAGTTATATTTACACTAATGTCATTGTCAAAGATCCAGCATATTTTTGACAGACTTTTATGTAAGTTTCCTTTTCTCTGAGGTATTTTAATAATTTGGTCAGGAATTGTGTGATATATAGTTTCTTTTTAACCACTAGCACAGGCAGTTGAGGGGATAAGGCAGTTGACTACAAAACGAAGTTAGTTGTGTATAGATGTGCAATGCTCTTTTTCTTAGGGGCAGGTCAGGGCGTGAGGCAAATAGCTTTGTGAAGTTGGGTGGCCAGCAAATTTTTACTGATACTCTGTGTTTTATATTTAGGCCAAATTTTTTGTATGTAGGTGCCTAAAGTCAGGTACTTAAATTCATATTAGGCACCTAAATAAGTGGTCTGATTTTAAGAGGCCTTTAGCACAAACAGCTCTTGATCAGTTTCCCTTATTTGATTTTCAGAAAGTAGACCTGCAACCATACTACTGTGTGTGGTGTTTTCTGCCTCAACTGTTTGGTGTCAGAGATCTGGACTTAATAGACACTCCAACATTTATATATGTCCCTAATGAAGGAAATGATTAGGACGGGTTTTCTCTGTAATGATGTCACAGCATCAAATATTGGACGATACTTTTATTTTGAGATTTGATCACATATTTAATTTGCAACAGGCTCTGTATCAGGTAGGATGATAATACAGCACACTCACGTGCAAGAAGAAACTGAGGAGTGTGATCAGTATTATTCAACAAGAGCAAGGGACTTCAAATCATGAACACAAGTATAAAAATAAATGAGATCATTACTGATTTCCAAAGTTCTTCCACAGCTAGGTCTGCTATATCCAGATTTGAGATGCAGGAGTAGATTCCAAATGAGATCCGCCTGCTTGATAAGGGGAAGAGATCCCAAGAAAAAAAAGCTGGGGAGAAAGTCTCCCTGGATGAAGGCCTTTTTAATGGGTCTGCTTCGCATCTTCAGTAGTTTATGCTGGAGAGAAGATTGTGACAGACTGTACTCTTATGTTCACCACTTTTACAAGACTACAATAAATTTTGTACAAAGTATGCCTTGTAAGGTATCATTTGAAAACTCATAATCTACTGAACATTGTTGTCTTGATTACATGTATATAGCAACATTATATGTAAAGTTATAAGATTTACTGTATGACATTACTGAGATATGCTCCAAGTTTAGAAAAGCAGCCCAAACTAGTTCCTCAGAGACAGAAGGTTAGCCAGTACCTCAGCCAGGTGTCAACATAATCAAGTGGACTATTACCGGGTTGAGCAACCATTCTTTGGCAGGAAGAAGGGTGCGAGTGAGAAATTTACATCTTGGCAAACAGACTTGCTGTCGCCTGAACCCCAGCTGGAGATTATTCTCAAAGAGAAGGAAAAGATATAAAAATGAGGAATAGAGGCCCCAAATCACCTCTCTCCCCTCATCTCTATTCACAGTATCAACAATGTTTGAAAGACAAAGGAAGCATCAGTGAACTTGGGGGAGTGTTCCTGCATGAAGGAATCTAGCCAGACTGCTGTGAATACATGGTGAGAGTAATCCATTTGCTTTAAACTCACTTACTTGACAAATTAGGTATTAGTTTGTGTTTTACCTTTTATTTCGTTGTAACTGATTCTGACTTTTATGCCTCATTACTTGTAATCATTTAAAATCTATCTTTCTGTAGTTAATAAACTTATTTTATTTATCTAGGACAAGGTGTTTGGGTTGAAGTGTTTGGGAGCCTCCATTTGAGATAAGATTTGTGCATATTTTATTTTCTATTAATGAAATGACCAACTTTTTATGAGCTTGTTCTGCACAGAAGGAAAGAGCTGGGCAGTACAAGCTGTACTTTTCTGGGGACAAGTCTAGGACTGGGAATTTGCTGTGTTGCTTTCCAATATATTTTAGGAGTGGCTGACCAGAAGCACTTATATATTCAGCTGGGAGTGTTTTTCATGCTAGAGGCCGTGTGAGAACAGAGCAGGAGTGGTTGTTCTCACCGCAAAGCAGTATAAAAGGCACTCCACGTTGGAAAGTTGAGGGGACACAGCTGTCCGTCAGTCAAGATTGTACTATGGTGCAGGAGTTGTCAACCTTTTCTTTTTTTTTTTCCTGGGGCTCCCCCAACATGCTATAAAAACTCCAGGGCCCAGCTGGGGAGGGGTGGAAGGGGGGCCTCAGGGTTCCTGGAGTCAGCCACAGGGAGGTAAGGGGGGACTTGGGGCTTTATCCCTGCAGGGCTCCAGCCATGGAGTGGGGGGTGCGCTTGGGGCTTCTGCTCTGTGAGGCGCTGGGGCTCAGGCGGGGGAGGGGGCTCAGGGCTTCTGCCCTGCACGGCATGGGGGCGTGGGGAATTCTGCCCTGTAGGGTGCCAGAGCTCTGGGGGGAGGGGCAGCTCAGCTTATTAAAAATAATGATCAGTTTTCCCAGTTTATGAAAACTGAAAGATCTGCACAGAATGGATGCATGATGGTCATGTGCCTTCTAGAGACATGCTGAGCGCATATTCTTTAAATAGAATGCAGCCAAAAGATAATTGCAATATTTATAAATGCTGCAGAACAAAGAGTTGTAAATAGGAAGTGATGATAGTTTTGTGGTTAAAGAACAACATAAGGAGAAGACCTGGGTTATAGTCCTAGCTCTTCTACCGATTTCCTGTGTGACCTTGGGCAAGTTACTTCACCTGTCAGTCCTCCATTTCTTTATCTGTAAAATGGGGATTATAACACTTGCCTTCCTCAAAGGGATGTTGAAAATAATTCTGTAAGACTTGTACAGTACCAGACATTCTGAGATGGAAGGTGCTATATAAGTACAAAGTATTATTATAAATGGAAAACATAGGCGCTCTCTAACTAGCCTCTTAGTTAAAAAATTAATCTAACTACATTAGGAAACCTAAGAAATATAGTTAATAAAAATCATTCTCAAAGGCTTTGATTACTTGCTTAATGCGTCTGTTTATGTGTGTATGTCTCTCCATGTCCTTGACTCTCCTGGAATACGCTTGCAACTCTTTCATCTCATTCAGGCTTTTTAAAATGAAGGAAATGCTGATGTGAGCTCCTGATCCACCACCCAGTAGATCCTTTTAAAAAATCTTTGTACCTTTTGGCATAGCAAATGTTAGCTACTTTAATTTGGCTGCCAAGCTACGCTGTCAAAGAGTGAAGAAGTTCCCCAGCACATCCAGGAACAAAGCAAAGTTTTTCTGGATATGTGGTGCATTTTAGGACAACCAAACCAATGGGGCATCGGAGCTCCTTTTTTGGCTGAGGCCTTCCTGTTGCTACAGATTTAACAGTGGTGATAATAATTAATACTTCACAATTCTATACAACGTTTCATCTGAGGATTTGAAAGCATGTTGAATATTCTTACCTTTTATTTAATATTTATTTAGTCACACTGCTACAGTGCAGCCACTTGCTTGGTAGAATAAATCAGATTTTTAACTATGTAAAGCAAAATGATTCAATAGTTTAATACAGCAAATGAAGAAAAATATCATTCAATAAGACTGCAAGGAGAATTTAGATAGACAGGATGTTATTAACCAAATGGGAGGTTGGCAGGGATGCTGGGAATTATACCCCTACTCTAACAAAAAGTGCCATGTGATTTTTTTCAGTGACCTCAGTTGTTCAGAACCTCATTTTTACCTTTCATCCTAAACATCCAGTAATACATACGTGATTGTTCCTAACACTAGGATTGCATCTTAGATTCATTATTAATTCTGATGGAAGAGAACGATGTAGCACTATGACTGATGTGACATGGATACCCCAACACAGTTCTAATGAATTAAAATATAATACTTTATAATTTTAAGAAGCTTTACAAATGTTAATTAGGCCTCACAACACCACTGTGAGGTAGATGTAAGCATTATCCCCATTGTACAGATGAGAAAACAAAGGCACAGAAAGTTAAGTGACTTGCGTAAATATCACCTACGTGGCTGAGCTGGAAATATGATCCACAGTCTCAGTCCTGCTAGGACTTAAATGCATGCTTAGTTTGATACATGTGAATAGTCCCACTGAAGTGAATGGGAGATTTGCTTTTAACATTTAGGGAAGCAGGATCAAGCTCAAAATGCAGACTTCAAGTGACGCTGTTAACTTGACAATCATTTATGTCTAAAAATGTTGTACCTACTATGTCATGAACAACAATGAAGACAGTTAAAGCTGAAAAAAGCCAGCTGAAAAAAATGTTTTCCTCTAATTTTCAGTTTGTTTAGCTTGTGCATTTAACTGAACTTTAGGCATGGTCATTTTTCCTGTTTCCCTCTATAGTTGGTTGGCAAGGGAGAAAATGACTAATTGAAAAAATCCTAGCAATCAACAGGAGAGCAGAAAACTCTCTTAAATATTTTAGAGGACTTACAAATACAGATAGACACATACACATTCAAAGAAACACTTTTTATAGAGCATACTGTTAGAAATTTTTTCAAATAAAAGTGAGTTAGTTCAAAGAAATTCAAGATAACAAATGTTGTTTCAAAAGTTTAAATTGCAATTAACATTTTAAAGAAAATATCTGAAAAATCAGTTCCTCCATAACCGTCTTGGTGCTGTTTTACCATCAACTGTTACAGAATAAACACTGAAACCTGACCTTGAGTCATGGGGCCCAAGCTGATGTGAGATTTGCAGTTGGGACCATGAACAGTCACTTGGGGACATGAGAAAAGAGAGTAAGGTTAGTGAAGTACAGAAAAAATCTTCACCCATGTTTTACAATGCAACAATCTCTAATTCCAGCTTATGTGTTCATTGTATTTGATTTAGGATTTTAAGCATACTTTGTATATTTTCTTGTACAGATTTGCAATTCATTTCAGATACATTATTTGCTTGGTTATTGACTTTAGGTCATTTTAATGAGCTATTTCTGTATGTTAGGAGCTTTGTGGTATTTTCACATCTCTACAAAAATATCTCACTACAAATATAGAGTTACATATTTACCAATTATTCTTTGTATTCAGCATTTTATTCTAATACTCTTTCTTCCTTTCTCCAAGGCTCAGAAAGATTAACATGAAAGCCTGTGTTAGAAAATGATGTGACTAAAGCTGGAAAACTCAAATTTTCTGTTCCATGGGAAATTTTGACACTTCAAAATGTCTTTGTTATCCCCAATTGGAATGAATATTCAAAATTAAAAAATTTCCAATGAAACAAAATTTCCAAAAAGTTTCAGGAATATAAAACAACCTCACAGAAATATTTTGTTTTGATAAAATTGAAACCTTACTAATTTTGATTTTTTATTATATTATAAATTGGGCTGTCAAGCAATTGAAAAAATTAATCACTATTAATTGCATGATTAATAACACTGTTAAACAACAGAATACCACTTATTAAAATATTTTGGATGTTTTCTACATTTTCAAATATATTGATTTCAATTATAACGCAGAATACAAAGTGTACAGTGCTCACTTTATATTTTTTATTACAAATATTTGCACTGTAAAAACAAGATATATTATTTTTCAATTCACCTAATACAAGTACTGTAGTGCAATCTCTTTATTGTGAAAGTTGAACTTACAAAACTAGAATTATGTTAAAAAATAACTGCATTCAAAAATAAACCAATGTAAAACTTTAGAGCCTACAAGTCCACTCAGTCCTATTTCTTGTTCGGCCAATCACACAGACAAACAAGTTTGTTTACATTTGCAGGAGATAATGCCAAAGAATCTAACCCAATAGTTTATACATCAAGCCCATGTCTCATGGTTGAACTTTAGTAATACTGTACTTTCAGAAAGACATCCAGTTTTGATTTAGACTTCAAGAGATTGAAAGTGTCACATCTCTAGGTAAGTTGTCCCAATAGTTCATTACCATGGCTGTTTTAAAATTTTATGATTTATTTCTAGTCTGAATTTATCAGTCTTCACCTTCCAATGAGATACTTTTTTCTGATAGATTAAAGAGATGTCTACTATCAAATGATCAAGTACCATGTAGTTACTCGTAGACTGTGATCAAGTCACCGCTTAACCTACTATTGGATAAATTAAATTTCCTTGTAAGTCACTGTAGACATTCTAAAAATATGTATTTATCTGTGTTCACTGATGTGTTCTCTGCACTCAGAGCAATGCAACCTACTCAAGAATTGCAAAAACTATTATTATTAGGGCTGTCAAATGATTAAAAAAATTAATCACAAGATTTAAAAAATTAATTGTGATTAATTGCAGTTTTTAATCACACTGTTAAACAATATAAGAATACCATTTATTTCAATATTTTGGGTTTTTTTCTAATTTTCAAATATAGGGTCAGGGCTGGAAGCTCTGGGCTTCAGCCCTCCTCGGGGCATGGAGTACGAGGTTCCAGCCGTCTTTGGTGCGTGGGGCTCTCAGGGTGTAGGGCTGGGGGCTCCAGCCTCTCTCGGGGCTCAGGGCTTCAGCTGCTCTTGGGGCTCACCCCCACCACCCGGGAAGCTGCGGGCTGAGACTGCTTCAGCCCCTCTGCTGCCTCTGGAGCTGTGGGCTGGGGCTTCTTCTCCCCCCTGCCACCCACGGAGCGGGGGGTTGATGATTCAGCCCTCCCCACTACCAATGACTCCCACCCCACCCACAGGTATGCAATTAACACGTTAAAAAATTAACACTTTAATTTTGCTTTCAATTAGTCACAGGTGTTAACTGCATGACCTATACCCACCCTATCATCTCTCACTCACTATCAAGATGTCGACTCCAGCCTCCATTGCCCTCTTTTTAAATTTTTGAACAAGCAACTTTATGGTTTCTCCTATGCTGTCCCTCATACTTGGGAGGAGCTCCCAGAAAACATCAAGACAGCTACTTTCAGCCGTGGTGGAGGCTTCCCAAATGTGTGGGGGGGCCCCTGCTCCTCTGTGGCTCTGTCCCTGCCCCACCCCTGGCCAAGCTGGAAGCCGGAGTGAGCTAGGAATCACGGACCCACCACCTACCTGGGGTGGAGGGGCTGAGAGCAGCCCCCAGCCTGTGTCCCCACCCTGTGGGCCCCCCACCCAGGGCAGGTGGAGGGTTTGTGGGTCCCCACAGCTGCCCACGTGGCTCTTACCCTGACCTGGCTCTGACCGGGGGACGGGGCCTCAGAGCTGCAGCCGAGCCATGGTAAGAGCTGCGAGGCCAGGCAGCTGTGAGGAGCCGCAAACCCTCCACCTTCCCTAAGTGGCAGGCCCAGGGGTGGGGACACAAGCTGGGGGCTGCTTTCAGCCCCCTGCCCCCTCAGCCTGTGCAGGTGGAAGGTCCATGGGGCGGCGCCCCCTGCTGCCTGGGCTCTCTGGCCAGGCTCCAGCTGCCTGCCTGGTGGGGATGGAGCAGGGCCTTGGGGGGAAGGGGAGGGGCGAGGGCCAAGGGGCCATGTCAAAAAAGTGGACAGGCCAGGCCCGTAAACTTTCAAAAAGTAGGAAGGCCATGGCCCCCTGGCATCCCTATTCTGGCGCCCCTGGCTACTTCATTATTCTCCTTCAAAACCCTGCTTAAAACTCTCCTTTGCTGTGAAGCCTAAAAAACTTGGCAACTGTTAGGCTGCTGGTATGTTGAGACCATTGTCTATCAAGCTGACCAATATTTTCTCATTGTTTCATTGTACTCCCCTGTTTGTCTGTCTGTCTATCCATCTGTTGTCTCTTGTCTGATACTTAGATCATAAGCTTTTGTGGGGCAGGGACTGTCTTTTTGTTCTGTGATTGTACAGCTCCTAAGACAATGGGGTCTTGGTCCATGACTGAAGCTTCTAGCTGCTATGGTAATACAAATGATAAATAATAATGATACCCATTATGATATTTCAGAATCATAAACAAAGAATATGGTTTTGTTGTGATTAGGAGTTGGAAACCTAAATGGGTAATTGCATGTGTGTTCACTCATGCATGAGTATGTGCATTTTAACAGTGTGTTCTTATTATTCTGTTCCATGATGGTTTTTTTTAGTTTTAGAGCCATGACCTATATAATAGTCATAATTAGAAATGATTAACAGGAGCAGAAACTGTTATAGTTAAGTTTCAGAGTGATAGCCGTGTTAGTCTATATCAGCAAAAATAGTGAGGAGTACTTGTGGCACCTTAGAGACTAGCACGTTTATTTGGGCATAAGCTTGAAGTGGGTTTTAGCCCACTTCAAGCTTATGCCCAAATAAATGTGTTAGTCTCTAAGGTGCCACAAGTACTCCTCGTTCTTTTTGTTATAGTTAAAGTGTGTCCATTTTACAAACTGAAATTATGTCAGTAACAAAATGTTTGCTAGTTGTTGGGTTTCCTTGGGATCTAAAGATTTTGTGAAGCAACAATGTTTCCTGGCACTGTATTGTCAATGTTCTTTATATGGTATATGAGTAACCCGCATGTGCCTTGGTAGATGAAATGTATTTACATTACAAAGTCAAACATTTGAAAGTCAGGAAATGCCAGTTTTATGATAAGCCATTCAACATTAATTCTACCTCTTCGTGCATCCATCATGTGCACTGAAGGAGGAAAAAGATTGTGGAAAAAGTGATAAGTGATCATCTAACTAAAGACTGTACCATAATGCATACACACAAGGGAGCTGAATTAAGGTTGCACAGGTAACTACAAAAATGGCATTTCCTAACTTTTGAGTGCTTGACTTTGCAACTACATAATTTTCCTTTATATCATTTTTATAGATTTTTTTTTAAAGAATCAGTTAAAAACATTTTTATTACGTTCAAATGTAACAACTCCCATATCATGCATTATCAGCAGGGTTTTAGACCTTGAACATTCAGCACTGAAGAGCAGATTGTTAGCACTTGAGCTGTGGCAATAACTACATTAACTGGCTGCAGGAGAAAATTGTTGTCCTGGTGTGGAGGGGCAGGTGTGATGTTCTGTTAGTTCTAGAGGGTGGTCATGGGAGCCTGGTCTATCTCTTTCTAATCTCTGCAGGAGTTTCAGGAGCTTCTGTCCTATGTGGGACCACCTGAGGAGAGGATGGGATTCTAGGACTGTGTGCCATGCCAGCTCAGGGTTAGGGGTGGGGGACAGCCCAGCCCAGCCCAGCCATCCCTCTCCTTCTTCACCATTGCTACAGTGAGGGCTATTGCTGCTGCTTTGGTGGCCTGAACACAATCTTGGATTTAGTTCAAGTTCAATTATTATTTTGATATGATCCCAAAATGTTCCTATGGAATGTAACTGTGCTAAGGGAAATGGTGATTTTTAACAGTTTATAACTCCATTAAACCTGAACAGATTTTCAGGGGAAAAAGAAAAGGTGCTTCTCTATTCTGAGAGCTTTCTCCAAGTTGAACTTCAGAGGCCTGCTGCAAATGATAGAAGTGTTAGAGATTTTCAAAAGCTAGTCACAAGAACCTTTTACAAAGTGTTGTGTAATGTAAATATGTGGGTTACTTCTTCCTCCCTCTATAATTTAGTAAAGACCACATGAGTAAGAATTTCCAGGAGTGGGCCCTTAGTCTTCTTTTAACCACAGATTAATGCACGCAAGCAGCATTTTGCAAAGATGAACATGTAACCCATGTCAGTGTGTGTTATGTGTGACATCCCTCTGCTGCGTTGACACAGTCTATGGGTCTATTTCAGCTCTTGGCTAGAGACGCTTGCTCATTAGCTCAAGTAGAGACTCCTGCTTTTAGTGTTAGGGCCCTTAGTGTTTTGATCAAGATGGTGGCCCGTAACCCATCTGGAGGGGTCACACATATGCATACCTGCCTTCAAGAGGAAAATGAAAAGCCTGACATTTCCACCTTTCCTGACATCCTCAGCCACCTCCCTCCAAATGATAAAATTTTCCCAGTGTCTCTTTATCTTTTCTACTCAACATCATGATTAAGTAGTGGAACCTAGCCAGGTTGGAGACCAAACTCCAGAGATTATGGAGGCTGCAAATCTCCATCAGATCCTGCATCTGTACCAAGGTGGGCAAGCAGTGCAGGCATCGTATGGTGGTTTCTTTTAGGCCACAACCTTGTTTGCATTGAAGATAGTTGAAATTTTTCCAGTGGGACAGTTTTCTGTCACAAAATTCTGATTCCACAAAATGGAAATGTTTCACAGGACGGTGAATTGATAACAAGGATGTGTGACAGGAAATTATCAAAATGTTTCTTTTCTATGTTTGTTAGAGTAAGATTTATAATTTCAACTTTTCTATGAAATATGATGTAATGTATAATATGAAAATCACACTGCTAAGCTGCAGGGAGCTATTGGGGAACACGGCATTTGGAGAGGGCAGCGGAGCTTTTGATTTTTCATCCCAGTTCAGGATGGAAACAGAAGTCTTGGCATTTTGCAGTTTCCTGGGGGCTGGAGGGGTCGTATTTTGGCCAGCCCTCATTTGCAGCATGACACAACTCGGTGACATCATTGGGTGGTCGTGAGGCTGGTGACGACATAGAGCAGGTCGGGTGACAGCCTGAAACGCTGCTGGGGTGTCACCATGGCAGGAGCAGGAGAGTCTTGGATCTGGCAGGGGCCTTGTAGGCCCCCCCCCCCAAAAAAAAACCCCTGTCATCAGCACCGAGGGGCCGGGGCCGGGGAGATCTGTATATTTTTGTGCTAATCCTAGCCGCCCCCTGCGATGGTAACGGGCTCTACGTGTGGGTCTGGGGTCAGTATCTGGCTGAGAGGATCGGCGGTCACTTTGTGCCCCGGAACGTCTCCGCCGGGGCTGTGTGAGGAGAGCGGGTGGTGTTCGGCGCTGCGCGCTCCGGGTCGCCCAGCGCACAAGGGCATTGTGGGCGCTTGCTGCTTTCCGCGGGTTCTGTTAAAATGGCGCCCTAGGTAACGGGAGGCGGCGGCCGTTAGGCTGTGAGGCGCAGGGCGCGCGCGCGCGCGGCAGTTGCAGAGGGAGGTTCCCCGCCCCCTCCCCACGCCCCGGGGTGAGGATGGCGTGTCCGGATCAGAAATCCCCCAACGTTCTGCTACAGAATCTGTGCTGCCGCATCCTGGGCAAGAGCGAAGGTAACAGCCCTTCCCCCCCGCCCGGGAGCCCGCGGGGCAGCGCGAGCCCAACGGGGAGCCGCCCCGCGCGGCGTCCCGCGGCTGGAACCGAGGCCCCCTGCGCTGGGGGCGGCGGCGGCTGCTGCTGCTGCTGTCAGCTTGCTCCTCGCTGGAGTAGTGGGGCCGTGCCCGCCCTGAGCGGCAGGCAGGCGTGGGCCGGCTGATGGAGACCCTGCCCCAAGGGAGCGGGGTGAGGCGGCGGCTGAGAGCCTGCTCCGTGCCATGGCCCTGGGGACGGGGAGGAGAAGGAGACCAGGGAATAGATGGAGAGAGTGGGACGTGCTCGCCCTGTGTGTTTCGAGGCGCCAGAAGAGGGAGGAGAGAGACCCCGCTTTCTCCAGGGGAGGGAGCGAAACTTCCATTTGCCTGCTGCTGTGGTAGTTGGGGGGAAAAGGGGACACCCGGGAGTATCTCAGTCTCCTCCTCTCCCTCCAAGCGGCTGCAACCAAGGCAGGGATTCAGCCTTTAGCAACAGCAGCAAAATACTTAAGACTTGTCTACACTTACAGCACTGGAGCAGTGCTGCTTTAGCACTTAGTGAGGACTCTCTCCAGTCGGTGTAAGTGCTCCACCTCCCTGAGGGCAAGCCTGCACTACCCCTGAGAGCTCCCGTCGGCCAGCTTCTTACACCATCACCACCGCAAGAAGTGGAAGCTGTGTTGGCGGGGGAGCGTCTTCTGCCGACATAAACGCTGAACACACCGGCACTAGGTCGATGTAACTTACATCGCTTAGGGAGAATGTCTTTCACACCCCTGAGTGATGTAAGTTACATCGATTTAAGCGGTAGCGTAGACTAACTTGAGAAGCGGTAGTTATGTCAATGGGAGAAGGCCTCCTGTCAACATAGCAGTGTCTACGCTCAGGGTTAGATCAGTATAACTGCATTGCACAGGGGTGTATTTTCCATGTTGCTGAGTGATGTACTTATAGTGACGTGTAGTGTAGACCAGGGCTTAGTTTAATTCTGCTGCTCAGAGCCTGAGGGCAGCCATAAAACGCTGTCAACTGCTGTGTGCTTGGCTTTTGCCTGGGGGTTGCCTTGAAGGTGTGTCCCATTTACCTCTTCTGTGAGAATGTTCACCCTGCTGTGTTAGCCCCCTCCTGTAGCTCAGCTCTGCCCTGCCGATGGCCTGTGCTGGGCCTGGCAACAGCCAGCTCTGGGCTGGAGCAATGGGCTAGCTGCCTGCTGGCTAGACACTGAGCTGAAAGGCTGTGCTCCCTGGGGCTAGGTGCTTCCTGGCAGCATACAGAGCCTTGGCCTGTAGGTGTAAAATTTTGAAGTCCCCTGTCTCTTGCTGATTCTTTTGTTGGTATAGTTTGTCGCTCAGGGGTATGGGAAGAAAAAAAGACACCGCCAGTGTGGACAGCGTCTCCTGCTGGCGTAGCTACCGCTGCTCGTTGGGGGTTGTTTAATTATGTCGATGGGAGAGCTCTCTCCCATCAGCATAGAGTGACTACATGAGAGATCTTACCGTGATGCAACTGCATCGATAGGGCTGTGCTGCTGTAAGCTCTCTAGTGTAGACGTGGCCTTAAAAGAAAAAGCTGCTTTCTGGAGAGAGATGCTCCCCCCTGGAAGATGGGGCATGGGGTGGCTCATTACTCTCTTCTTCCATGGGGAAGGATATACCTCTTTTCTTCCTCTTTTGGTTCCTAGAAATATATAAGGAGAGTACTTCCAACCCTCTCCATCAATTCCCTGTCCTCATTTTCTTCCCTTCCCCATCACATATGCTCTTCTTTGCTCCTATCCTGTCAAGCAATTCTTCCATCAGCTGAATGAGGTTTTATAAGGGCTTAGACCAGGGGTGGGCAAACTTTTTGGCCCTAGGGCCACATCAGGGTTGCGAAACGGTATGGAGGGCTGGATAGGGAAGGCTGTGCCTCCGCAAACAGCCTGGCTCCCGCCACCTATCTGCCCCCTCCCACTTCATGCCCCCTGAATACTTACTATCATCTTCGTGATACATAAATAAGGCCTCAACAGTAGTGTGTGTGGAAAGAGGGGCTGTACATTTGTTTTTCTTAAAGTACTGGGGATGTCCTGTCTAACTTTCCCTGGTTTTGTTGAAGGCCTTTTGAGGGGTGTCTGGGAAATTATTTTTGAGTTTACATACCTTAATTGAAGGGTTGAATGTATGGAATCCCTAACAGAGACATCCAAAAAACCTATGTAATCAAAACAGTCTTACTGAAATTCCTTCTCTCTCAATTGAACATGTACAAGTTTCTTGTAATGTCATAATTTCCCCAGTTCTTGTCTTATCTACCCTGGAAGAACTCTGTGGCAACTACAGAACTTCTAATGTATGTATTGAAAAATAAACCCTAGAAGAAATACAGCTTAGAAAAAAATATGGACTCAACATTAACTAACGTTGTGAGCTCAGGTGTCGCCCTCTGCTGCCACTAGGCTACTGAGCTGGATGGAAATATTTTACTAAAAATACCAAATGTCTTTTTTCTTTTTTTTAAAAAGATGACATTCGAGAACTTAGGACTGAAAAGTCAATATGTACAAGCATGTTAGCATAGTTCAGAGCGGTTTATACTAGTTGGTCAGTGTTGAGGATTTGTAATATACTGAATCATATTATTGTTAATCTATGGTTATATTAGCTTGTTTGGGGATCTCGTTAAATCTTGTTAAGTAAATTTGGCAATACTTAAATGACAGTTCCTGCCAACAAGTGGTATTGTTGAATCAGTATATGAGCTCACCCCGCACTCCCTTCTGCACCCCAACCCCCTGCCGCAGCCCTACATTCATGGCCCTGCCTGCAATTTCCCCCCCCAAGATGTAGCCCTCGGGCCACAAAGTTTGCCCACCCCTGTCCTAGATATATCCATGCACCAGTTACAACTACAGGCATACATCTTCCTAGATAGTGTTAGGGTCTGATGGGTGTCTCATGGATTGATCATCAATAAAAGGATGGTTCCTGCTGGAGTTCTCCCATAGGAAATTCAATTTTCCCGCTCTGAGTAACCCCTTTTTATAATGTGATTCTGCCTATCCCTACATTCTGTGCATGTGCAGGAAAGTGTCAGCTGTCTTTTTTTCTTATTGGTCTGGTGTCCCCAAGAACTTAAGGGACCCCCAATTTCTATAGGTCATGTAGGTTCTCTTTATTCTCATTAGCATTGATGCACAACCTGTATCCTCAAAAAGAACAGGAGTACTTGTGGCACCTTAGAGACGAACAAATTTATTTGAGCATAAGCTTTCGTGAGCTACAGCTCTCTTCATTGGATGCATGCAGTGGAAAATACAGTGGGGAGATTTTATATACACAGAGAACATGAAACAACGGGTGTTACCATGCACCAGTTATAACTACAGAAAGCTCACTGAAGATTATGCTCAAATACATTTGTTAGTCTCTAAGGTGCCACATGTACCCCTTTTCTTTTTGCGGATACAGACTAACACGGCTGCTACTCTGAAACCTGTATCCTGTGGTTAAGAAACACATTGAAGGCAGAAGTGCCTCTACAGCATTTTGTGATTTTTAAAATTAATCTTCTGGCTACTTTTTCCTCAGTATTACCACTTGGTATCTCTCTTCCCATAATCTTAGGCCATCAGGTTATTCTTCTGTCCCTTACTTATCTCAGCATTTCTTATCTCCAAGGCCTAAAATAGCTAAGCTAAAAATCTTGCAGGCCTCAGCCTACAGGTCTTGTGTTTCAGCCTTTCTTACTTAGATATCTAATACATGATTATTCCTTCTAAATACTGATCAATCTTATACTTCTATAATTCTACAATTTGACTATATTTTAACATACAATGATTATATATAATGTGACATGGTAATGATAACATCACACAATAAATGAATAATAAACTAAAATAATTGAATAATGAAGTGAGCTGGAGTTCACGAAAGCTTATGTTCAAATAAATTTGTTCATCTCTAAGGTGCCACAAGTACTCCTTTTTAAAAAAAAAAAAAAATTGGCTACACCTTTCAGAATTAGGGGACTTAATTCCAGTGTCGTGGACAAAAACCAGTTTATGTAGCTATAAATTCCCTGTCTAAAATTCCCATTGAAATTTCAGTTGGAAAAGAGATTGCTCTAACTACACGAGCTGTACAGAATTGTCACTTTTGGGTCCTTGATCTTTAGCACAAGACAACAACTACTTCCTTAGTTAGTTAAGGTTTTTTTGATGGTTGCAGGCAGTGATTATCTGTGCTGTGTAAGACAGCCCCTTGTTGGCTATTTATGCCATCCCTTATTGAGATCTGTATTGTTCTCTACATGTCACTCAGTTCCTTCCTTGGTAACCAGGGAAAGAGCATTACTTATTAAATTTACTCCTCCATTCCCTGCAGTTCAGTCCAGTTTCCCATTTTTTTTTTTTGGTAAGGCAGTAGCTATGAGTGCTCCTTTATATTCAGGGGTGCTTTGGCAAGCCTTTTTGGAATTGAAGACTTTCTTTTCATGAGACTCCAGTGCCTGTCCTAGTATTTTTGGGGCTGGTTCAGTGTGTCTATGTAGATCTAGCTCCAGCATAAAGAAGCTTACTATTTGGTCACTTCCTTTGTATTTTTATAAAAAAAATCTCTCTCAGTAATTCATCTGTGTCACGTAAATGCTTCAATTGAAACTTCTAGCTCTATGAGGCATGTAAGATGCTCTGTCTAGTGGGATTTGGACTGTGGGACAGCTTGAAAAATATGAGGAAATGTCAACCAGTATAGTGTCTTGGAGCAACTCCAAAAGTGTATTAACCGAAGCAAAGCTGGCAGACCTTATGGATTTTCCAGCTCTGTCAAGTCCACTTCTCGGAAAACTTGTGTTACCTAAAGACTCAACTCTTGGTATCCTGTTCTTTAAATAACTAACATGCTTGAAGTCTTTAAGATGATGTTTCCCTCTGTTTCTAAGGCCATTTTCACTGATGTGATTGTTTAGTTTTTTGAGATCTCAGTAATGACTCTTAGAATTCTGCTCTAATAACTTTTGTCCCAGAGATACACAGGTAGAGTTAGTCTTCCTGTTCAGATTAGATATTTATAGAATTCACGCCTGCTTATGATCTCTAGCTGTATACTGGGCAGCTAGCTCCTTTAATCTGTGGTGTGCCCTTGCGGTTAGAGGGAAGGAAAAATCTGTAGCTGATGATCAGTATAATACATTATGTTGCATACAGTAATGTACTCTGATACATTTTATAGCATCTTATATCCAGGGCTTTCAGAGAACTTACAGATATTGAGTGAAAATGTGTAACTCAGCTGTGAGATAAAACTGATCTCCGTATGTCAAGGGAAGAAAACATATGAGTGGTTGGTTAAGCTGGCAAGAAATTCACTCTGGGGAAAAGGTCCTCCAGGAAAGTTTATTTTAGTTGCTGATGAACTCAGAGGAGCCTTCTTCAAATAGGCTTGTTTACTACATTGCAAGATGAATCGCTGTTTTAAAGAATCATATACAATATGGGAAGCATAACCATTTTTAGTTCCAATTTTAAGAAAAGCTTTCAGTCAAGAAAATGTTTAGGCATTGGGGAGATTGAAAAAACTTTTTAAAAATAAAACTTGATACATAAAACATGAATGATGGTGGGACTGGAAATCCGTGCTTTGTTCACTGGAGAAACATAAATTAGCTGTCACTTTCTCTTTGTAAATAGAAGATACTTACTAATGAGACGCTTTAGCTTTTTGCTTTATACAAACACTCAGAGGTTCGTCAAAGTAGGTGTTGGTCTTTAGAGATTATACCATGCTAAAGAGCTGGTCTGCACACCAATTTTTGAATTGGTATAATCTGTTTTGGATGGGGGTGTTTTTTGTTTTAACTGATCTAGTTATACCGGTATAATTTGTAGTTTGGATGCAGTTATAGACGTATAAAATGTGCCTGATACTGGTACAGCTTATTCCCTGTACTTTATCCATACTGATATAAGGCAGCTTTATACAGTTATAACTGTCCACACGAGAGAGGTGTACTGCTTTAATTATATTGATTAGATGTAGCACAACTCCTGTGTGTAGACAAGCCTGAAGACAATTTTTCTTTATGTTCTACAACTTCCATTTTTGTTCATGGTGTCTTTTTGCAGTCTGATATGTTTGGTAAAGTACCTCATCTGAAAGTGCTTTAAAAACATTTAATCATTTTCTACCAAAACCAACATGACATGGCTAAGAGATAGAGACATCACCTTGGCCATCACAGGGATGGAACCATTCGGTACCAAATGAATACTGTATCCAGTTGAAACTGCAGGAGAAGTTTGGAGGTTGTACTACAGACATGAAACTTCTCTGCATGCAACAAAAAATGTAATGCAGTATTACATTAAACATGTTTTCTTGGTAGGATTTACCAAGAAGATGATATTGTTAATCTCTGAAAACTGTTTGGAGTTGGAGGGGTGGTGACAAAAGTCATACAACCAGTAAAACAAAGCCAATAAAGGAATTAAAACCATACATTACAAGTAGACAACTTTTCGGTAAACATCAGTTCTAAGAATAGAGCAACTTAAAATAATCAAACAACTTATTTTTAGTAATTCACTGTTTTAGAACAGAAAAATACCCAGAAAGTAGGAAACAGAAGTCTCCCAGTATTCCTGTCTCCAGGACTGCTTTTTCCCCCTGTCAGGGTTCCCTCCCCACTCTGAACTCTAGGTTAAACGCTGCCACCACCAAAGTGTTACATAAAGCACAGGGTAAGTGCCCACTTGGAAACGTCTCCCCCCCCAAAAAATATCCCCCCAGGCACTACACCCCCTTTCCTGGGGGAGGCTTGATAAAAATCCTCACCAGTTTGCATAGGTGAACACAGACCCAAACCCTTGGGTCTTAAAAACAATGAAAAAGGAATCAGGTTCTTAAAAGAAGATTTTTAATTAAAGAAAAAGTAAAAGAATCACCTCTGTAAAATCAGGATGGTAAATACCTTACAGGGTAATCAGATTCAAAACACAGAGAATCCCTCTAGGCTAAACCTTAAGTTACAAAAAGACACAAAAACAGGAATATACATTCCATTCAGCACAACTTATTTTATCAGCCATTTAAACAAACCAGAATCTAACTAGATTGCTTACTAACTCTTTACAGGAATTCTGACCTGCATTCCTGCTCTGGTCCCGGCAAAAGCATCACACAGACCGAGAGAACCTTTGTTTCTCCCCCTCTCCAGCTTTGAAAGTATCTGGTCTCCTCATTGGTCATTTTGGTCAGGTGCCAGCGAGGTTATCTTAGTTTCTTAACCCTCTACAGGTGAAAGGGTTTTTCCTGTGGCCAGGAGGGATTTAAAGGTGTTTACCCTTCCCTTTATATTTATGACGCCCCCCAAATCACAGATAGGGTGAAACACTGGCTGTGATTTCTTCCTGGAGCTCTAGGAGAAAACAGAGTTAATAAGACACATACACCTCTAAATATACTACCAAGTGTATAAAAACTAACAATATTTTCCACATCTCAAGGACGACTTTAACCAGTTGATTCTGGGAAATTTTCACGGGAGAGTGCATCAGCCACTTTGTTAGAAGCTCCTGAGATGTGTTGGATGTCGAAATCAAAATCTTGGAGAGCGAAACTCCATTGAATAAGTTTTTTGTTATTTCCCGTGGCGGTATGAAGCCACTGTAGTGCAGCATGGTTGGTTTGCAAGTGGAAACGCCGTCCCCAAACATATGGGCGTAGCTTTTCCAGAGCGTAGACGATGGCGTAACATTCTTTTTCACTGACTGACCAGTTGCTTTCCCTCTCAGACAGCTTCTTGCTGAGAAACACTACAGGATGGAATTCTTGATCTGGTCCTTCCTGCATTAAAACTGCTCCCACACCACATTCGGACGCATCTGTGGTTACTAGGAACGGTTTGTCAAAGTCTGGGGCCCTTAGTACAGGGTCACACATGAGTGTCGCTTTAAGCTGGTTAAAGGCCTTCTGACACTCTTCGGTCCACTGAATGGCATTTGGCTGTTGCTTTTTGGTTAGGTCTGTCAGTGGGGCAGTGATTTGGCTATATTGCGGTACAAATCGCCTATAATATCTGGCCAAGCCTAAGAAGGATTGGACCTGTTTCTTTGACTTTTGGGACAGGCCACTTTTGGATAGCATCCACATTGGTCTGTAGGGGGTTGATAGTTCCTTGACTCACCTGGTGTCCAAGGTAAGTCACTCTGTTTAGGCCTATTTGACACTTCTTAGCCTTAACAGTTAGTCCTGCCTCCCTTATGCTTTCAAAGACTTTTTGTAGATGTTCCAGGTGTTCTGCCCAGGAATCCGAAAATATGGCCACATCGTCAAGGTAGGCGACTTCTCCCAATCCATCTGTAAGTCTTTGGATGGTGGCGGGTGCATTCCGCAGCCCGAAAGGGAGTACATTAAATTCATACAGCCCGACATTTGTGGTGAAGGCTGACCTTTCCTTGGTGGATTCATCTAGCAGTACCTGCCAGTACCCCTTGGTTAAGTCCAAGGTAGAGATGAACTGGGCCCGTCCCAGTTTCTCCAATAGTTCATCTGTGCGTGGCATTGGATAGTTGTCTGGGCGAGTTACAGCATTTAGCTTACGGTAGTCCGCGCAAAAACGTATCTCCCCATCTGGTTTGGGAACTAGAACCACTGGAGATACCCGTGCGCTGCCAGAGGGGTGGATTACCCCCATCTGTAGCATATCCTGGATCTCCCGTTCTATAGCAGTTTTAGGTTGAGGAGACACCCGGTAAGGTTGGACTTTAATTGGGTGAGCATTACCTGTGTCAATGGAGTGGTATGCCCGTTCAGTCAGTCCTGGGATGGCTGAGAATGTCGGCACGTAGCTAGTGCACAGCTCCTTGATCTGCTGTCGCTGCATACGCCCAAGGGTCATGGAGAGGTTCACCTCTTCCACGCCACCAGCGCTTTTCCCTTCATAGTAGACACCTTCAGGCCACTCAGCGTCATCTCCTCCTTGGGCTGTAAACTGACAAACCTTTAATTCTCTGGAATAAAATGGCTTTAGAGGTTCGGAGGGTGTTTTGTAGGTTGGGTACAAAGTCCAGAATGTTAGTTCCTGGAGAAGGTGTAAACCCCTCCCATTGCTGCTTCACCAACTGTAACGGCCCCTTAACCTCATGGCCATATGCAAGTTCTAATGGTGAAAACCCTAAACTGGGATGTGGTACAACTCTGTAGGCAAAGAGCAACTGCTGCAACACTAGGTCCCAATCATTGGAGTGCTCATTTACGAATTTACGTATCATGGCCCCTAAAGTTCCATTAAATTTCTCCACCAGGCCATCTGTTTGATGATGGCAAGGGGTGGCAACCAAGTGATTCACCCCAGGAGCTTCCCAAAGGCTTTCCATAGTTCCTGCCAGGAAATTAGTTCCTGCATCTGTGAGGATGTCGGAGGGCCAACCTACCCTGGCAAAAATGTCTGTTAGTGCCTGGCACACACTTTTAGCCCTGGTGTTGCTTAGAGCTACTGCTTCCGGCCATCGGGTGGCAAAATCCATGAAAGTCAGTATGTACTGCTTTCCTCTGGGTGTCTTTTTTGGAAAAGGACCCAGAATATCCACAGCTACTCGCTGAAATGGAACCTCAACGATGGGGAGTGGCTGGAGAGGGGCTTTGACCTGGTCTTGGGGTTTTCCAACTCTTTGGCATACCTTACAAGACCGGACATGGGTAGAAACATCCTTGCCCATTCTCTCCCAGCGGAATGACCTCCCCAACCAGTCTTTGGTCCTGTTCACCCCAGCATGGCCACTAGGATGATTGTGGGCTAAGCTCAAGATCTTCACCCGGTACTTAGTTGGAACTACCAACTGTCCCTGAGGATTCCAGTCTTCCTGGTGTCCACCAGAAAGAGTTTCCTTATATAAAAGTCCTCTTTCTACAACAAACCTGGATCGATTAGAAGAGCTGAGAGGCAGTGGGTTGCTCTGGGCCGCCGTCCAAGCTCTCTGGAGGCTTTCATCTGCTTCCTGTTCGGTCTGGAACTGTTCCCTTGATGCTGGAGACATCAGTTCCTCATTGGATTGTGGACCTAGGCTTGGTCCCTTTGGAAGCGATGTAGGGGATGGGGCTGTTTCCGTTGACTGTGAACCGCTCTCTGCTGGTGTACTATGTTGGGGTTCAGGCTCCGGCTGAGCCTCTTGTGTCGGGTTATCAGCTGCTGCCGGTTCAGGTTCAGTGGGGCCCTCTGGTGTTGGGGTTGCAAATACTGGATTCAGTACTGGCAATGGGTCTGGTGCTGGTTGTTCCACCAGTTCCAGTTCTGGGACTGGCTCTGTCTGGGTCTCTGGGACTGGATCCACTACTGCTGATGCAGACGTTGGCATGGGGTCCGGGTCCATCACCTCTGACCGGGTCCTGGTAGAAGTTTCCAGAACAGAGCTAGGTGGGACGGCTTGCTTAGCCTGGCTGCGGGTGACCATTCCCGCCCTCTTGGCTAGCTTCATATGATTGGCCAAGTCTTCCCCCAACAGCATGGGAATGGTCTAATCATCATAGACTGCAAAAGTCCATGTTCCTGACCAGGCCTTGTACTGGACAGGCAACTTGGCTGTAGGCAAATTGAAAGAGTTGGACTTGAAGGGTTGAATTGTCACTTGGATCTCTGGGTCTATTAAATTGGGGTCCACTAAGGAAGCATGGATAGCCGACACTTGTGCTCCGGTGTCCCTCCTCCCGGTGACCTTCTTCCCGCCCACACTTGCAGTTTCCCTCCGCTCTGAGGGTATCTGGGAGGTATCTGGGCCTGAGGACCTCTGGTGTGATTCTGGTGCAGTGAACTGTAATCTGTTGGGGTTCTTGGGGCAGTTGGCCTTCACATGCCCCGGCTCATTACATTTAAAACATCGTCCAGCTGACGGGTCACTGGGGCGAGGTGGGTTGCTGGAGAACGGTGTGGGAGGACGATAAGGTGTCTGGAGTATTCCTTGGTGTGTAGTTGGGGTCTTGGGCTGCCCCCGGTAGTAGGGTGTGGTCTGTAGGTGTCCCTTCTGGTATCCGCTCCAACTGCGACCAGGGTTGTTTCTCTCTCCTCCCTCCAGCCGTTTTGTTCCGGCTTGCCCCGCCTCTCTGGCGATCTGGAACTGCTCGTATCGATCAGCATAAGAAGCAAGACTTTCTCTTCCAATAGCTATAGTCTCTTGAAAGGTGTGAGAGTTGTCTGATATTACTAACTTTGGGAAGTGCACTGAAGCAGATCAGTTGCTTATTAATAAAAGGAATGTTCCGGAAGGCTGTCCTCCAGTTTATCAGGCTTATCTGGAAATAAAAATTATCTAGCCAGCATAATTAAATTCTTGTATTTGTCTCCAATTTCTCTCCTTTTTAAATTACACCATTTCTTACTATTTTTCCTTGTTTTTGCTCACTAAGGATTCTCCCTCCTTTCCTCTTTAGTTTTTCTACACTTTTCACATGTGCTTTGTTTAAAGCTCCTTTTAGGCTTTGAAATGGAACATGAAAACTGCATCATACAGTTCTGATAGATCACAGTGTGGAGGGGGAGAGGAGGAATAGATGCATGCATAAAGGACATTCTCTACTAAGCATCAGAAAATTGCGTTTGCAGATGGAACATAAGAATCTACTTTAGGCAACTCAAATTAAGATTTTATAGATCTTGAATTATAGATTTTTGTTTTGTTTGTTTTGTTTCCCCTCCTCTGAATGTAGCAAGCTTTTTACACTGTTTTTAACTTTTATGTATTTGGTAAATATAGTCGCTTATATTTAATAGCATTATTCTCCTATGTTTGTATTCATAATTTTTAGAATTTGGAGTCTTCTGCTTGCTCTGGATAAAGAGCTCACATCAGAACACTGAAAATTAAATCACATCTTCCATAAACAATTTCATCCTTCTCATCTATTAGCAGATCAAGATGGCAGTGTTGCATAGCAGTTGCACTTGTTTACATGTTTATGCAATGAAATGTGTGTATTGTGAGTACACATCTATTTTTAAGTTCATCTAATGTCTCATGGGGGACATCTGCTTATGTAATAAACTTCCTGTGTGTATTGCTATTGGACATCTTACTGCAAAATATATCTTTAATTCTTATGACTTCTGTATGCCATCTTACTTGTTCTGTACGTGAAGTCAGGAGTGTGACACCAAAAGCGCTCCCACAGAAAACGAGTCTCTTGCAAATCAAGGACTTTGAAATCTTGGTTGGATAGGTAAACCATTTTGGTTCAAAGCTGTTGTATAACTGCAGGTCCAATATAAATCTTAAGAAAAGTCTCAAATTTTGAAGATTAGTCTTGAATTATTAAAGGAAGGGCCAAAAGTTCATTGATTCAGTCTTAGCAGAGAGCAAGGACTAAATGGATAAGGAGACTGAATTATCATTTTGGAAACAGATGGTCTTTCCAAGTCAGGATAACCCAAAATGTCCTTTTTAGGGTTAAGTCTCTCACTGGTGAGGATTTATTTTTAAATTTTGTTGTTAAATTGAATATGGATAAGATTTCAAAATAACTGTTCAGAAACTTTTGCTTCCATGTCTTTTGTCCCATAATCTGCACAGCAAAGTCATATTGCACCACAGAACTAGAAACATAGGTAGACTATACATTGGCTGATGCAGAGGCAGTTTTCAAGGGCACAGATAGCAAAATGTTTAATTCTGAAATAACAGCAATTCCTTAGACACACAGAAAGCAATACGGTTTTACTTGCTACAAAGGAACGTGTTTGTAATAGTAACACACATACACCATTAACTGTGACCAAAATAAATGTTGTTTTTTACTGGTAATCTCAAAATATAAATGCAATAGATTTGAAAAATAGAAATTGCATTGATCAGCTTCAAATGCATGTCCACATACCATAGTGGTGCCATACCATATTATACAGACTATTAGGACAGTGACTATATGCAACTCCCTCTCAAATAGGTGCTGTAACAAAAGTTCTACTGCCACTAATGAGGGGGATGTGTAGTGGTGGTATAGCTGTGTCAGTCGCAGGATATTAGAGAGAGAAGGTGGGTGGACCAACTTTTATTGGACCAACTTCTGCTGGTAAGAGAGGCAAGCTTTGGGATATTGACTGACTGCTCTCCCGTATATCTCTTAAAAGTATCTCTAGATAACAAAGTAGTACACTTACCATTCATTTACTTTCCATTCACTTACCATTTCAGAGTAAAGGTATTGTAATTAAAACATGCATTTATTTATAATAATAAAAATGTGGTGTGCATGGCCAGTGGAAGATTTTTGATGTACCTGCTCTTAAGTGCTTGAATTTATGAAAATGTGATAATTTACCTAGTACTTTAACACCCTCAAAAGCTTTTGAAACGAATTTTTTTTGTTTTAAGATATGGCTGTAGCTCAACTTCTGTGACTTACAAATATATTTGCAAAAGCATAAAGTGAAGACCTTTATGTAACTCTGCACATATACAGAGCCAGACCTGTCATAACAACTAGTAATATCTGAATACTTACACGAAAGTTCAAATAATATGATGGCAGTGTTCTATAATAGTTTGTCAGACTTTTCCACCTGGGACCTCCAATCCACCAGCTATTGCATTTCAGGACTTGCTCAAATTCTATAGCCCTCTCATTTGAGCTTGCTGCAAAGATCCTTGGAGAGTGGTTGGGGTTGGATAAGTGGTATTTGAGAGGTAGTGCTAGGGCAGAAGGAGGGGAGAATGTAGTCTTCCTCCCGTAAGCTGAATCCTAGTGCCTGTGGAATTTTGCTGGGTTTTTTCTTTCTACAATTCAGATGGTACCCACTTCTGGGTTGCTTCTTGTGGGTGGAAAAATTGAGGATTAAGCTGATTCTTCCTTTGTTAGTGTTTGTTTAACCTTGATCAACATCTAGCATTCAGAGATGCTGATTGTTAATTGCTCTGGTTCATTGTCTTCCATTGCCAATTTGAGACGAGCTCAGTCTTTGTTTAGTGGCTTTTCTACGCCTTGCCCTTATCTGCCATTTGATTAGCATGCTGCTATACTTAAGTGCCTCCACTATTAAATTTATTCCTAAAATAAGCATATGGTAAGTTTATTGTGATCATAATGAAATTGATTGCTGACTAGTTGGATTCTGTAGGTTTTAAATTGAACTGGAGGCTTACTTTTAATTTTTTTGGTAGAAAGTTACTGGGGTAAAGTACTTGGTCCTTGTACATAACAGTTTAAGAAACTGAAAGATACTTTTTCACCCTACCAAAATTAAGTAGGTTTAATTGATTTGTCAAAACTAATGAATAAACATAGTGTGAGAGTTAAAGCAGATCTCTTGCAGTTTTACTAATCAGTATCTTATGTTATTACCATGGAATTCTGTAGTTTGACTTCAGTAAATCTCCAGTTTGATTCAAATCTGCTCTTGGGGAGCCTGGAATTCAGACTTGCAGAATGCTTAGACTGGGGAGGAGAAAGGAGATTATGCCCCCTCATTTTTGTGTTTGTGTGAATATTGACCCATACGAAAGACATGTTATTGACTGAACTGTTCATGTTTGTAGGTAGTGCTTCATGCGGCAGACATCAGTAAGATGCTAAGAAATATGCTGACAAAAGGAGGTGCCAGCACTTTTAAGTTGTAGTTTACTTCCATGATTGGATTTGTGCTCTTAAAGTGCCTGACTGTTTCTGCATAAGAGCTTACGGGACAAAATATCAATGCAAGGTAGTATTAGGGGAAAGATTTGATCTAGTCACTATCAGATTTGATCTCTCATCTGAAACGTCTACATTTTTTGCATTTTTATTTGACTTAATCACTTAGGAACATGGCAGCTCTTATTTATTTTTTCTTCATTTTAAAAGTTGGCTTAACTAATTTTTTTCCCCTCCCTCTTTCAGCTGATGTAGCCCAGCAGTTTCAATATGCAGTGAGAGTTATTGGAAGCAACTTTGCTCCTACTGTTGAAAGAGATGAATTTCTTGTTGCGGAGAAAATCAAGAAAGAACGTATGTCTGGCTTCCTTTCATCTTCAGTAATTTAGATCTGAATAATTTTAAAATGAATCGTTATGTTTTGTTGAGGGTGAAAATTGTAACAGTATTCTAAGTGTGTTTTAAAATACCACTCCAAATACCAGAAACAAGCTCTATAAGTAATAAGGGTGAAACTTGTTCACCATAAACCTTAAATTTGACTCTTAACATGCAGTTTTTAAAGTCAGGAAATGCCAAAGTGAGTTTTACTTACACACACACACCCCCCCCCCCCCCCCTTCAAATACAAAATACACTTTTTTTAACTACAAAATTAGATATACTCTGTTCTATTGCACTTTCTGTGCTTTGATACAAGAGCACCAAATGTAGTATGAAAGGAGTAGGGATACAGTACATCCCTCTGCAAAAAAAAAAAAAAAAAAAAAAAAAAAAAAGCGTACTTGCTCTCTACAGATTCTTGAGTTCATAGTAAAATGTGTGAGCAAGTTGTGTGAGGGAATATTTTAATTACATGTAAACCTCCCAGTTGGTAGATATTCAGAGCTATTAAGCTTAAACCTGTTATATTAGATCAGGATTAACATACATCATCGGTTAGAACTCCTCTTAAAGAATATCTAGGTTAGAGTTCATATTGCCTTCTCCAAAAAAGAATTTCAGAATTCTCCAACTCGAATTTTCAAAGCATAAATATTCTTCAATATGGACCTTCAGCACTGAAGGTTTTCTATGTAGTTTGGTCATCGTTACATAATGCAGCATACACACCTGATTATGCAGTAGATTTGACACCAAGAGTTTATAAACTTACTCTTTCCATTTCTCCCCACCTTGTCCCCCTCCCCTGATTTTGTGGGTTGAGTGAGCCCTCATGAAAAGAAATAGTGGGTTATATCCTTCTTATAAACTCTTACTTAAGAATTGTGGTGCAGGAAGTGACTTTAGTTGCGAAAATGTCTTTATCGGTAGCTTTTAATACTGGCATGTAGAGTGTTTGACACATTTTTATTTTTATTATTCTGTAAAGGTTTCTGTAGATTATTGCTTGATTTGGAGTCTGACTATTTTTACTGTAATGTGCTCTTGCTCTTTCAAATGACCACTTTAAAGCTTAAGACAAAACTCCAATTTCCTGGAGAAAGCTTTCCTGTTTCACTAGTTAGATGATTGAGACTAAGGTACGTTCTTCTGATGTATTGAAGTACTATGCCAAACTATTTCCACCTATGCTCTTCACTTTCTGTGTGATGTTGGGCAAATCACTTCACTTCTCTGTGCCTTACTTTTCCCATACGTAGAATGGGAATGATGATTTTGCTTTTCATTTATAGATCTCAAAGGACTTTACAAAGCTTTCTGTAAGAGCTAAGGACTAGACCCACAAGGGAATTTAGACACCTAACTGCCATTCTAGATGCCTAAACTGAAAGTTTAGATTTTCAAAAGATCGCCTAACCCTGGAGAAACCTAAAATCCCATTACTCACCTAAATTTCTGTTGGTGGGCATGCACAAAGTTGTCTAAGTTCTGACAGTACTGAACTGCTCAGTGTCTAACTTGTGCCTAAATCCTGGTTGCTTCCTCAAACTAGGCCTTCCCACATCACCCTGCCTCCAGGGCCTGATCCACTAGGATGCTCAGAGGCTGCCAACTGGATCAACCTCCACACACAGCACAGAACTGATGGTGATGTAGTTCTCTCCGCCACACCACCCCCTTTATACCCAATAGCCCAGAGGTGAGAACACTTACCTAGGATGTAGAGATGGTGGTTCCAAATACCTCTCTGCCAGGTGTAGACTTGAACCCATGTCTCCCTCATCCCAGATAAGCACCCTAACTATTGGGGTATTGGATATTCTGCGAGGGGGGTGGGTCTGTCCAACCCTCCGGTTGAAGCTGTTCCACTTTGTATAAAATATTTAAATATTTATTGGACCAGAGACCGAATGAGTGACTGTAACCCAGTGATCAGTGGACTCATGCTGGACACCCAAATTCTAGTCCCTGCTCCCATGATTGATTATTTAAAAAGTAAAAAAGCTTTGAGTGTGACTGACTCACTCTCATCCCAGAATGCCCACTAGACCAGGGGTTTGGGCATTCACCTGGGATATGAAAGACCTGGGTTCAAGTCCCTGCTTCACATAAGGACATCAGGCAGAGTGGGGATTTGAACTCAGAGTGTGCTAACCAGCAGGCTATAGAGTATAAACGGACAACCACCACCTTCTCCCCAGCACTTCCTACTGGCTAGCTTAGGCAGCTCCCTACTCGGCTTACTGGCTTTTGTGAATCTCATACTTAGGCAATTGATATAAAAAAAAAAATCAAGACACTTCGAAGTGGAGACATATAAGTCATAAGAGCATAAGTACAATTTAATAAATGTGAGGCCAGGTCTATATAGGAACATTCAGGAAAGTTAAGGTGACTCAACTAAAGATGCAAAGTCAGTGCATGCTAAGACCACCTTACTCTTGAATAAAAACATCCACATGCGGTTTTAACTTGTGTGTTTACTTCTTACATTTAGCTGATTTGACTTAATATTTTCTGGAGTGTCGCTGTACAGTAACTCCTCTCTTAACGTTGTCCTGGTTAATGTTGTTTTATTATTAGGTTGCTGACCCGTTAGAGAACATACTCTTTTAAAGTCTTGCAATGTTCCCTTATAATGTTGTTTGGCCCCCAGCTCCGCCTGCCAGGCATTCCAGCCAGGGAGCGGGGTCAGGCCACAGGGGCTTGCTCCGTTCTGCCCGCCCAGTGCTCCTGCTGGGGAGCGGGGTGGGGGCACAGGGGCTTCCCCCTTTCTGCCCACCTAGCTTTCCAGCCGGGGAGCGGGCAACCCCCACCCTGTTCCCAAGAAGGAGTGCCAGGTGGTCGGAATGGGACAAGCCCCTGCATCCTGACCCCGCTCCACAGCTGGAATGCCCGGTAGAGTGGGGCAAGCCCCTGTGCCCTGACCCTGCCTCAACAAAGCTTCACAATCATCATTGGTGAATACGGTATTAAATTGTTTGTATAAATTTTAAATAATTTTAAATTGTATATGTATATAATGTCTTTTGTCTAGCGAAAAACATTTCACTGGAATCTAACCCCCCATATTCCCATTAATTCTTATGGGGAAATTGGATTCACTTAATATCGTTTTGCTTAAAGTTGCATTTTTCAATAACATAACCAGGATGTTGCATGAGGAGTTACTGTATAGGCGAGTCCTTACCTATATTTATTAGTAGAATGTTTTAGATCATCAGAAAGAGCTATAACACCTCAGAATTGTAATGGAATACAATTTTATCTCTGTCAGTGGCTTGCTTACTTATGGCCCAACTGGTATGGACCCAAAGTCATTGTCATTTAACTCCTGTATAGTGATTGTGAAGTGAATAGATGATCTTTGCTAGATGCCATTTTGCAGAAAAAAATAGAATAACTCTTAGGACCTTTGCCTGCAGTCGGGGGATATGTCTTCACTGGAATAAAAGACCAGTGGCATGGACACTGCTGTCCAGAATCAGCTGATTTGGGCTTGGGCTGTGGAGCTAAAAATTGGTGTGTAGATGTTCGGGCTCAGGCTGGAGTCTGGGCCAGCTGCAGGTGTTTGATTATTCTGTAGATGTACCCTTGGAGGCCAAGGAGTGCATGTGTATGGAAAGTGAACTGTCTCTTTATCCTCTTGCTTTCCTCCCACCCCACAAATTGCACGAATGTATCAATACAAAATAATGTTGTTACTATAATTGACTTCTTTAGTTTCATACCCTAAGAAGCATTTTCCTCTTAACAGTTGTGCGACAAAGAAGGGAAGCGGATGCTGCTTTGTTTTCAGAACTTTACAGAAAACTCCATTCGCAGGTATAGTAATGTGTGGCTTTACCAATAATTTCAGTCTTACAATGTGTTCCTTTTGGACTTGCTGTTAAATTGCCTATAGTTCAAAATGTAAGAAACTAGCTTGGAGTAAAATAAAATCGAAAAATACCAGCAGTATTTTGGTTTGCGTATAACTGCATAAAGGACATTTTATGGGAAGGAAGTAGCTTTGCAAAAATAGAAGTGTTTACTTTTTTATGTGTAAAATTGAAGGATTATCTCACTGCCACTTATTTTTAGAATAATGTGTCCTGAAGCGTATCGATGTATTGATTAGAAGTTAAGCAGTCCTCTTATTTTGAGTTTTTAAGTGATCTGAGGTTTTCATGTTGAAGGTTAAGGGTTTTGCTGACTTTGAGAGTTCTCCTAACACACAAGCACTTACCAAAGAGCAGTGTATGTCAGTCTTTTCTGACAATAGAAGGTGATCTGTAGAGTCTATGTATCAGAAGAAAGGAAAGTCTTAGGCTAGAACTTTAGATGAGATGGAAAGAAATCAATACTTTAAATGTGTCCTGAATTCTCAAACTTGAACATCTGTCATGTTTGATGAAAATCTCAGTGAAACTGAGATAGCCAATAAGACAGTATCTTAAGTCATCTGTTTTGTATAGTGTGATAGGGAGAAATATTATAGGGATATTTTTAGTTGTCAAAAACTAATATGCAGGATTAAAATTTCCAGTGTCGTTGATCAGTGCTTTTCAACCTTTTTTTTTATTTGCGGATTCCTAAAAAATTTTGAATTGAGGTGCAGACCCCTTTGGAAATTTAACCTGTGGTCTGTCGACCCCTACCATAGAAGTCTTAGACTGAAAACTGACTTAACAGAATTCAACTATAAATGTTGCACATGCTTGGCATGGTATTTAACGCAGCATGAGAAAGGGCGCTAAACTGTGGGCTACTATGATAATAACACTTCTGGGTTTTGACCTGTAGGTGGGGGTATTCACATATTTTTGGTTGATCAGAAAAACAGAATGCCTGTTCTGGGATCTGAAATTTTGTTTTCATCGTCAACTTTTGTGGACACCTTAGACATAGTTTGTGGAACCCCAGAGGTCTGAGGACCACAGGTTGAAAACCACTGTAATAGAGGATTGTTAACATGTTTCAGTGACCACCCCTTATCTTAAAGGGGAACAGTAACTTGAGTTAAGTAGGATAAAAAAATGGTTCTACTAAGGAACTTTATATTGTGGCAATGAATTCTATAGGCTAATATAATTGAGAAAAAAGAGCTTAGCAAGATCACGTAAAAATGGGACACTTTTATATGGAGAACATCCAGTGTTCCATTCAGAAAGAACAAAAATTCCATACAGTAGTTTGGAAGGAATATAAACCCTCACGCTTCTGGGTGTAAGTCAGTCTCTGACTTTAGTGGGTTAGGAAGAAACTTTCCCTGCTTGCAGGTTATTCTGCAACTGCTCACTCCAGGACTTTTTGCACTTTTTTGTGAAGCATCTGGTACTGGCCATTGTCAGAAAAAATACTAGAGTCTATGGGCCATTGGCGGGTAATACCTGTCTCATTGCAAATGAGACCCAGTCAGTCAGTCTGACTGTTGCATTTAGGTCCCAATCCTGCAAACAGTACTCAATTTTAAGAAGTCATTAAAGTTACACGTATGCTTTAGAAAAATAAGGCCCTAATCCTGAAAATACCAATGTTGTTGCTAAGTTTATCAGCTCACCTTTACTCCTTTTTCTCTTCCCCATGCATTCCACGTGTCTACAAGATATCTTTTCCAGCTTCTATAGTGATGGACAGTATCACCAGGTTGCAGTAGGCTCCATCATCAGCTCTTCCATTTCAGCAGCACTAACTTGCAGCTGTCCTCAGTCCTACTGTCAGCAGTCTTGCTACCTTGTTCTTTTAAGGTAGCTTTTATATGTGTAAAATACACACACTCTCTCATGCTTTGCTATTGATCTAATGTGGTATTATCATAGCTAGCATTTGGCAAGAGTAGTATGGACACACAGCATATGAGAACGACCAAAATTTAACCCATTATAACACACACAAGCAATACATACATTGCTTGAAGCAGAATAATAGATGATGTGAGCATAATTACAAGAATGTGACTATAACCTAGTTAAACTTTTAAGCTGGCTTTAACCTTCTGTCCCTCCCCCCCCCCCACCCCTGTATTGTTAGTTGACATCTACCAGAACAAGCCGATAACTGTTTCATAGGGCATTGTTTAGAACCTTTTCCCCTCCTCCCCATTTCCCTATAGCAGTCTCTCTTAAATGCCTGTCATTGTAGTGTCTAAGCGCTAGAGTGATTTATTTTTTCTGTTTTTGAAAAGTGCACACATTGTGATTTCTGAATGCTAATAGTAGCGTAAGGGGACTGTTGGTCCCTTGCTGAAACTTAGTGGGATTTATTTGGTTGTCCATCTCCCAGTTCCAAAAGAAAGGGGACGGGCCAATGAGAGATCAAGATCCTGAGACTGACAGGCCCCAGGGCCATGGGGAGAGGCCAACAGTCCAGGTTAACCTGATTGACAAGGCAGGTAGGCCAGTGAGGGAGTCAGGAGCCTGGGATCTCATCCTCCATGTGAGCTGGAGCTGCCTGAGCCAGAGTAGCATAGATCTAAAGGGAGAGCAGCAGCCTGAGCTGAGCTGGAGGCAGAGCAGAGGGGGCCAGAGAAGCAGCCCAGAAAGCAGAGCTGGGCTGGAGGCTGAGCAGCAGCATGGAACCAGAGCTGTGCTGGAGCTAGAGCAGCGCAGAGCAGCCACGGCTGAGCTACAGTGGGAATCTGCGGGCCCAGAGCTGGGGAGTGTATGCGTGCTGTGCCATAAATAACACCGGTGTTGAGTGCTGTGAGCAGCTGGGGTGAGCGAGGGCCCAGCGCAGGGACACATCACCAGACAAAGTCTTGCAGGTTGGACTTGGAGTGGGGTCGTGACCCTAATTGGAGGGAGGGCTGGCGTTGGGGAGAGAGTGAGAGCATGTGGCCGCCACCAGAGCATGTCTGACCCGTGGTATCACTACAGTGCAGCCAGGGCCTGGGAAGGAGGCCTGGGACATGTGAGGAATAGACTGTGAACTTTTCTTACGTTCCAGAGACTGCTGTTTGTGGTTTCCCTCTGCCCATAGGGTGGGATTACTTGTTTCCTTTAATCTTTCTGATTTTTTTTTCCTTATTTTTCTCAGTGTTTCTTGCTGTTTGATAAATTGTATTTGGTTTGAACTTAATGTAGTGCTCACTGGACCAGGGAAGTGGCTGGTGTGGAGGGAGTACCCTGAGGTGGGGACATCTTAGCCCCTGTCCTAAGTGACCATGATGAGACTGGGGGCATAGCCTCTCAGGAATCCTGGATCCAACATTATCAGGGTTACAAGGACTCTCCCTCACAGGAGAGGGAAAGGGAAGTCCTCAAGGTCAAGCAGGCGTCTGGGTAAAGGGAGTTGGAGCAAGGGACTCAGATCCTTTTGCTGTCTGATTCCACTGGGCTAGTGCAGAAGCCAGGAAAGTTCCCCACAATAGCAGGACCATTCCCCTGCTTACAGTAGCTACACAACTGATTCCACAGAAATATTTTTTTTGTGCTGTTAAGTGTAGTATTAGCCATGGAAATCCTTTCCCTCCACATTTATATGTTGGTGGTGATGGTGTGGATATGTGTTTAATGATTAACTTTTTTTGCAACAGTCTTAGAAACTATCTATTTCAAAAGTGTAGTAATTACTTTTCCTAGATTCCTTCAGTGTGTAACCTTTTAAAGTGAAAGCTGCTTAGTACTTGTGAATTCCATCTCCCTTCCCTGGGCTCACGAGGCCAGTTCATATGTATTTAGTGGGATATATCTAATCCAACAAGCTATATTTGTTGTTCATCAGTTGACATTAAGATTTATCACATCATGGTTAGCCCATACATCAAAATCTTATGTAATTCTTCTTCCTCCTGCTTCCCCTTTGTTAATGAGGTCTTTGCTGGTTCAGTTGTTTCCAGCAGGTAGAATTTGGATGCCCTGCCCAGTTTGCTGAATATCTGAACTAATCACAGAAAGGAGTCGTCATCTGACCTATGAGGACTTCTGACATACATTTTGTTTTTTACAGCACCTGGCACAGTGGTCGAAGTCCCTGACTAGGGCTTCTAGGTGCTATGATAATACAGGAAAGGGGTATATATCAGGGGTGGCCAAACTGTAGCTTGCGAGCCACATGTGGCTCTTTTACCATTCAAGTGCGGCTCGCAAACCCCCTCCACACTCCCCATTCTCCGCTACCAGACTGAGTCAGGGGGGAAGCTCAGGACTTCTGCTTTGCAGTGGGGTGGTGGGTAGGAGCTTCTCTCCAGTGGGGAGGAGGGTCTCGGGGGTCCAGCCCTGCGGGGCACACCTGCCAGGGTTTGGGGCTTCAGCAGGAGCAAGGCTGAAGCCCTGAGCCCTGGCTCTTGGCAGGTGTGCTTCGGCTCTTGAACTTCTGAAAATTGTTGTCTGTGGCTCGGAGGGCCAGTAAGTTTGGCCATTCCTGCTGTATATATAAATACTTATCTTTTAAAAAGGGGATCAAAGAGGACCCAAGGAATTTATAGGCCAGTTAGCCTAAATTCAGTACCTGTAAGTTGCTGGAACAAATTATTAAACAATCAATTTGTAAGCACCTAGAGGGTAACAAAATCTGACCTAAAAATACTATTACTGAAAAATTGCTTGCTTTTTCTCATTTTTACCATATAATTATAAAATAAATCACTGGAATATAAATATTGTACTTATATTTCAGTGCGT